>NC_071507.1:206208829-206534380 GCF_027887155.1 Malaclemys terrapin pileata | reverse complement strand
AACTCTCCACAGTTGTTTTTCCCCTGTTTTAAATAAAATAAATAAATAAATAAATAAATTCATGGAGCTATCCTATCTCCTAGAGCTGGAGGGGACTTTGTAAGGTCATTGAGTCCAGCCCCCTGCCTTCACTAGCAGGACCAAGTACTGATTTTTTTTGCCCCAGATCCCTAAGTGGCCCCCTCATGGATTGAACTCACAATGCTGGGTTTAACAGGCCAATGCTCAAACCACTGAGCTATCCCTCCCCCCTTTTTTTGATTCCCATGGGACCTTACCTATCAGCTCTCTGAGCTTACCAAAATCCACCTTCCTGAAATCCATTGTCTCTATTTTGCTGTATTCCCTTCTACCCTTCCTTAAAATTGTGAACTCTATCATTTCATGATCACTTTCACCCAAGCTGCCTTCTACTTTCAAATTCTCAACAAGTTCCTCCCTATTTGTTAAAATCAAGTCTAGAACAGCTTCCCCCCTAGTAGCTTTTTCAACCTTCTGAAATAAGAAGATGTCTGTAATGCAGTCCAAGAACTTATTGGATGGTCTGTGCCCTGCTGTGTTATTTTCCCAACATATATCTGGATAGTTGAAGTCCCCCATCACCACCAAATCTTGGGCTTTGGATGATTTTGTTAGTTGTTTAAAAAAAGCCTCATCCACCTCTTCCACCTGGTTAGGTGGCCTGTAGTAGACTCCTAGCATGACATCACACTTGTTTTTACCCCTTTTAGCCTAACCCAGAGACTCTCAACACTTACGTCTCCTATGTCCATCTCCACCTCAGTCCAAGTGTGTACATTTTTAATATATAAAGCAACACCACTTTCCTTTTTCCTCTGTCTATCCTTCCTGAGCAAGCTGTATCCACCCACACCAACATTCAAATCATGTGTATTATCCCACCAAGTTTCGGTGATGCCAACAAAGTCATAGTTGTATTTATTTATTAGCACTTCCAGTTCTTCCTGCTTATTACCCATACTTCTTGCATTTGTATATAGGCATCTAAGATACTGATTTGATCTTGCCTCCCAGTTTTGCCCTGACCCTCCTTTCTCTCTGCCATTATGGCCCACCCTCCCTCCTATTTCCGACCCATCTCCCAGGTATCCATGTTCCCCACTTATCTGTGGGCTTTGCTCATCTGTCCCTGTCGAACCTAGTTTAAAGCCCTCCTCACTAGGTTAGTCAGTCTGTGTCCAAATAGGGTCTTGTTACAATTGACCTGGACTGGTCTTGAACTGGTGACCTAGAAAGCGCCATATCCTATTTCCCACAGCCAGGCAGTGTATATTGCAGGAAATACAACGAATCTGAATCCTTAAATAATGGTGTTACACATTCAGATGTATAAAGGTAACAAAAACGGCTATTAATGGCAGAGAGGTGTAATCTGACCCAGAATGGCAGTAGTAGATTTAATTTAGAGCCAGGCTAGTGGAAGGACGTGTAGAGAACAAAATCCAACCATGGTAACAGGTGGGCGTACAGCTGAATTCTCTCTTACAAAAGTCACATTTTATGATGTAATTGTTGCAAAAAGCAATTGGCTAAATAATTGTTTAGATTGTGTGGTATCAATCTCCTTCACGTGACATCCACCCCTACAGAGGGTTCCATTGACGAATATCCATTACCTCATCATGGAGCAAGTCTTGTTTTATGCATGTGCCTATGACTACGAAGCACGTTGCCAGGGTGAGAGATGGAAACAGTATAAACTTTTTTAAAAAGTCCTCTTCTACCGTACCAACACACAGAGTGCATGAACAATAGCATGTACTGCTTCAGGGCTGTTATTTCTGTCAGCCAGAGGATTTATGCAGCTTATACAGAACCTTTTCAAACCAGCAGTTCCTCCCCCCACCCCTGCCCCGGCCATATTATCGTAGGTATTTACTGTGGAAGTTTCAACTTACTACACATCTTGTAAGACCTGAAAGCCTGATACTTTTAGTGGAAGGGTGGGGATAGGAGACTGTGGTTTTTATTTTTATAACTTTTTTTTTTTTTTAAATGACCACGTTGTTAATGGCCATTTTGTTTTGGAAGTGAAAAGAGGGGAAATTTGTGAGTCTACCTGTCAAAGGGTTACAACAATTCTTTGTGATGCTTTTCACTGTATACACACAGAACGAGAGAGCAATAGCACAATAACATATAGAACGGGGGTCGGCAACCTTCGGCACGCGGCCCACCAGGGCAATCCGCTGGCAGGCTGCGAGACAGTTTGTTTACGTTGACCGTCCCGCAGGCACGGCCCCCCGCAGCTCCCAATGGCCAGGGACATGCTGGCTACCACTTCCGGCAGCTCCCATTGGCTGGAGATGGTGAACCTCAGCCACTGGGAGCTGTGGGGGGCCGTGCCTGCGGACAGTCAACGTGGCCCGCCAGTAGCTTACCCTGATGGGCCGCGTGCCGAAGGTTGCCGACTCCGATATAGAAACATAGAAAGCCCTTTTCCAAAGCCTCCTGCTGCTGTTATATGTTTTGAAATTATTAGCATCAAATTGGAATAATACATAATATTTTTAGGGTAAAACAAGTCTCATAATTCATCACTTCTCTGATTATATGTGACTCTTCTAGCATGACCAGCTCAGGACTCTCCCTAAACTGTCCATGATAAAACTATTGTACCACCATAACTTTGCACAGAGGTGAATTTAGAGTGGAGGCTCTTGATCGGTTTCAATTCTAGCCCTGTTTTCACATACAATATGTACGTTTTTAAAAAATCCATTGGTTAGGATTAAAATTTCTATGCTGGGTCTTTCTGAAGGTGAATCTGTTTTGAAAATTTGAACAACCCTCCTGCTGTTTTTGAGTTCCGAAGATTAAAACAATTCTAGCCACACTTCTTTTGTACAGAGCTGTGTTAAAAATGACAGCAGCTTGAAAGCTGAAACTTGGCATTGGGCATAGTTCTCAGTGAGGGCAAGGTTTGAAAAACATGAATCTGAACAAAGTCATGCCTATTTCCAACTGCATTTGGAGTGTAAGCAGGACAACATGTCATTAGGTAGAGAGGCACTTGATTCCGGAAAGAGGTGTGGAATCGCCACTTTGCATAAGGTTCTGAGCTGTGACTGCCACCCCTTAAAGGGATACAGCCAACTTAAAATCACGCTTCTATCTGACAGTTTTTTACCTAGTTTTATGACAAACACCACCTAAGATTACTACAACTCAAAGCTATAGGGAAAAATCACTCTCTCTCTCTTTTCAGTTGATTTTGTGTATTTGACAGCACTTGGCATATAGACCAGCGTTTCTCAAATGGGCGTCCGCGAAGGCACTCTAGATCCCCGCTGATCAACTCCACCCCCTTCCTCCCTCCCAGCGCCTCCAGCATGCCAGGGAAGAGCTCTTCAGCGGGCGGCGTGCAGAAGGCACTGGGAGGGAGGGGGAGGAGCGGGGACAGGGTGTGCTCATGGGAGGGGGTGGAATCATATCCAGGGCCACTAGCCCTGCTGATCAACCCCTCCTCCTCCCTCCCAGTGCCTCCTGCATGCCGGGGAACAGCTGTTCAGAAGCGTGCAGGAGGTGCTGGGAGGGAGGGGGAGAAGCGGGGATGGGGTGCTCGGGGGCGGAAAGAGGTGGTGAAGAGGAGGGGCAGGGAGGAGTGGGGGTGGGAAGAGGTGGGGCGGGGGTGGGGATTTGGGGGAAGGGGTGGAGAGGGGGCAGGGCCTGGGGCTGAGCGGGGGTCTTGGGGGTCCACGAAAAATTTATCTTAAAATGGGGGTCCTCGGGTTGCTAAAGTTTGAGAACCTGCTGATATAGACAATCACTCTTCCTGTTTGTAAGGGTAAGACATTGTGATTGTAAAACCAATGAAGTGTCTAAAACTAATTTAAACTTATTTGCTGAAACTGACTAGATTTCAAGTTGATATGTTCCTTTAAGCTGGGTTCTCCCAATGCACCAGCCCTTCTATTCTCCAGTATTGTGTTTATTTGAATACTTGGAATAAATGGCTGACAGTAAATTTACTGAAGTAGCAGAGAAGCCAATGTATGGCCCAGTGAGTTCTACAAAAAGAACCAGAGCTGCCGTTCGCCTCTCCTCTTCAGTGTGAAGAAGTACCATGACCACCACCCTCTTCCTGAAAACTACTGGTCTCAGTAGACAATATGATGCAGGGATCTCATTTAAGTGGCTTTGACTGAAGCAGAGCAATGCATGATGGAACTTGTAGTTTTTTTCAGACTGCACCATTGTATTACAGATGAGGGCAGCTGCAACCTGCTCCAGTTCCTGCAAACTAGGCACCGCATTCAGATTTATTTAATACAAATCACTAACGTGGCCTTTGGTTGGTCTAACTTTGGTTACTGCTGTTTCAAATCCTTGTTGCCTCAGAAACCATAAATTCCAAAGCAGCGGGACTATCTAGTGAAGTAATGTGCTGTTAACACTTTAGTAAGAGCTCCCCCCGCCCAAACTTCCTCTCTGATAAACATGATATTCCAGGGTATGTGTACTGCAGACAGGAGGGAAGAACAACTGGAGAATCTCTTCATTTATTTTCATATTCAAACTACAACGGGTTTCAATAACTGTAGTAGAGAGAGAGCCTGGAACACTGGGCCTAGTGCAAGACCTGAGGCCTGAACCAGAGGCTATAAACCAAAGTCAGGTAATGTGTTAAACCAGACGATTACAAGTTCACTGCCCAGGACACTGCCCAGAGTTGTTGCTATATAGTAGGCATTAAATATTTATCCAGCTAGTACAAATACCACTCTGGGTAGTACTATCAAGGTCTGCTAAACTGGGGAAAGCAGTAGGGTGACCAGGTGTCCGGTTTTTGACTGGAACACCCAGTCGAAAAGGGATCCCGGTGGCTCTGGTCAGCACCGCTGATTGGGCTGTTGACTGTCCTATTGGTGGCGCTGCACAGCGGGGCTGGCAGGCTCCCTGCTAGCCTCTGTGCCACACAGCTCCTGGAAAGCAGCCGGCATGTCCCCACTCCGGCTCCTATGCATATGGGGAAGCCAGGGGGCTCTGGTAAGTGTGGCCAATGGGAGCCGCAGGGGCGGCGCCTACAGACAGGGCAGGGCGCAGAGTCACCTGGCCGTGTCTCTGCGTAGAAGCCAGAGGCGGGACATGCCGCTGCTTCTGGGACCTGCTTAAGGTAAGCGCTGCCCAGAGCCTGCACCCCTGACCCCCTCCCACACCCTAACCCCCTGCCCTGATCCGCCTCCCGCCCTCTGAACCCCTCGGTCCCAGCCCAGAGCACCCTCCTGCACCCCAAACCCCTCATCCCCAGCCCCACCCCAGAGCCCGCACCCCCAACCAGAGCCCTCCCCCTCTCCCTCCCCCAACCCTCTGTCCCAGCCCTGATCCCCCTCCGGTGCTCCAAACCCCTTGGTTTCAGCCTGGAGCACCCTCCTACACCCCAACTCCCTCATCCCCAGCCCCACTCCAGAGTCTGCACCCCCAGCCAGAACCCTCCTTCACCCCCATCCCCCAGAGGCAGCCTGGTGAAAATGAGCGAGTGAGTGAGGGTGAGGAGAGTGAGCGACAGAGGGAGGGGGGATGGAGTGAGCAGGGGCGGGGCCTCGGAGAAGGGGCGAGGCAGGGGTGAGGCAAGGGTGTTCAGTTTCAGTAGAAAGTTGGCAACCCTAGAGAGCACCCCCCGGCCCACAAGCCAACTAAAACAATAACCAGGAAGGAGGCAGCGGCACTGGGAAAACAAATGTTAATTATGCTACACTTCCATGGAAATGTCTATTCCTGAAAATTATCCTGAGTATGATGACAATATATGGCAATGTTTGGCTTTCGCAATTTGACAGGGGAGAGACCTTATCTGGGTGTCTTGGGGTTCTTTTTCCCCCAGGAAATATTCTGTACTCACCTGTTGTTTGGTGTAATCTGGTCCATTCCTAAAAGTCACAAGTTTTTTTGCAGAGATATTTTTATGAACCCCAGGATAAATCTTCTCTGAATGGGATGATTTAGCCCAGGGGTTCTCAGACTTTTGTCCTGGTGACCCCTTTCTCACAGCAAGCCTCTGAGTGCGACCCCCCTTATACACTAAAAACACTTTTTAACATATTGAACACCATTATAAATGCTGGAGGCAAAGCGGGGTTTAGGGTGGAGGCTGATAGCTCGTGACCCCCATGTAATAACCTCAAGACCCCCTGAGGGGTCCCGACCCCCAGTTTGAGAACCCCTGATTTAGCCACATCTAGAGAGGAGCGAATTCCAGCACAAGGAGGGAAATCACCACAATTGTCCCTTCAATTTGGGGAAGAAATTTTAATACGGGGCTCCCAGGGGCCACCAAGGGTCAGTTCCAGCACAGTTCTGATGTAGCGTCACTCGGAGGCTTCATCGATAGAAGCTGTATACGTAGGTACATCTTCTTACCAGAAATAAGTTATCTGAATATTTTCAAGCTGTGTAAGGTATATATGGCAAATAAACAACCAAAGTGAACATAGGGTTAATCTTCATAACTCTATGTGCACAGAGAAGAACAGCTGGGGTGTGCTGAAAGCATGTGCTGCTGAAGAAAAATAACTGAATATACGGCTGTTCCTTAAAAAAGAAAAAGGGCTCCCTCTGGAGTGGATCACAAAGTTAACACTGGATTTAAATTTTAGTAGGAGGGCAATGGAAATGGAAATCAATAACAGCAAATGCATTCTTGTCTCTCATTAGTTTGCACATTTCATTTGCAATGAGCGCAAAACAGACTAGTCTAGTGAGACTATATCGAGCTACATGACATGAAGCCATGCCTAGAGTATCAAAATTAGTTTTCATGCATGGACTTGAATACAGCAAACAGGCAAATTCCAGGTTATTCAAAGAGACAAGAAAGCTATCAAAATACTCCTGAGAAACTGTCAGAATACAAAGTAAAACAAGCTGAGAATCTCTCTTTTCAATCTGGTTGATCATGCACTTTTCTAAAAAACAAACAAATGTTCTCACTGGTCATGTATTCAAGGCAATAAACTTAATTTGAAAGGGGAGGAAAAGAAGCTCACAGTACTTTATTAAGAACATGCTCCACCGGGAACTGAAGAGTTCTGGTTTGGAATTTTAAAAATGAGAAAGACCCCATCGGAGTGACATTACACTAGCCACAAAGAAAAAGTAATGCATGGTTTATTTACATACAATCCCATCAGGACAAAAATTGTGTTTTCATGCAGAACCCCGCCCAAGTTAGATCAACTACACACTGAAATCAACTTACTGCCTGCTTTTGCTCTTCTTCCTACAAATGTTGGCAACAGAAAAAGGTGAAAAGAGAAACAAAGATATATTAATCATCACGTTAAAAGGAAATACACAAACACACAACAGAAGAAATGAAAGAACAGGCAGACGGTAAATTGTAGAAACATCTGTAGATGCAACACGAAACAAAGACACAGCAGCGGTGGGGAGAAAGCAGAGATGCAGTTTGTTCCATGTCTCAAAAGGAGATCTGTGGCTATAATGTGCACCTGTGTTAGGAGGTTGAGTAAATTGAGCAGATCTCAGAGTGATCCCTTCCCTCCCAAAACACCCTTAGTGCCCTCAGCACCTCCCTTGGACTCAGGTGATCCACCAGTTCTCATCTGCACTCCTTGAGGCCCTTAACCTTTCAGCTAAGAAGGGCTAAACTAAATACCTCTTTAACTCTATAAATGTTAGCCATGAAACTGTTTGAAGGCTGCCAATACTCAGTGATGCACTATGTTTGTGACAGAACAGCGTAACATCTCTGCCGCACTGTCAGTCTTTGTCAAACTGAAGCCATAGCCAGGGACCTCCTATCACTGGCCCGCAGTGACCTTTACTGCTCAGGTTAAAAAAAGCAAGTTGGTACAATGTCAGACATCCAGAGCAGTGGAATGGAAGGAGAGGAGAACTGGGAAAGTAAGCACAAGCTCTAAAGGTATGGACTAAATTAAAAAATGTACAGCGAAAAAACTGATTCCTGCACTGCTAAAGAGTAACTCTGATGAATGGGGGTCACTGCTGAAAGTGTGATGCTTGAGTAATGCAAGAATGAATGAAGTTATCTTCGTCTGAATGAAAGAAATGTGTATTAAGTGACCTGCTGGGCTACACAGTTACACTTTTATTTCAACTACTGAGCATCAGCAAAATAATCTAGATTTCTTTTACAAACCCCAGACATTTTCAGAGAGAATTTGCCCCTGCACGCCATAAAGCAGTGGGAACACTGAGAGCAATTAACTAATAAATGAACCCAGAAAAACAATGAGCTATTCTGTAGCTTTAGTAGTCGCCACTGCCACTTTTGGGGTTCATAGAGTCCAAGACCACCTGTCTAACACTGCTATCATATAACGTCTCCAAAAGAAGAAGTTACTCACCTTGTGCAGTAACGATGGTTCTTCGAGATGTGTCCCCCTGTGGGTGCTCTACTCTAGGTGTTGGTGTGTCCCTACGCCGGAAATCAGAGATTTCTCGCAGCAGTACTCGGTCGGGGGAAGGGCGCACACAGGAGTTGTCTCATGCAGCTGTTGGTACCGCCTGTAGCGCGCGCGCTCTCCCGACCACCCCCCTCTGTTCCTTCTCTACCGCAGCGCTCGGCTGTGTGAACTCTGAAGTAGAGGGGAGGAGGATGGGTAGTGGAGGACCAACAGGGACACACATCTCGAAGAACCATCGTTACTGCACAAGGTAACTTCTTCTTCTTCTTCGAGTGGTGTCCCTGTGGCTGCTCCACTCTAGGTGCTTGTAGAGCAGTACCCCACCAGGGGTGGTAGGGTTTGGAGTTATGTATAAGTGTGTGATGAGAGCACTGTAAGGCCAACGATAGAATCTGAGACAAGGCCTTGGGTGATAGTGTAATGCTTTGCAAAAGTGTGCTCCGATGTCCAGGCTGCAGCTCTACAAATATCTATTAAGGGGACAGTGTTCAAGAATGCAACTGATGTCGCCATGGCTCGCGTTGAGTGGGATCTGATGCCCTTGGAGGGTTCTTTGTGATGCAGGCAGTAGCAAGTTTGAATACAGGTAGAGACCCCTTTGGAGAGTCTCTGGGTCAATATTGTAGAGCCCTTGGAGCGCTCTGCTGTAGAGACAAACAGTCTTGGTGACTTGCGAAATGGCTTAGTTCTGTCCAAGTAGAAGGCTACAGCCCATCTGACACCTAGCATGTGCAATGTTGCTTCTCAAGAGTTGTTATGTGGCTTGGGATAGAAGACAGGTAAGTGTATGGTTTGGTTAACATGAAAATTTGTAGCCACTTTGGGCAAGAATTTTGGGTGAGGACGTAACATGATTTTGTCTTTGGTAAATACAGTGTACGGTGGTTCAGCCATCAATGCTCCTATTTTACGGACACGTCTGGCAGACGTGATTGCCACCAGGAATGCGACCTTCACTGACGTATGTAGGAGTGAGCAGGTTGCTAGAGGTTCGAAGGGTGGTCTTGTGAGACGTTTGAGCACAAGATTGAGATCCCGTGGTGGTGCAGGTTGGCGCACTTCTGGGTACATGTTCTGTATACCTGCTAGAAAGCGCCGTGTAATCGGGTGAACGAATATTGAAGACCCTTCTCTCTGTTCATGGAGGGCCGTGATGGCAGCCAGGTGTACTTTAATAGAACTTATGGCTAACCCCGTTTCCTTCAGTTCTAGTAGGTAGTATAGGATCATAGATAGAGGCGCCTTGGTCGCGTCCAGCTGTTTTTGCTGACACCAAAGGGAGAATCTTCTCCACTTGTGGTGGTAAGTATTTCTAGTGGTGAGGCGACGGCTATTTAGTAATACCTGTTTTACTTTCTCCGCACAGTTCAATTCCCCATGTTGGAACCAGAGAGGAGCCATGCTTTGAGATGGAGTTTTGCTGGGTCTGGATGGAGCATCAGGCCCTTGTTCTGGGACAGGAGGTCCATCCGGGAAGGCAGCGGTTGTGGGGCACAAACTGCTAGATGTGAGAGGTACGGAAACCAAGTCTGTCTGGATCCTGGGGGGACAATGAGAATGATGTATGCTCTGTCGAGTCGTATCTTGCGGATGACCCGTGGGATCAGTGGTAGTGGCGGGAAGGCATATATGAGTGATGCGTTCCACGGGATGAGGAAGCATCCCCTAACGATCCCAGTGCCAGGCCTGCCCGGGAGCAAAATAGTGGTCATTTGTGATTTGTCACTAAGGCGAAAAGGTCGATTACCGGGTGACCCCATTTTTGGAATATCATGCCAAGAACACTGTCATGGATTTCCCACTCGTGTTCCTGTGAGAAGTGCCTGCTGAGGTTATCGGCTGTAGTTTCTTGGCACCCTGGTAGGTATTATGCTGTGATGTTTATATTGTTCCAGATGCAGAAGTTCCATAAATTAATGGCTTCTACGCATAGCGAGTGAGACCTGGCTCCTCCTTGGCGATTAATTTAAAACATGCATGCCACATTGTCGGTGAGAATAGAGATTGAGGTTTCTTGTATGAGTGGGAGGAAGTGTTGGCATGCATTGTGTACCATGCAGAGTTCCAGGAGATGGATATGTAGTCGGGTTTCTGTCGCAGACCACTTGCCTTGCACATTGTGGTGACCCAAGTGGGCACCCCAACCTATCAGGGAGGCATCTGTTGTAATAGTCACTGATGGGGGGGTCTTGTTGAAAGGGAATCCCAGAGCATATATTCCCTGGTTGTGTCCACCATTGTAGGGAGAGGATAACCCTTGGTGGTAGTGTCACTCGTCTGTGGAGAGAGTGTTTGCTGGGTGCATAGACCGTGCTCAACCAGTGCTGTAGACAGCGCATATGGAGTCTGGCATACTTTACTACAAAAGTCATAACTGCCATATGTCCCAGAATCTGAAGGTATGTCCTCACTGAAGTTTGTGGGCTGATGGTCACTGTGGAAATAAGATTAGTCAATGTAGTGAATCTGTGGTTTGGAAATATTGCCTTGGCTTGTATGGAGTCTAGGTCAGCTCCGATAAACTCCAATCGTTGGGTTCGTTCCAGGGTGGATTTCTTTTTGTTTATCTGTAGACCTAGCTGGTGAAACAGGTCTATTGTGGTCTTCAGCATGTCTGCCGTTTCTTGTTGATTGGCACCTTTGAGAAGGCAATCGTCCAAATAGGGGAAGATTATGACTCCTTTGCGTAATAAATGTGCTGCTATTACCGCGAGCGTTTTTGAGAATACGCGCGGAGCAGTGGACAGTCCGAAGGGAAGGACCCTGTATTGGTAGTGGTTGGGTCCTACTGTGAACCTCAGGAGCTGTCTGTGGGCAGAATGTATTGTAATATGGAAGTATGCATCTTGGAGGTCGAGGGCTGAAAACCAGTCCTCCCCGTCTAGTGCTGGGATTATTGTGGCCAGAGTGACCATTTTGAACCTGTGGTTGCGTATGACCCTGTTGAGTTTTCGGAGATCTAAGATTGGTCTCCATCCCCCTCCTTTCTTCTCTGTCAGGAAATATTTGGAATAAAAATCCCTCCCTCGGTATTGATGTGGTACTGTTTCTACAGCACCCAGAAATAGGAGGTGGTCCACTTCCTGTTGCAGAAGGTGCTCATGAGAGGGGTCCCTGAAGGGGGATGGGGAAAGGGGGAGGGGAAGGGGGATGGCTGTGAAAGGAATGGTGTAGCCAGATTGTATGATCTCCAAAACCCATTGATCTGTGGTTATCGCAGACCAGGCATGGTAAAATGGGCATGGGCGGGGTGGCCAAAATTGTGGGATGGGGCATCTGTTGGCGCTAGAGGTGTGGGAGGTCGTGCATACCCTCGACCAAGACTTCAAAATTGTGGCTTAGATGTAGATGGACGGGTGGACGAGGTCTGGTTCTGTGGAGCTCATCACCTCTGAGCCCATTCTTTGGGTCTGTTCTGAGTGAAGTATCATGGTTGTTGATGGTTAAACGAGGTGTCTCGTGACCTCTGATATGGTGTAAAGCGAGGGCGTTTGTCAGGTGGAGGGTGTATGCCTAGTGTACGCAGTGTCACTCGGGCGACCTTCATGGTATGGAGGACGTCGTTTTATCCCTATCGAAGGGGAGGTCTTCCATTTTTTAGTTGTAGTTCTTTTGGAATTCCCGAAGCCTGCAACCATGATGTTCTTCTCATAACCACAGCTGCTGCAGTTGTTCGGGCAGCTGCGTCCGCTACATCCATTGAGGCTTGCAGTGCTGTGTGGGCGATTAACTGACCCTCATTGATAATGGCGTTGAGTTGAGGACATTTATGCTCAGGGAGGTCCTCCATGAGCTCTTGTATTTTACTATAGTTAGAGTAGTCGTAATTTGCTAGTAGAGCAGAATAGTTGGCAACTCTAAGCAGAAGGATGGCTAACGAGTAAACTTTCCGCCCAAAGAGCTCCAGTCTCTTGTGTTCTTTATCTTGCAGTGAGGAGCAGAAATGAGGCTGTCTACGGCGCTGATTTGCAGCCTCTACTACCAGAGAGCAGGCTTGAGGGTGTCAAAACAAAAATTCCATGCCTTTGGCTGGAACTAAGTATTTTCTGTCAGCCCTTTTGTTGGTGGGTGGTGCCAATGCTGGTGTTTGCCATATTACCTCCGCAGGCTCCATTATAGCCTCATCCATAGGGAGGGCAATCTTAGTCAATGATGCCAGTTGTAAGATTTTTAACAACTTACGTTGTTACTCTGCACCTCACGTAAGGCAATTTCTTGGCTGTTTGCTACTCTTTTGAAGAGTTCTTGGAACTGTTTCAGGTCATCTGGTGCTGTCAGGTAGATGGCGTCACTGCTTCGTCTGATGCGGACAATGAGTGTGGGGCAGGTGGTGAATCATCCAGGTCTGCCTGAGATAGTATCTCTTCCTCTTCTATCTCTGTCTCAGGGGGGGTCAGAGGTTTCTCTATGCGGTAATGATGGATGTACTCTGGAGCCTCTTGTTGCTGGGGAAGGGGGACCACAATAGGGGTTCTGGTATGTGGGCCAAGGGCCCCATTATGGCCATGGCATGGGGTAAGGTGGTAATGGGTAAGGCCAAGGCTGTGAATGCTCAGAGGGATGAGGCTTTGGCTTCACAGCGTTCCATGTAGGTCTCATAAGTGATGGGGATGAACGTTGAGAGGAGAAGCGGTTGTCCTTCGTGTCTCCTTCCTTGCCACTATGCATGGAGAGTGGTGCAGGAGCTGAAGGATGGTACCTTGCTATGTAGCGTGGGGAGTGTTTGGTGCCGAGCAGTGGTGACTGCGGTGCCGAAGAAACTGCTATGTCCTCTGTATGCAGGAGTTGCGCTGGTCCCGCCTTGGGGTTGCGGTCGACTATTGGAGCGCTGACTGGTGCCGGGTTTGGTTTGTTAGCAGGCATCAAGTCTTGGGTTGGTGCCGTGGTGGCAGCATTGATCGTGGTGCCGCTGCCTGTGCTGTGCTCTGCACCGGGGTAGTCGGTGCCATGGAGGAGACTTGACGTCTCAACTCCGGTGCCGCGTGTTGAGGCTTGAAAGGGGTCTGCTGAGGGATGGTGCCGGAGGAGCCTGGTGCCTCGTAAGTGCTCACTCTGGATGAGCGGAGCACTGAGGGTAAAGACCTTGCTGGGGAAGCTCTCTTTTTCTGAGAGACCCTTGTTGGAGAGGTCAAGGCTCACTTCCTGAGAGTTTTGGAAGTCGGAGCCTTATCAGAGCTCAGGGATCCTGGTTTATGAGACTCCCTGGAGGATGTCTCTTGCGGCGGTTGGAGGGATTTCTCCAATAGAAGCATTTTCAAGCGGAGATCCTTGTCACGTCTTACCCTTGTTGTTAAGTAGGTGCAATGTATGCATTTCTGGGAGATATGAGTTTCTCCCAGACAGCGAATGCAGGATGTGTGGCCGTTAGAAACCGGTACTGGTTCACGGCAGGAGTCACACTTTTTAAATCCCGTTGAGCCTGGCATGACTGCAGTTAAGCCTCTCCCGCCTCTCGAGAGATAAGGGAGGGGGTTAATTGTAATGGTAAATTGTAGAAAGTGTTCCCAAACAGGGAGTTAAGCAGAGAAAAAAATCTTTTTTTGTTTGTTTTTTGTTTTGTTTTTGAAGAAAAACCTCTAAGAGGAACTAATGAAACTATGTAACTATGTATAGACTAAGACTAACTAAACAATGTAACTAAGTATAGACTAATAAGAAGTTCCTATGTAACTTATCAGAGGGGTAGCCGTGTTAGTCTGAATCTGTAAAAAGCAACAGAGGGTCCTGTGGCACCTTTAAGACTAACAGAAGTATTGGAGCATAAGCTTTCGTGGGTGAATGCCCACTTCATCAGACGCAAGTAACTATGTAATTATGTAACTTGTAACTGCTCCCCACCCCAGAAATTTCAAAGAGAGCACTGCTGCGGAACTCCATCTGCAGCAGAAGACGGTTGAGAAGGAACTGAGAGGACGGTTGCGGGTGCACGCACTACAGGAGGTGCCAATGGCTGCACCAGATGACTTCTGTGTGTGCCCTTCCCCGACCGAGTACTGCTGCGAGAAATCTCCGATCTCCGGTGCAGGGACACACCAACACCTAGAGTGGAGCACCCACAGGGACACCACTCGAAGAATAATAATTCCTTTTGAACTATGGTATATCTTTTAGAAAAACATCCACTCACAATTTAAAAATTCACATCCACCAAGACCCTTTGTAAAACTGTTTAGAATGGTTAATTACTCTCACTGTTAAAATGTATACTTTATTTCCAGTCTGCATTTGTCTAGCTTTAACTTCCAGCCACTGAAACGTCTTAAGGATTAGCTGGTAGACTGAAAAGCCTATTATCAAATATTTCTTCCCTATGTAGGGACTTTTATAGACTGTGATCTAGTCACCTCTTAACCTTCTCTTTGTTAAGCTACATTAACCTTTTGAGGATAGTGGTGGGGACAGTGCCTCATGTCATGCCTGTAGGTGCTACCACAATGCAAATAATAAAATGTGCAGTTTAATTTTGCCGCCTCTGTTTTTCTGTGCTCAACTTGAGTCCCCTCATGGCTGACTTTTAGAGGTGTTAAAGGCATGCCACTATCTTTGACTTCTACTAGAGTTTCAGATGCCCTGCACCTCTGACATGGGCATCCAAAACTGAAACCCACAAAACCAACGAACACTTCTCCCCTTACTTTTTTCTTTCTAAGATATAAACAACAAAATTAGATCCTAGCAATCGCTACTTGACAGTTATCTTTAATGCACAGTGGCAGGGTGTTTTCAGTGGCTGGCCTCTGGCTCTGGACCTTGCTCCTCCTACTGGTCTGTGAGAGTTTGGGTAGGCCAATCTCCTTTCTTGGCTTCAGCCTGAGTGGCTGGTTATGGGGATGCTATATAGATCAGCAGGGAATGAGCGTTTTCCAATGTAGACTTTGGTCATGAAAGCCTATGTTATGACTTAATTTTGGTACCCAGAGACTCTGATTAATTCACCTAATGTTTGCACTATGCTTTGAACATGTAAATTATTATTTATTAGCACTTATACTTTAAAAAAAGATAACTGGAATTCCATTTTTCAGGTCATCATCCCACAAAAAGAGTTTTATTCTTTGCCTTCTAAATGGCCAAGTCATTAATATTTGAAATCCACTTGCTGCACATACGTAATGACTAGGGCTGTCAATTAAACGCAGTTAACTCACGAGATTAACTAAAAAAAATGAATCATGATTTAAAAAGTTAATCGCAATTAATCTCAGTTTTAATATCGCTGTCAAACAATAGAAAACCAATTGAAATGTGTTAAATATTTTTGGATGTTTTTCTACATTTTCAAATATATTGATTTCTATTACAACACAGAATGCAAAGTGTACACTGCTGACTTTATATCATTACTTTTATTACAAATATTTTCACTGTAAAAATAATAAACGAAAGAAATAGTATTTTTCAGTTCACCTCATGCAAGTACTGTAGTGCAATCTTTTTGTCATGAAAGTGCAACTTACAAATTTAGATTTTTTTTGTTACAGAACTGCACTCAAACAAAAGAATGTAAAACTTTAGCGCCCACAAGTCCACTCAGTCCTACTTCTTGTTCAGCCAGTTGCTAAGACAAACAAGTTTGTTTAATTTATGGGAGATAATGCTGTCCACTTCTCATTAACAATGTCACCTGAAAGTGAGAACAGGTGCTTGCATGGCATTTTTGTAGCCAGCATTGCAAGGTATTTTCATGCCAGATATGCTAAACATTCATATGCCCCTTCATGCTTCAGCCACCATTCCAGAGGACATGCTTCCATGCTGATGAGGCTCGTTAAAAAATAATGCATTAATTAAATTTGCGATTGCACTCCTAGGGGGAAGAATTGTATGTCTCCTACTCTGTTTTACCTGCATTCTGCCATATATTTTATGTTATGGAAGTCTCAGATGATGACCCAGCACATGTTGTTCATTTTAAGAACACTTGACTGCAGATTTCACAAAACGCAAAGAAGGTACCAATGTGAGATTTCTAAAGATAGCTACAGCACTCGATCCAAGATTTAAGAACCTGAAGTACCTTCCAAAATCTCAGAGGGACAAGGTGTAGAGTAGGGGTCGGCAACCTTTGGCATGCGGCTCGCCAGGGTAAGCACCCTGGCGAGTCGGTTTGTTTACCTGCCGCATCTGCAGGTTCGGCCGATCGTGGCTCCCACTGGCTGCGGTTTGCCATCCCAGGCCAATGGGGGCAGCGGGAAGGGGCGTGGGCCCAGAGATGTGCTGGCCGCCGCTTCCTGCCGTCCCCATTGGCCTGGGACAGCGAACCGCGGCCAGTGGGAGCCGCGATCGGCCAAACCTGCGGACACGGCAGGTAAACAAACCGGCTCGGCCCACCAGAGTGCTTACCCTGGCAAGCCGCGTGCCAAAGGTTGCCGACCCCTGGGTTAGTCAATTAACAAATCTATCGTCCCTCTCCCATATCTCCCAAAACCTGTGGGTGTTCAACAACTTTAACATGAGAAGCATGTGGACCTAATCGCACATTAACCATCCTTCCCAATATGCAGAGCCAAAATGAAAGTGGCTTTTTACAAGTTCATACTGTTGTTTACAAGATTATCTGTACGTGATCACTGAGGGAAGTAATGACACCAGCAATGTAGGAGTCTAGTGAGAGCAAAGCCTGGGCGGGGAGGGAGGAAGGTCTGAGACAAAGGTGTTTACCTTGAGCAGTTTCATCAGCCCTTCAAGCTGCACCATCAGTTCCCTTCTGCTCTCTTGAAGTGCAGACATTCTCTGTTCTAGTTCATCCTTTCGCTGCCTGTTCAAGTTACATGGAAGAAAGTGTCAAAAGAAACTCTGGCTGTTTCCGGGGCACGCAGGGAAATTCACAGAGCTGGCTGATTGGCATATACACCATGTTGCTATATTTCACTTTGTTTAGTACTCCCCCTTAAAGTTAACAAAATCAGAGCAAAACATAACATGCTAACCATGACTCCTATTGCAACATGGCATGCAACAATCACATTTTTCACTATGAAATACAGACACCCAAAGTCAGAATTATAATGGTGGGAAGCACTTTTTTTTAAACCAATGCAATTTGAAAAGAAAGCCAGCATCTTCTTAATGATGCTGTCAGACCAGCAGATCTTTAAGACAAGTCAGACTGAACCACCAAAAAAATGAAAACAGGGTGCAGAGTACTGGAAGGAAGAGACAGTGGAATGCCATTAACCTGAACTGAGAATTTACAGAGCTGCTTCTATCCAATAATCTGACATACAATTTGTGAAGCATTTGCCTCAACAGAACCTGTGTACAGTGTAACACAACACAAGCCAATCTGCAGGTACAGAAGGGAATTTTTCCTTTCTGGGGATTGAAAATTATTCCATTCTAAAGCCTGCTAGAATGAAAGTCTTATGTTTAACAGATTTGAGAGAAAAGTGGCTTTGTGTTTGTTTGTTTTAATTTTCAAAGAGAATTAAGAAGTCTCCTAGTCAGGAACCTAGAATCAAATTAGCATCACATGTCAAAAAGTTCATTATTTCATGTGCTAAGAAAGCCATGTTGCATTATTTGAAACCATGAACAAATATCAGAGGGGTAGCCGTGTTAGTCTGAATCTGTAAAAAGCAACAGAGGGTCCTGTGCTTGCACTTGCATCTGAAGAAGTGAGGTTCTTACCCACGAAAGCTTATGCTCCCAATACTTCTGTTAGTCTCAAAGGTGCCACAGGACCCTCTGTTGCATGAACAAATAGTACAATAACTGCAGGGAAAAAAAAGGTAACAGGAGGGGATTACTCATTTATTTCTGTGGTTTCATCCATATAATAATTTCAGGTCTAAGGTTAAAGACAGGATAAATTATATCACAGGCTTTGATCTTTCTTTGAATCTGGAAATTTTCCTCGTGGATCTCTACCTACAGATGAATCATTACAAGGATCTTAGTAACCAACTCATTTTAGAAGCGAAAAATGTGATAGCAATAACTTGTGTTTGACTAAGCATCTTCCAGGAAGGCATCCAGTCTTGATTTAAAGACATCAAGAGATGGAGAATCCACCATTTCGTTTGGTAGTTTGTTCCAATGGTTAATCACCATTTGTGCCTCATTTCTCATTTGAATTTGTTTAGATTCAGCTTCCAGACAGCAGTTCTCGTTATGTCTTTCCCAAGAACCCTTTAGTACCTGGTATTTTGTCCTGAAGGTACTTATACAACATAGTCACCTCTCAATCTTTTTGATAAGGAATTCAGCCCGTATAGCTTAAGTCTCTCACTGTAAGGCAATTTCCCAGACCTCAAATAATTTTTGTGACTGTTATCTGCTCTTGCTCCAATTTTCAACATTGTAAAAATGTGGACACCAGAACTGTATGCAGTACTGGTCTCACCAATGCCATATACAGAAGAAAAATCATCTCCTACGCCTATTCACTACATTCCAGTTTATACATCCAAGGGTCACATGAGCGCTTTTACCACACGCTCACACTAGGTCCGGAGCTCATGTTCAGTTGCTTGTTCACTATGACTCTTAAATCCTTTTCATAGTCACTGCTTTCAGGACACAGTCTCGAATTCTGGAAACACAGCCAGAATTCCTTGTTCCTAGAGGTATGACCTTGTACTTTGATGGATTAAAACACATTTTGTTCAAATGGGCCCTGGTTAAATTGATTCAGATCACTCTGTATGATTGCTCTGTCCTCATTATTATTTACCACTCTGCCAATCATTGTGTCATCTGCAGATTTTATCAGCAGTGATTTTATATTAAATTTAAATTGCTTAGTCAGAGCTTCTGATCAGCCTATAAAATATAAAGTAATTTGCAAGGGAAAGTGTTAACCGGGCGTGGGGGGAGATGGGGATATCTAGCAGCACCAGCTCTCTTTAATCTAGATCCTGCCAGTCCACTCCAGCCTTCTCTCCATGCAATTTGAAGTACCTTTAGTTCTGGCATCTTCTGAATTGACATCAGTGCAGCCCAGTCCCCAGCTCCCCACTCTCCTGATCTTCAATGGAGAGTTGAGGGAGAGTAGCAGGAATCGGCATCATTGTGGTGCGCTAGCCGCTCCCTTTCTGCTTCAAAGAGCATGAATGGGCATAATTGGGGGTCAGTCTGTCTCCCTTTCGCACAGGAAGCAAAGGCCACATTTACACGTTCCCTCGTCTGCACTGAGCTCAGCCTTGGAAACACAGAGACCACTGTTGTGTCCAAGCCCCGCAGGAGTCTCTAGCCCACAGTCTGAGCACGTGTGTTCTTGAGATTTTCCCAGCAGACGAGACAAAGGAACTATTGGTCAGCAGTGCACTGAGAAGTACTGACGGGGCTGAGCGGCTCCGATACGTATTCTGAGAGCCTTTAATGCTGCAGTCGAGGGCTGGCTACTGTCTTATAAGTCAGGCTGTACGAAAACCCTGGGCTGCAATTTTATTGTGGAAACTGAAACTTTTAACACACATGGCAACTTTTTATAGTTGCTGCAAATTTGAGTGGCATTGCGCCCCTGTGCGCCACTTATTTGAGGGGTTGCAATGCCACTCGCTCAGATTTGGCCTGGCCGCCTCTCCAGTGCACTCAAATTTGACCCCAAACCAAAACTGGACTTTTTACAAACGGTGGCTTCTGAACCAAAAAATCACGAGTTTCTTACAGTCTTGCCTATAGGAATTGCCCTGTAGTGGGGATGGAGCAGAGCTGCCCCACTCCAGTGGCACTGTGTCTTAACATGCACAGGACGCATGGCTTCTCTTGCAATCCTAACATAATGCAGTTCTCAAAGGGCTGTATCTGTCAAGAGCTTAAATTTCAGGATGTGCATTAGGTTTCATATGGTGTTTTCTGAAGGTTGAACTGAGGCCTGGTCTACACTAGGCGTTTATGTCGAAGTTAGCGCCGTTACATCGAATTAACCCTGCACCCGTCCACACCGCGAAGGTATTTAGTTCGACATAGAGGTCTCTTTAATTCGACTTCTGTACTCCTCCCCGACGAGGGGAGTAGCGCTAAATTCGACATGGCCATGTCGAATTACGCTAGGTGTGGATGGAAATCGACGCTAATAGCTCCGGGAGCTATCCCACAGTGCACCACTCTGTTGACGCTCTGGACAGCAGTACGAGCTCGGATGCTCTGAACTGCCACACAGGAAAAGCCCCGGGAAAATTTGAATTTGAATTCCTTTTCCTGTCTGGCCAGTTTGAATCTCATTTCCTGTCTGGACATCGTGGCGAGCTCAGCAGCACTGGCAACGATGCAGAGCTCTCCAGCAGTGATGGCCGTGCAATCTCAGAATAGAAAGAGGGCCCCAGCATGGACTGATCGGGAAGTCTTGGATCTCATCGCTGTGTGGGGCGATGAGTCCGTGCTTTCCGAGCTGCGATCCAAAAGACGGAATGCAAAGATCTACGAGAAGATCTCTAAAGACATGGCAGAGAGAGGATACAGCCGGGATGTAACGCAGTGCCGCGTGAAAATCAAGGAGCTGAGACAAGGCTACCAGAAGACCAAAGAGGCAAACGGACGCTCCGGATCCCATCCCCAGACATCCCGTTTCTACGAGGCACTGCATTCCATCCTCGGTGCGGCCGCCACCACTACCCCACCAGTGACCGTGGACTCTGAGGATGGGATAGTGTCCACGGCTGGATCCTCGGACATGTTAGCGGACGGGGAAGATGAGGAAGGAGATGAGGAGGACGAGGCAGTCGACAGCGCTCACAACGCTGATTTCCCCGACAGCCAGGATCTCTTCATCACCCTTACAGAGATCCCCTACCAACCCTCGCCAGCCGTTACCCCGGACACAGAATCTGGGGAAGGATCAGCCAGTAAGTGTTGTAAAAATCTAAACATTTATTTGTAACAGAACAGGAATATTAACAATTTAAAAAATGGGTTTCTCATGATTAGTTTGATTAGCTTAACGGTTCAGTCATGGGCAGTGCAACTATTGAAAAAAAATCTAGCAATGTCCGGTTTGGCATGATTGTCCTGCCCAAGCCGCTCTACTGGTTAGTCACTGCTACAGCAGCTACAGTAAAATGCGGTCTATATGTCCGGGGATGGAGCAGAAATCCTCCTGTGACATCTCGAGGAAGCTCTCCTGGAGGTAATTGGAAATCCGCTGCATTAGGTTCTTGGGGAGAGCGGCCTTATTGGGTCCTCCGTAGTAGGACACGTTGCCACGCCACGAGACTATCAAGTACTCTGGAATCATTGCTCTGCACAGCATGGCGGCATACGGCCCTGGTCTTTGCAGGCTTTCCCGGAGCATTCTCTCTTTCTCGCTGTCAGAGATCCTCATGAGGGTGATGTCGCTCATGATGACCTGCTTTGAATGAGGTAGGGGAATGTTAGTGTTGGGACTGCTTTGCCGTTCCTTTACAGAACTGTAACCGCTGGTTTGCAGCCACGCGGTGGAGGCGGGAGAGGGGCAGCCGAAAGGGATCGTTCCCGGGGACAGCCGCGAGGGTGTGGGACAGGAGCAGACTTCCTGCTTGCCGAATTGCTGGCAGCAGGGACCGACATTGATTTCAATGTGAAATGAGGCCATTGCTAATATTAAAGTTTTAAGCTGCCACAAGTCTACGGCTTACCATGTCTGCCTGCAACAGAAATTCCGTTCTCCTGAGAGGCTTCTCAAATGTGCTGTAGAAGACCCCAGGCACTGAATGCGAAGGCCGAGAATTCGACCTTGTGCTGAGTGCGCATGTGAGAGGTGCTGTGCATGGTCTTGTTAACAGAGAAAGACTATGTTCTTTGTTCACAACTACATTTATCTTTCTGAGGAATTCACTCCCTTTTTCCCATTCCCACAGCCCCATCTGCGACTGTCTCACAACCTAGCCTGTCATCACACTCCCAGAGGCTAGCGCGGATTAGGCATAAGAAGAAGAGGACACGGGAGGACATGTTCTCGGAGCTTATAGCCTGCTCCAGAGCCCAGGCAGCACAGCAGACCCAGTGGCGGGAGAACTTGACCCGAATGCACCAAGCCAACATGGATCGGGAGGAGAGGTGGCGTCAGGAAGACCAGCAGGCGACTCAAACCCTGCTTGGACTAATGAGGGAGCAAACGGACACGCTCCGGCGCCTTGTGGATGTTCTGCAGGAACGGAGGCAGGAGGACAGAGCCCCGCTGCAGTCCATCTCTAACCGCCCTCCCCCGCCACCAAGTCCCATACTCCCCTCACCCAAAGTGCACAGAAGGAGAGGCGGCAGAGTCCCTGCTAACTCTCACTCCACCCCTGCAGAGAGCTCGAGCAGCAGAAGGCTCTCATTCCCCAAAATTTGACAAGTTCTTTCCTTCCCGCCTGACACAAGCCCCCGTCCAAGTTTCACTTTCCCAGTTCCATGTTTGGTTGATAATAAAAAATACGTTTCTGTTAACTACTGTTTCCATCATGTTCTTTTGCAGGAGGGGGGGATAGGGGGTTGGTAATTCGACAGGACAGTCACCTTTGGCAGGGTATATAGTCGGGGGCAGGCACAGCAGCAGGGCACATACATAGTGCAGTGATGCAGTGACTAGTTACCCTGGTTAGTCTGGGAGGTTGTTTTCATGTTATGTGGTGGGGGGTGGGTTGCTCTGTGACTTTGTGGCAGGGGAGGGCAGTTACAGATCTTAAGCGGCGGTCCTTAGGCAGGATCACAGAGCCACACAGCAGGGGATCTGTAACCGTCCTCCCCCTGCCACAAAGTCACATAGACCCCCCCATACACACAGTCCCTATCAGGAGGGGTGACAGGCTCCGTTGAAACAACCATCCCACCGCAGCGGAGCCTGTCAATCCTTGAGTTTAGAAGCTGCATTCGCGCCACTACAGTACACCCGCTCCGCACCACAGTCTGCGTCCCAGTTTTAAAAAATTCCCGCGAATACAGTATTAAAGAAAACGGTGTGCTTTAACAAAGTAGAACTATTTTTATTTTGAAACGTGTGTTGGAAGTGGGGTGAAGGGGGTATGTAACTGGATAGGATAGTCAACATTAACTGGGCAAAGAAATGGGGGCAGGTTTAGCTTCTCAATACACAAACTTTAAAGTCACAGGTTACCCTGCTCACTCAGGAACTTTGCTTTCAAAGCCTCCCGGATGCACAGCGCTTCCCGCTGGTCTCTTCTAATCGCCCGGCTGTCTGGCTGTGAGTAATCAGCAGCCAGGCTATTTTCCTCAACCTCCCACCCCGCCATAAAGGTCTCCCCCTTGCTCTCACAGAGATTGTGGAGCACACAGCAAGCTGCAATAACAATGGGGATATTGGTTTCGCTGAGATCACAGCGAGTCAGTAAGCTTCTCCATCTCCCCTTGAGACGGCCAAAAGCACACTCCACCACCATTCTGCACTTGCTCAGCCGGTAGTTGAAGAGTTCTTTTTCAGTGTCCAGGGCGCCAGTATAGGGCTTCATGAGCCAGGGCATTAGCGGGTAGGCTGGGTCCCCGAGGATGACTATAGGCATCTCCACATCCCCAAGAGTTATTTTGTGGTCCGGGAAGTAAATACCTTGCTGCAGCCGTCTAAACAGACCAGAGTTCCTGAAAACACGAGCGTCATGAACCTTGCCCGGCCATCCCACGTAGATGTTGGTAAAACGTCCCCTGTGGTCCACCAGTGCTTGCAGCACCATGGAAAAGTAGCCCTTTCTGTTAATGTACTGGCTGGCCTGGTGTTCCGGTGCCAGGATAGGGATGTGAGTTCCATCTATGGCCCCACCGCAGTTTGGGAATCCCATCGCTGCGAAGCCATCTATGATCGCCTCCACGTTTCCCAGGGTGACTACCTTTGGCAGCAGTACATCAACGATTGCCTTGGCTACTTGCATCACAACAACCCCCACGGTAGATTTGCCCACCCCAAACTGGTTCGCGACTGACCGGTAGCTGTCTGGCGTTGCAAGCTTCCACAGGGCTATGGCCACTCGCTTCTGGACAGTCAGGGCTGCTCGCATCCGGGTGTCATTGCGCTTCAGGGCAGGGGACAGCAACTCACAAAGTTCCAGGAAAGTTCCCTTCCGCATGCGAAAGTTTCGCAGCCACTGGGATTCATCCCAGACCTGCAGCACTATGCGGTCCCACCACTCAGTGCTTGTTTCCCGTGCCCAGAATCTCCTTTCGACGGCATCAACATGACCCATTGCCACCGTGATGTTCTCGGCGCTGGGTCCCCTGCTTTCTGAGAGGTCTGTGCTACTCTCAGACTTCAGGCCATCACCGCGTTGACGTAGCCTCCTCGCCTGACTTTTCTGCATCTGCCTCAGGGAAAGGTGTATGATAAGTTGCGAGGCGTTGAGAGCGGCCACAACTGCAGTGATGGTTGCAGCAGGCTCCATGCTCGCAGTGCTGTGGCGTCCGCGCTGTCACTGACTAGAAAAGTGCGCGAACTGATTTCCCGCCGGCGCTTTCAGGGAGGGAGGGCGGGAGTGATGGACGGATGACGACAGTTACCCAAAAGCACCCTGGACACCTTTTTTTTACCCAGAAGGCATTTGCGGCTCCACCCAGAATTCCAATGGGCAGCGGGGACTCCGGGAACTGTGGGATAGCTGACCACAGTGCACCACTTCCAATGTCGACGCTTTCCCCGTTAGTGTGGACTCACAAAGTCGAATTACTGTCCTTAGTGTGGACACACACGTTCGACTTTGCAATATCGATTCCAAAAATTCGATTTAAGTAAAATAGAACTACTCTCGTAGTGTAGACAAGGCCTGAGAATTAACAAGCAAAAGATGAAATAAGAAGCAGCCAGAGAATTCACTTGTGATTACACAGACGATGACATACTTTATTCTGTTAATACTGAAAATTCTTCCCTTGTCACTAAAAAATGCAAACATAATCAAAGGAGTTTGAAGATTGCTCCTCAACTCTGGAGATGTGGCTGAATGTTTGCAGATAAGTGTTTTCAAAACCCCACTGACTAAGCAAATCACTGACATTGCTCTTCTGTTCCATTCGCTTGTCCAGTAAGTAATAAGCAAATGGTCCCAATTCTACTGGCCTCCTTACAAATAACTTTTTTATTTATCTTACTTGTCAAAAGCAAGAACACACTTTAAGTGATGTTTCTATTTGCTTTTAAATCCACTTTATGAAAGAGTCACATAGTTTTATATAACTGCCGGCTTTCAACAATCCCCAGCAGAAAGATTTAAAATGGCTCCTTAGAGTTCTCGTAGCTTTACCAATAATACTCTGTTCTCAGTACCAGATAGGATCATCCATCCTGCAGAAGAGGCCACACATGGCTGAAGGGTTAATATGTCACATGCATAAAAGTTTTAGATGTCTTTTTTTTTACCGTAGAAGCCTGAGTTCTGCCAGCAAAGTTGGGTTCTGCTGAGCTTTCTCTGGGGTTGGCTGGGAGGCTTGTTCATGCTCCAGTCTGAGGCGCTGAATTTCTTGCAGTATCTCTCTGTTGAAATAAGGAGACAAGGAGATTGAACAAGAAACAAGGCAACAGTTCATATTGTGTTTTCAAATTCTAGACGAAAGCTTCAAGTGTGCTTTCTACACAGCTCTGTAACTGCAGCACAGTAGTAAGTGCAGTTAATTCCCTCTCATGTGCGAACGGTGTGGGCTCAGATCCAGAAGTGGTACGTAGTGGAGACCTAAACATTGCCACAGGAATAGTTAGTAGGGCTATTATCAAAAAGCTGATGAGTCTGAAATTAACCAATGTCACCACTTCTCCATATGCCAGCAATGCCTCTTCAAACCCTTTCCTACAGTTTTCTTGGGGCCTTAAGGGTTCTCAGGAACACAGGGCATAAGGGAGACTGTCAACTTGACCAAAATGTTTGAAGTTGGGAGCCTCTGAGGTATATGTCTAGCTCGCACTGTAGTCATCAGAAACCCCCGTCTTAGGGCAATGAACATCATAAAGCACTTGGCATCAAATTCTGACCTAAGATGGGCCAGTTTTTTCAAACTTGGGGGGTCTAAAGGCCGCCCCCCCATGTCCATACTTAGACATCTCAACAAAAAATGTGATGGTCAGAGGTAATTAACAACAGAAACTAATTGCACTAATGAAATAGGTGCACCATTCAACAAGGGAACCTATGACACTCAGTTTAAGCAACAAAATGCTAGAAATAATTAAGTAAGCCTGCAAGTAAATGCTTTGTCCACACAAACTCCCCTCTAAACAGCTCTACATGATTTACCTGTTTTTGTTTTCCAGTTCGGCTATCAGTTGTCTTTGTTGTTTATTGGCATCAAAATTGAAACCCAGGTCTGTTGGTGGGCGTGGCTAGAGGATAAGAATATGTAATATTTAATCACAGTATTTAATGTATGCTATATAGATAATGTGCTGCTTGGATCCAGGTTCCCTGAATGATGTAGTACAATATATGGAGTATTGCTTGTTATAAAGAATGGACAATTAATAAAATAATGGTTCTAATATTGACTCTTGGGGCACACCCTCAAACTAGGACTGCACGGTTATGCCCATCAACACTTGCCCAGGCTGGAGAGAAGTGGATATGACTTAGTTTGTCATCTCTTTGGGAAGGGGCTCGAGAAAAACTGTATCATGTGTTTCTGTAGCACACAATATTTCTATGTCATGCAGAGAAGCAGATACAGAAGCTAGCAGTATGATTATGAAGAAGTGGAAGGAAAGAAGGAAAAGGGTATAAAAATAGTTGAGAATTATACCATTTGTAAAGAAAATCTGTTACCAGGATACTGACCTTTTCATATGGCAAGTCCTGAAGAAAAGATACAGTACACGATCACCATAATACAACTGTGCCAGGAACATAGGAAACTAATTATGTAATATTCTTCTTGTTAGACTACACTAGAACTAGATAGTTCCACTCCTGTTTACACATAATTTGTTGAAGCTTTTCAGCATGTTTCCTGGAAATTCTTTGACACTCAGGTATAACCTAATACGAATCTCTCAGCCAAGAATGTTATTTCTTTTAGGTACCAATTCCTTACATGTGCTTAACTTTATACACAGAGTAGTCCCCTTGAAATTAATGGGTCTACTCACAAACATAACATTAAGCATTAAGACCAAGCACTTAATTTGCAGAAGACGCTGGTACTCACAGAGCTAAGGGGTGAAACAGGATGACACCTGAACTCGGCTGAGTATGTTTTGAGCAGAAGGGGGAAGGCTGTAGAAAGGCGGACACCCTATTAACTTCCCAATTCTACGGCTGCTCTTAGGGGAACTGCTGCATTGAGTTTCTCCTCAGGACAAAAAAAACCTAAAATATTTGTACTATGCAATCAACATAGCCCTCATCCAATGGATTAAAAACTGGCTAAATTATAGATCTCAAATTATAAGTGTTAATGGTAATCATCAGTTTGGGACTCTGCAGGAATCAGTTCACAGCCAACTCTCCAATATTTTAATCAATGATGTGGAAGTATAAAATCATTGTGACATTTACAAAAACTTTACTAGCACAGATTGGTGGAGTAATAAACAGGGATAAAGACAGATCATTTATTCAGAGTGATCTGGAATGACTGATAAACTTGGCACAATCAAACATGCTGTGATGCTCTGCTCAGGGCAGCCAGAACTGTAAGCCACTGTGTTACCTGTCTGCCTTAGCAAGAGAGAGCTTTGCTGGGGCTTAAACTGTGAGATAGCTCCGTTCCACATCAACCTGTCTGCCTCACCAGCACACCCCTTGAGACTCTGCACGCTTTAACCTTGCCTTGCTGGTTAACACTCAGGGAACCGGAGTTGCCCAGAAATGTCTCTCTGCAGTGTCCAGTCTCTCTCACTGGGCACTCTCGGTAATTATTAAGCTTGCTGTCCCCAAAGAGACAGTGCACCTACTATGTCTGTTAGTTTAGCCAAGGTCCCACACTTTACTTCAGTACATTGCACTGAGATGGTTTATAGCAAGGGTCAGCAACCTTTCAGAAGTGGTGTGCCAAGTCTTCATTTATTCACGCTAATTTAAGGTTTCGCGTGCCAGTAATACATTGTAACGTTTTTAGAAGGTCTCTTTCTATAAGTCTATAATATATAACTGAACTATTGTTGTACATAAAGTAAATAAGGTTTTTAAAATGTTTAAGAAGCTTCATTTAAAATTAAATTAAAATGCAGAGCCCCCCAGACCGGTGGCCAGGACCCGGGCAGTGTGAGTGCCACTGAAAATCAGCTTGTGTGCCGCCTTTGGCACACTTGCCATAGGTTGCCTACCCCTGGTTTATAGTAAAACTCTAAGTTTATTAATAAAGAACATAGATTTAAGTCATACCAAGCAAGAATAAAAGGGTTACAAACTATACAAAAACAGCACGCTTTCTCATGCCTAAAACATAAATCGAGGAAGCTATGCCTCTCACTTACATCAAGCTACCAGCATCTCCAGCCCTTCAAGCAAGAGAATCCACCATTCAAAGAATCAGAGAGAGCTGTCTCCATTGGCCACTAAGTGATGCATAACTAGAATGTCTTTTTTGCTCCCCTTACATTTTCCGAAGTCTACTGTCTTTGCTTCAAGAGCCATGAAGATCTGCAAGGGGTTCAGATTCCAGTGTGAGATGATGCCCTATAGGTTTGTAAGTGGAACAGGTGGACTGATTGATGCAAGCACCAGGTCAGAGTACCTGAACTGATGCCTCCAAGCTGGAGTTATCAATATTACCTGAACTTTGCCCTGTAAAATCTTTCTTGGAACTCTTGGGATTAACAGAACAGAGGGAAAAGTCTAAAACAGGTTCTTTCCCCATTGAATTAGAAGTGTGTCTGACAGATCCTGGGCTTGCTCCTCCCTGGGAGTAGAACACTAGAAACTTTGTGTTCACATTGGTAGCAAATAGGTCTACTGAGGGAACTTCCCATTTTAGGAATACCTGACCTAGACTGAGTCTTTCTATTCCCATTAGCCACTGATGGAGCTCTTTCTGTTTAAGTGAACTGCTGTATCATTCTGGGCACTTGGAAGATGTAGGGCTACCAAGATGATCCAAGGTTGTATGCACCAGTCCCACAGGTGTATTGCTTCCTGACATAATGGGGATGCCCTTGCTCCCCTGACAGTTTATATATGCAGAGCTGCTGTGTTGTCTTTCCCATTATACAGATTACTCAACCGAAGCAAAGAACACAATGTTTAGTGTATTCACACACTACATCCGAGCAGAGAACTGAACCAGTCTGACAACAAGACCCCCTGCCTCTCTAGCTCGTAGACAGAAGTGGTCCTGTACAGCTGGTACATGGCAGTCCTGTTCCTTTGTGTATTTCATGGTGAGTTGGATAGCCTGCACCTTTCAGGTCTTTGCTAGTTTGATACTGTTGGATACAAAGATCATAGAACCATAGAATATCAGGATTGGAAGGGACCTCAGAAGGTCATCTAGTCCAACCCCCTGTTCAAAGCAGGACCAATTCCCAACTAAATCATCCCAGCCAGGGCTTTGTCAGGCCTGACCTTAAAAACCTCTAAGGAAGGAGATTCTACCACCTCCCTAGGTAACCCATTCCAGTGCTTCACCACCCTCCTAGTGAAAAAGTTTTTCCTAATATCCAACCTAAACCTCCCCAACTGCAACTTGAGACCATTGCTCCTTGTTCTGTCATCAGGTATCACTGAGAACAGTCTAGATCCATCCTCTTTGGAACCCCCTTTCAGCTAGTTGAAAGCAGCTATCAAATCCCCCCTCATTCTTCTCTTCTGCAGACTAAACAATCCCAGTTCCCTCAGCCTCTCCTCATAAGTCATGTGCTCCAGCCCTCTCATCATTTTTGTTGCCCTCCACTGGACTATTTCCAATTTTTCCACATCCTTCTTGTAGTGTGGGGCCCAAAACTGGACACAGTACTCCAGATGAGGCCTCACCAATGTCGAATAGAGGGGAATGATCATGTCCCTCGATCTGCTGGCAATGCCCCTACTTATACAGCCCAAAATGCCGTTAGCCTTCTTGGCAACAAGGGCACACTGCTGACTCATATCCAGCTTCTCATCCACTGTAACCCCTAGGTCCTTTTCTGCAGAACTGCTTTCTAGCCATTCAGTCCCTAGTCTGTAGCGGTGCATGGGATTCTTCCATCCTAAGTGCAGGACTCTGCACTTGTCCTTGTTGAACCTCATCAGGTTTCTTTTGGCCCAATCCTCTAATTTGTCTAGGTCCCTCTGTATCCTATCCCTACCCTCCAGCGTATCTACCACTCCTCCCAGTTTAGTGTCATCTGCAAACTTGCTGAGAGTGCAGTCCACGCCATCCTCCAGATCATTAAAGAAGATATTGAACAAAACCGGTCCCAGGACCGACCCCTGGGGCACTCCGCTTGAAACCGGCTGCCAACTAGACATGGAGCCATTGATCACTACCCGTTGAGCCCGACGATCTAGCCAGCTTTCTAGCCACCTTATAGTCCATTTATCCAGCCCATACTTCTTTAACTTGCTGGCAAGAATACTGTGGGAGACCGTATCAAAAGCTTTGCTAAAGTCAAGGAATAACACATCCACTGCTTTCCTCTCATCCACAGAGCCAGTTATCTCATCATTGAAGGCAATTAGGTTAGTCAGGCATGACTTGCCCTTGGTGAATCCATGCTGACTGTTCCTGATCACTTTTCTCTCCTCTAAGTGCTTCAGAATCGATTCCTTGAGGACCTGCTCCATGATTTTTCCAGGGACTGAGGTGAGGCTGACTGGCCTGTAGTTCCCCGGATCCTCCTCCTTCCCTTTTTTAAAGATGGGCACTACAATTAGCCTTTTTCCAGTCATCCGGGACCTCCCCTGATCGCCATGGGTTTTCAAAGATAATGGCCAATGGCTCTGCAATCACATCCGCCAACTCCCTCAGCACCCTTGGATGCATTAGATCCGGCCCCATGAACTTGTGCTCGTCCAGTTTTTCTAAATAGTCCCGAACCACTTCTTTCTCCACAGAGGGCTGGTCACCTTCTCCTCATACTGTGCTGCCCAGTGCAGCAGTCTGGGAGCTGACCTTGTTTGTGAAGACAGAGGCAAAAAAATCATTGAGTACATTAGCTTTTTCCACATCCTCTGTTACTAGGTTGCCTCCCTCATTCAGTAAGGGGCCCACACTTTCCTTGACTTTCTTCTTCTTGCTAACATACCTGAAGAAACCCTTCTTGTTACTCTTAACATCTCTTGCTAGCTGCAACTCCAAGTGTTATTTGGCCTTCCTGATTTCACTCCTGCATGCCTGAGCAATATTTTTATACTCCTCCCTGGTCATTTGTCCAATCTTCCACTTCTTGTAAGCTTCTTTTTTGCGTTTAATGTCAGCAAGGATTTCACTGTTAAGCCAAGCTGGTCGCCTGCCATATTTACTGTTCTTTCTACACATTGGGATGGTTTTTTCTTGCAACCTCAATAAGGATTCTTTAAAATACAGCCAGCTCTGCTGGACCCCTTTGCCCTTCATGTTATTCTCCCAAGGGATCCTGCCCATCAGTTCCCTGAGGGAGTCAAAGTTGCTTTTCTGAAGTCCTGGGTCCGTATTCTGCTGCTCTCCTTTCTTCCTTGTGTCAGGATCCTGAACTCGACCATCTCATGGTCACTTCCTCCCAGGTTCCCATCCACTTTTGCTTCTCCTACTAATTCTTCCCGGTTTGTGAGCAGCAGGTCTAGAAGAGCTCTGCCCCTAGTTGGTTCCTCCAGCACTTGCACCAGGAAATTGTCCCCTACACTTTCCAAAAACTTCCTGGATTGTCTGTGCACCGCTGTATTGCTCTCCCAGCAGATATCAGGGTGATTAAAGTCTCCCATGAGAACCAGGGCCTGTGATCTAGTAACATCTGCTAGTTGCCGGAAGAAAGTCTCGTCCACCTCATCCCCCTGGTCTGGTGGTCTATAGCACACTCCCACCACAACATCACCCTTGTTGCTCACACTTCTAAACTTAATCCAGAGACTCTCAGTTTTTTCTGCAGTTTCATACCAGAGCTCTGAGCAATCATACTCCTCTCTTACATACAATGCAACTCCCCCACCTTTTCTGCCCTGCCTGTCCTTCCTGAACAGTTTATATCCATCCATGACAGTACTCCAGTCATGTGAGTTATCCCACCAAGTCTCTGTTATTCCAATCACATCATAGTTCCTTGACTGTGCCAGGACTTCCAGTTCTCCCTGCTTGTTTCCCAGGCTTCTTGCATTTGTGTATAGGCACTTAAGATAACTCGCTGATTGTCCCGCTTTCTCAGTCTGAGACAGGAGTCCTCCCCTCTTGCACTCTCCTGCTCATGCTTCCTCCCGGTATCCCATTTCCCCACTTACCTCAGGGTTTTGGTCTCCTTCCCCCGGTGAACCTAGTTTAAAGCCCTCCTCACTAGGTTAGTCAGCCTGCTTGCGAAGATGTTCTTCCCTCTCTTGGTTAGGTGGAGCCCGTCTCTGCCCAGCACTCCTCCTTCTTGGAACACCATTCCATGGTCGAAGAATCCAAAGCCTTCTCTCCGACAACACCTGCGTAGCCATTCGTTGACTTCCACAATTTGACGGTCTCTACCCAGGCCTTTTCCCTACACAGGGAGGATGGACGAGAACACCACTTGCGCCTCAAATTCCTTTATCCTTCTTCCCAGAGCCACGTAGTCTGCAGTGATCCGCTCAAGATCATTCTTGGCAATATCATTGGTGCCTACGTGGAGAAGCAGGAAGGGGTAGCGATCCGAGGGCTTGATGAGTCTCGGCAGTCTCTCTGTCATATCATGAATCCTAGCTCCTGACAAGCAGCAGACCTCTCGGTTTTCTCGGTCGGGGTGGCAGATAGATGACTCAGTCCCCCTGAGGAGGGAGTCCCTGACCACCACCACCCTCCTCCTTCTCTTGTGAGCGGTGGTCATGGAACCCACATCCCTAGGAGAGTGCATCTCATGCCTTCCAATCGGTGGAGTCTCCTTCTGCTCCCTTCCCTCAGATGTATCATCTACTCCTCTCTCCACATTAATACCTGTGGAGAGAACATGAAAACGGTTGCTCACCTGGTATCTCCATTGCTGGTACATGGACGCTCCTCTTTCTTCTTCTGGAGGTCACATGCTGCCAATTTTCTTCACCGTCCCTCAGTCCCCTCTGCGCAACCTGCTCCAATTCTTCAGAACGTTGTGCCTGTATAAGCATATCCTGACGTCTGTCCAGGAAATCTTCATTTTCTCATATGCAACACAGGGTCGATACTTGTTTCTCCAGACCTCGAACCTTCTCTTCCAAACAACAAATTAAACATCTTCTCGTTGTCCCTTAGAAGACAGGGATGTCTTAGTGCTTCCCACAGGCTAGTTCAACTGACTCAATCTCTTTGACCTTGTTCACACTTGGATGTTTTCCTAAAATGTCCCACAGCTGCCGGCACTGCTTCAGTTTAACTAGATACAGCAACTATGAGACTTCTGGTGTAAGGGAGGAAGGATAATCTTGCAGTTAAGGCATGAGACTGGGACTCAGGGAGCCAAATTTTCTGGTAGTATAAATTAACTTACATGAGCATAGAGTCTGACTCTGGAAATCTGGGTTCAACTCCCAGTGCTAGTACAGACTTCTTGTGAGACCCTGAGCCACTCACTCAAACTACGGAATCACACATTTTGTTACTTCTGTATGCTGACCTTGCATACACGCGGGGTCCTTACATCCCCACCTCCATTCTCCCCCACAGACACCTTCTATGACACCCTCGCATTCCCCTCTCTCCAGGACTTGCTGCAACCTGGCCACCCCCATCCTCATGCCAGGTACTCTGTGTCTCCCCACTCCCCCATGGTAGGGTCTCTGTGTGCCCCCCATTCTGCCTTCCCCCCAAACCAGGGTCCTCCTGTTACCTGCACAATTTGGGGCACCCAGTTTATACCCTACCAAGATCTTAAGGTGTGACCCAATTGATTTTTTTTTTAGGGCTTGTGGCATAAGACACCTACCCTTACTCGCGGAGCTTAGGGCTTTACGGGTTTGCAGGCCCTTTTTTTAGTGAAAGAACTTTATACAGCTGTTTTAAACCTTTATTTATTAGCAATATATAGAGAATACATATGCTAAGCAAACCTATTATGCTTACCATTTTTAATATACAAATTTTATTTGATGGCTAGTTAGGATTTATGTGTTTGGGGGGTTTGGCGCTTTCATACATTCTGGTTGTACAGGGAAGGGTCTTGCGGCCTGCAGCATGCAGGGGGTCAGACCAGATGATCATAATGGTCCCTTCTGACCTTAATGTCTATGAGTCTATGAGTCTATGAGTATGATAGTTTGTAGCTTGTTGTATTGTAGTTTGAAGTTGATTTTTAAAGAGCTTTGTTTTTTATTTATATCATATAAGTAAAATTATTATTTTTTAAAATTTATTAAATCTATTATCTTTAAGTAACACATTTTAATTAATTATGCATTGGCTTTTGTTTTTTATTTACATTTAAATTGTAATTTATTTTTGTTTGTGCAGATGGTTAGCCTATATTTGCTGGTTAGAGGTTATTTTATTTATTATTATTATTTGTTGGGGTTTTGTGTATTTTTTTTTATTTTTTAATGCTTGGGTGTTTTGATTTTATAATTTTGCTGGTTATAACTCTTGTTAGGGACATTCCTGAGGTGGGGGTTAGCAGCAGAGCATTCTTTTTCTTAATTTCAGTGATGAAATCCCTGAGTTTCATCCCAGGCTGCTCCAGGCTGGTTTAGTAAGGGGGTGAGTTAGGTCCGAGACCCACAATCCATTGTCCCCTCACAAGAGATTCTGGGTGCCCCCGATTCTCTCCTTATCTGCCTTGCCACAGGCTCGGTGTATCCTCCATTCCCAGGTCCCCCATTTTTCACACAGGCCAGAGGCTGTGTATATCCCTCATTCTCCCACTCCAAGCAGTAGTTCTGTGGGCCAGCCCTTCCCCCCATGGAAGGTGCTCTGTGTGTGCCCCTCCTCCCACTCTTATTCTTCTTTCTTTCTTTGCTTTCTCTTTCAGAGTGTCAACATTTTAAGATCGACTGATACAGGCTGAACTAAAATGAGGGCTCTTGGGATGCTGGAACGATGTTAATTTCTGCCATGATCAGCGCTTTGATCCTTAGAGGATTATGGTGGGGGTTGAAGCTGTGGTTCTGCTAACCAGATGTCAAAATCATTATGGTTCTGCCTACTGATGCCTAGAACATTCTCTGAAATTTTGGAATCTAGCAGATGAGGTGTTCAAGTGATCATATTACACCCAAACAGAGAAATGCCATCAATTGGAACATACGCGCTTCACAAGCTCAGCCAATAACAGAGTATAGTAGGAGTTGGCAGCTCCTGGAGTTTTAACCAGTGCATTGCCTGGACCTGCCCTGGTGTTAGCAATGTGTGAATTCAGAGAGAAAAGCCTAATTTAGACAGCCTTGAATTTGGCAATCCATGAGTTTTTTTGCTAGTAGTATTTCTGTCTTCATTACATGATTATACATCACTTTGCTAGCAGTAACACCAAAGGCATGAGTTTGTCTGTATTTATATTATCAACTTGTCTATTCCTTAGATCAGGTATGATCTTAGTGTTTCCCACAGGCTAGGGGTCAAATTTACAAAAACTACTTCTAGCTTTAGGTGCCCAACGTTAAACATAAATTCTGCCTGTCGCTGCCTTCCCCTTTGATATAGAGTTGTGGCTGGCAGAAAATACAATCCCCAGCATGTCTGATTCTGTTTTCATTTCAATGGCTCAACAAGTGCACAGTGGGACCTGTAGTCCCAGGCAAGCAACACTTCTCTAGTGAAAGTGAGGCTGGTTGCAAACTGCTTGATTTTATATGCACCTTTTATTTTATTCCATTTAAAGTACTGATAATCTGACACAGGGATTTGCAGACATATCATTTCACGGATGCAGACAATTACCTTGCTTTTTTTGTTTGTTTGTTAAAGGATTATTTAGCACACGATCCTATCAACTGAAGAACAATGCCCACAGCTATCTCACCTCTAGGACAGAGCTGTTGTCTCTTTTATAAAAGTTTTTGCTGTGAAGAAAAAAGTATTAAAGAGCTTTTGCAGAGTCCCCACAAGTCCCTGCTATTGGGAAGCATTTCATTTGCTGACTCTATATATGAAACATTTCCTGTAGAATTCTGTCCAGAATTTTCCAGCATATTTTCCTTTCCCTCTATGCACACTTTCTGAAAGGCAAAAACTTGTGATTGTTCCTCTAAAACTTACTCACAAAGTCCATTAGTACTTATTCTTCACTATCATTTCAAATCTAGTAACACTGTGACAAGGAGAATTAAATCATCTCAGTTTTCAGTCTTACAAATTAAATTGATTTCATTGGGTGAACGGCTTCCCACCTCTCTCACATTAGATTGAAGCAACTTTTCTCCTTGTCTTCAAGGCCCTAAAAAACCTGGCTCCTGCTCTCCCTTCTGCTCTCATCACTTTGCATTCCTCCCACAGCTCTTCCCACGCTGTGCGACTTCCCATTTGCTTCCTTTTCTCACTCTTGTCTCTAGGTCTTCTTCCATGCTGCTCCACATGTCTCAACCCACCTTTGAGAAAAAATACACTTCTGCATGGAGGCCTATAAACCCCCCACCTGCTACCTCACCCATGCTAAGGCACTAATTTATCTAGTTTAAAGAAAGAAGTCTGGTTTTAAAAGACTCCATGAAAAAATCATTTGTATTTGTTGGATGAACGAGTGCGTCACCGAGACTCCAGTTTAGCAAGCCCAGACCAAGAACCACTTCCATTTTGATAGGTAGGTGGCTCTGGTGGAAGGTTTTCTGCTACTTAGTAACACCTGGTGAACTTGCTCCAAGCAAGCCTGTTCTCTGGGATTTAGCGGAGGAACTTCCAGGCCGTTAAATGAAGGGAACACAGGTTTGGGTGGAGGAGCCAACAGTGGCCCTGAATGATCAAATCCAGGTGCAACAGGAGTGAGACGAGTCGCCATTGAGAGGTCTATTCGAGTGCAGAACCAGTGTTGGTGGGGCCATGCTGGGGCTATTCATATAAGCCAGGCATGGTGCTGCTTGGTTTTTAGTAGCACTCTGTGCAGGAGTGGGATTGGGGGGAACCATAATAAAGCATTCCCATCCAGGGTAGCAGGAAGGCATCTGTGATATAACCCAGAAGGGAGCATAATTGGTAACATTTTTTGTTGTACTTATTCACAAATAGATCTATTGGGGGAGTTCCCCACTGCCGGAAAATGCCTTTGGCTACATCTGGGTGAAGAGACCACTCATGACTGGGAAAGACCTACTAAGGTGATCGACTAGCTCATTCTCCACCCCCGGAAGATAAGAAGCCTTGAGATTGATTGAATGGGCTTCATAAAATTCCCATAGGTGAACTGCTTCCTGACAAAGGAGGGATGAGCGAGCTCCTCCTGCCTGTTGAAGTAAAACAGGGCTGCGGTGTTGTCTGTAAGAACAAACAGGTTTCTCCATCTGATATGAGGCAGGCAAGCCTGACAGGCAAGGTGAACTGCCCTGAGCTCTCTGACGTTGGTATGGAGTGCTCCCTCAGAGACCAAAGACTCTGAGTCCTGAGGGGCCTCAGGTAGACTCCCCACCCTACCACCGACATGTCCACGACCAGAGACATTGATGGTTGAGGGCAGATGAATAGACTGTCCATATGCATACTGAGAGGATCCAATCACCAATTCAGGGAAATTAAAATAGAGGAAAGTATTGTGTGTACAGTATCCAGACAAAGACGGCTTTGTGAGTACGCTGAGGCTAGCCAAGTTTGGAGGGGTCTGAGGTGCAATCTCGCATGTTGTATCTTATATGTGCATGAGGCCATATGGTGTAGGAGCCTCATACACTTTTGGGCTGTTGTGATTGGATGACATTTGAGGTCTCACCAGGGATTGGATCAATTGGAATCATAACTCTGAGAGGAACACCCTGGCCTGGCTAGTGTCCAACACTGCCCCAGTAACTCTATCCTCTGTACTGGCCAAAGGGTAGACTATCTGCATTGATCAGAAGGCCTCGGGCCTTGAATAACCTGAGTCCTAGGATGACTCTTGACTAGCCAGTAGTCCAGGTAAGGGCAGACCTGCACTCCTAATCTCCTGAATAGGCGTTATTTAAATCAAGGGCGGCATACCAATCTCCAGAATCCAGAGTGGGAATAATGGATGCCAGGGTGACCATGCAGACCTTTATCTTTTTGAGATAGTTGTTCACTTGATGCAGGGCTAAAATAGGCCTGAGACCTCCCTTGGTTTTTGGGATTAGGAAATCACGGAAGTAGAAACCCTTCCTTCTGAAATTCTGCAAACAAAGGAAAAACACAGTCTAGCATTATGGGGACCGGTACCGCTTCCTTGAGCAGCCCATCAAAACGCCTGCTTAGAACCCCCTGGATGTCTAGGTGGGGCAGGCATTGATGCAGAGGTAGAAGGAGGAGGTGATATAATACTATAATCCCTATTCCTTTTTCTCTGTAGGTTCTGATGGGTAGCCAGGGCAGAGTACCAGAGGGGTTGCGGAGGCATGTAGTGATTCCTGGAAGGGGCTGGAGTGTAGGGTTGCCCTTGAGTCCTTTAGACCATGAAGCTTTGTATCCGTCTGCTCCAAAAAGAGTGAAGCTCCTTCAAAAGGCAGGTCCTGTATAGTCTGTTGGATCCCCTATACGAGCCCAGAGGACTGCCACCAGGAACTCCTATGCATGGCCATTGCCGAAGCCATGGAACTGGCAGCTGAGTCAGCCGTGTCCAGAGCAGCTTGTAACAAGGCCCTCGCCTCTCATCTTCTGGCAGCAGTCTTTACATTTTTGCATGGAGTCCCATATGTTAAAGTCATACCTGCCCAACAGTGCCTACTGGTTTGCAATCCTGCGTTGCAACCCCCTAGTAGAATAAAGTTTCCTACCAAACAAGTCTAATTTTTTTGAGTCTTTTTATTTTGGGGTTGCAATCTGATGTCCCTGCCTCTTTCACAGTGGCAGCAGATGCTACTAGGGACTCCGGGGGAGGGAGGAATGGGTGTAAAGGAACTCATAATATTTTCGCTCAGCCTTTTTTGAAGTGGGGGGAAGGGATGCATGGGTCTGCCAGAGACCCTTAACTGTACTCCTGACAGAATTCTGCGCCCCTCCGGGGGTGCAGAATTCACATTTTTCTGTGCCCCCCACACAGAAAAACGCAAAAAAAAAAAAAAAAAAAAAATCTGCCGGGGGACGTGTCTCTTCCCCGGCAGCCCAGGCAGCGCGTCTGTTCCAGCATGCCTGGAGCAGCCTCAGAGACAGGGGAGAGGGGACTGGGTGTGTGTGCCTGTGTGGTTGATCACCATCAGGAGGGTGGGGCTGGGCGTATGTGGGTGCCAACAAGTGAGAGTGACTGTAGCTCCCTGGCGTGGCTGGGTAGGGGGTTTTATTATGCATGAGGCAGGCTAGAGGCACAAATGTAGTAGCCTGACTGTGTAGTAATGTTGTTAAAGTTGCTGTTGATGGTTAATTGATCTCATTCTCTGAGGAAGAAATGTAGCAGCCTGCCTAGGTAGTAATATTGTTAATGTTCCTGTTGTTAGTTAACTGTTCCCATTCTCAGTCAATTCCCCCAGGAGCATAAAACCTGGGAAAGTTTTAAGGCCTCTACATTGCCAGAGTGATGTAAAGGAGCCTTATTATTAATGACAGTAACAGAATCCTCAGCTAGGAAGATCTATGCGCTTTCTCACTTTTTTCCTGTGCCAAAGTGGCACAATGGGGTTAGATTACAGCTCAGGATTTATTTTACTTATCCATTTAAAAAAAAAAAAAGACTTCAAGGGCAAATAAAACATTTACAAAGCAGTCAATAAAATGTCAGGACAATCAGAACCAAGCACTTCCCAAAGTACCCAGCCAGGTCCAGGACAATGATTAGCAAAACTGTATGACTTTCATGTGTGAAAGTCTGAGCAATTTAAAATGACATTCGCCACATTTTTTTTTTTTTTTTTTTGCTGTTTGGTGTTCTGCAATGTAATTCAAATGAAAATCCAGGATTATAACTGGAATGCAGGGTATTAGTTACCAAGTGTTTGTAACTTAACTTTCATGTGTTTAGGAAATGCTGAATAGTTATCGTGACTTTTTTCTGAACTGTAGTTTAAATAAATTACCAAAACAATTGAAACTGGTGTGATTATATCGTATTATTTTGACAAAATATTCAGAGTATTGATTTTTTTGGCATAAAATCCCCCCCAGGAGTATTAACTGGGTCCAGAATGGGCTTACTGAGAGGCAGGGCCACACTGGAAGGATCTGCCGTGGCTAAAATATTGATGCAATAACGTTGGATGGGCTGCTATTTATAGGGGGAAGCTCTCAGGATGAGGCAGAAGAGGGAACGTCTTCCCAGATGTCATATGTAAAATGGGAATTCAAATTGCCACAAAGGAAAGCTACATTTTCTCTAGCAAGATTTTTTTCTCTACGTATTTTTATTCTGTGTGAAAGCCCCTGGGAATGGCTAGACTGCATCTCTGAGTGGAGTTTTTTAGCTGCAGCATGGTATTTATTTTAATCAGCACTCACTCTAACTACATAAAACCCTATCACTCTTAAATAGCATGAACTATGCAGTATCTGTGGAGCATTTGACGTTATTATCCACAGACACACATTTGAATTCTAAATATTGAATGTGTGGTGCATAGGCATTTATTTTTCCTCTGGTGCTGCAACAACAGTGTTCTCCGTAACTGGAAATTCCTTAGCAGTTACTTTGCTTAGGGGTTCAGTAGAGAAGCATGTTTTCACCTCTCCTTGACCAATCACTGATCTAAGAGGAAACTAATCCCTAAAACATTTCCCTACTCCCTGTGATATAGCAGTTCTCTGTGTGATAGGCAGGCATCCTATAACAGGTTTCAGAGTAGCAGCCGTGTTAGTCTGTATCCGCAAAAAGAACAGGTGCCACAAGTACTCCTGTTCTTTTTAGGCATCCTATGGTTATCCAGAGAGACCCCACTGCATCAGAATGTTAGAATTTACACAAGGCATGTGAATTTGAAACAATGTTGTCATCTGCTCCCTCTAGTCTAGAAGGCTTCAGATTGTTTTCTACTATATACAATTTAATAAACTCTGGGTTATCCAGTGCAGCCATCTGAAATTGAAGTAATTCCTCACCACACACATTACTTCAGGCAGAGGAAGCCTTATCCAAGGCAACAGGATTTTGGAATGTGGTTGAGGAACTAGGAAATTCATTTGTCAGTGCATAACCTGGTGCATGCAAATGCACTTCCCAAACACTATCACCAGCATGTGCAGATGATGGAAGTCACATGTGCAAATCCCATTCAGACCCCACCACTGTCACGTGAAAGAGACAGAATCTATCCCTGATGTGTGCAGGCGTTACTGCTTGAAAAGTGTGCCTTCAAATGTTCTGTAAATCCAGAATGCCTCCACTTGACCTCAGCTCACTGCGAGGAGATGCCGTCCTACTTCACAGAGAAAATGTTCAAATCCTAACATCTCGTTTCCTTCTTTGCTTGCAGCACCACAGAGGGTGACCAGATGTCCTGATTTTATAGGGACGGTCCCGATATTTGGGGCTTTTTCTTATATAGGTGCCAATTACCCCCTGTGACATTGTGAAGTCTATATGGTTTTATAAAAACATGATAATAAGTGAATATAATGTAACTGGAATATGCTTTATGCAAAAGGTCTCTTGTAAAATATCATTACAAAGCTTATAATCTACTGAGTAAATAAATAAATCTGTTAGTCTTTAAGGTGCCACCAGACTCCTTGTTGTTTTTGTAATCTACTGAGTGTGATCATCCTATTTGTATAAATGTACCACTCTTGTATCTAAAACTAGAAGTATGAAATATAACTCTGAGGGCCTATAGTAATTATGCAAAGTGTGGGCCATTAATGGTAGTTTGGCATCTTGATGACTCCCATTAACCAGGACCATTGTCTGCAGATGGCTGTGTTTACCTGTGAGTCTTCTTGTATACATGTGTGCTGGCGAGTGGGTAATGAAGTCTTGCAGTGATATGTGATCATGTCACCTGAACTGGAATCCATCTGTAACCTGGTGCTTTTCCAGTGAGGGGGGTGGTGGAAACCCAGAGGGACAAAGGGTTCCCGCCTTATGCAAAAGATATATAAAGGGGTGGAAGAGAATAAAGAGAGAGAGGAGCCATCATGAAGAATCCCCTAGCTGTCACCTGAGCTGCAACAAGAGCTGTACCAGGGGAAAGAATTGTGCCCAGGCCTGGAAGGTGTCCAGTCTGAGAAAAAACTTACTGAAGCATCTCTGAGGGTGAGATTATCTGTATTCAGTTTGATTAGACATAGATTTGCGCATTTTATTTTATTTTGCTTGGTGACTTACTTTGTTCTGTCTGTTACTTCTTGGAACCACTTAAATCCTACTTTCTGTATTTAATAAAATCACTTTTTACTTATTAATTAACTCAGAGTATGCATTAATACCTGGGGGAACAAACAACTGTGCATATCTCTCTATCAGTGTTATAGAGGGCGAACAATTTATGAGTTTACCCTGTATAAGCTTTATACAGGGTAAAACGGATTTATTTGGGTTTGGACCCCATTGGGAGTTGGGCATCTGAGTGCTAAAGACAAGCACACTTCAGTGAGCTCTTTTCAGGTAAACTTGCAGCTTTGGGGCAAGAAATTCAGACCCTGGGTCTGTGTTGGAGCAGATGGGAGTGTCTGGCTCAACAAGACAGGGTGCTGGAGTCCTGAGCTGGCAGGGAAAACAGGAATAGAAGTAGTCTTGGTACATTAGGTGGCAGCTCCCAAGGGGGTTTCTGTGATCCAACCCGTCACACCCCTCCCCCCGGTCCCGATTTTTCACACTTGCTATCTGGTCACTCTAGCACCACATTGAACTGAGGCCTTCACTGAGCTATCTACGATGATATGGAGGACCTTTTCCTGAGTTGATACAGTTAATTTAGAATGCTGTAAGATGTATGAGTGGTTTAAACTTTTCACTCAAATGTACATTGCTTTGCATATAACAACACTGAATTTCATTTGCCATTGTGTTGCCTATTCACCTGGCTTGGTTAGGTCTCTCTGAAGTGCCTCACAGGCCTCTCTGGACTTGATTAACCTAAATAACTTTATAGACTAATAGAAATGTAGGGTTGGAAGGGACCTTGAGAGGTTATCAAAAGTCCAACCTCCTGCGCTAAGGTAAGAACAAATAAACCTAGATCTGACAGGTGTTTATCCAACCTGTTTTTATAAACATCCAATGTTGGGGATACCACAACCTCCCTTGGATGCCTATTTCAGAATATAACTACCCTTTTAGTTAGAAACTTTTCCCTATTATCTAACCTAAATCTCCCTTCCTCCATCTTAAGCCCATTACTTCTTGTCCTACCTTCAGTCGACATGGAGAACAACTGATCACTGTCCTCTTTATAACAGCCCTTAATCTATTTGAAGACTGTTATCAGGTCCCTCCTCAGTTTTCTTTTCTCAAAACTAAACGTGCCCAGTTTTTTTAACCTTTCCTCATAGATCAGGTTTTCTAAATCTTTTATCGTTTTTGTTGCTACCCGCTGGATTCCCTCCAATTTATCCACACCTTTCCTAAAGTGTCGTGCCCAGACTTGGACACAATACTTCAGCAAAGGCCTTACCAGTGCTGAGTAAAGCAGGACAATTAGCACCCAGGTCTTCCATACAACACTACAATTAATACACCCCAGAATATTTGCCTTTTTCGCAACAGCATCACATTGTTGACTCATATTCAATTTGTAATAAACTATAACCCCTAGATCCTTTTTAGGAATTCTACCACCTAGCCAGTTATTCCCCATTTTGTAGTTGTGCATTTGATTCTTTCCTTCGTAAACGTAGTACTTTGCACTTGTCTTTACTGATTTTTATCTTCTTGTTTTCAGACTAATTCTCTATTTTGTGAAGGTCCTTTGTGTCTTCTACAAATTTTACTACTTCATTATTCATCTCATTCCAGATAATTCAATATATTTAACAACACACCTGACCTCGTAAAGAACCGCTAGGCTCCCTGCTGTTAACCTTTTGCCACAATGAAAATTTACCATTTATTCCTACTCTTTGTTTCCTATCTCTTAGCCAGTTTTTGATCTATGACAATAATTTGCCTCTCACCGCATAATGACTTAGCTTCTTTAATAGCCTTTTGTAAGGTACCTTATCAAAGGCCTTTTGAAAGTCTAAATAACCTGTCAACCAGTTCTCTTTTATCCTGCTAAGCCACTTAATACATGAGCTCCTTCAGAATTCTTGGATATACACCATCTGGACTGGATGACTTTCTGGTTTTTAAATCATTGATTTATTTCAGTACATCTCTTTCTGTCATCACCAATCTCTGAAAGTACCTCACCTTTATTAACTTAGAATAGGTCAGGGATAGATGTCTCCCAAGCACTCTCTGTAGTGAAGATTGATGCAAAGAAATTATTAAGCTTCTCAGCAACTTTAAGTTTTACACAAAGATTACTCAGAAATTCCCCACTTCCCACCAACAGAGAACAGTCACTTAAATACTGTATCACTACAGCAATACGTGTGTGTAGTGAATTGAATGACTTCAGAAAATTCAAATAAAGAGATTTACTTGACAGCCCCATCAAAGGGATAATGAAGAGCTGATGTGTCCATTTCTAGAATTTGAAAACATTTCTTGTTATTAAAGCTCTACAAAAGGAAAAGATCTGCTTCAGGAATTCGGATCACTGTATGAATGCATACTGATGGAGCTAGTGAAAGGGCATACACACTGCAGAAGGAGGTGATGAGAGTATTTATTCTGCCAGAGGTAGCAAGAAGCATTCATACTGCTAGATCAGTGGCTCTGAAACTGGGGCCACCGCTTGTGTGGGGAAACCCCTGGCGGGCCGGGCTGATTTGTTTACCTGCTGGGTCCGCAGGTTCGGCCGATTGCGGCTCCCACTGGCCGCGGCTCGCCGCTTCAGGCCAATGGGGGCTGCGGGAAGTGGCGGCCAGCAAATCCCTTGTCCCGTGCCGCTTCCCGCAGCCCCCATTGGCCTGGAGCAGCGAACCGCAGAATCTGCAGATCTGGCAGGTTAAGAAACTGGCCCGGCCCGCCAGGGGCTTTCCCTACACAAGCGGCGGCCCCAGTTTGAGAACCACTGTGCTAGATATTACACTGTGGCAGAGGAAATTCAGACTGTTCACTGGCTTGGAGTGGACAGTCATACTTTTAAAGATTGTTTGAGGACAAGGTGGGTATTCATAATTCTGAAATGGTGATGGGGTAGCCATACTGTCTGAGCTGGGGATGAAGGGGTACAGTGCAATACTGGGGCTTTGAGTGCAAGACTCCATCAACCCACTCCACACCAGTGAGCCCAAAGCTAGTCAGAACAGGCCTTAGAGTGTGTCATTAAGGCAGTGTTCGTGGTGAACATTTAGAGCTACTATTCAGGGTGGACATAGGAGTTATATGGTAAGGAGTCTGTATAAACAGGACATAAAAACAGTATTGCATTCACCCTGACCACAGAGTTCTGTGTATCTGTAATCTCTACATGGGCAGGGAGCATGGCCCCATCACTTGGAAAATCTGATTCAGTGCATATTTAGGTGGCCTATGCTGTTGGTGCTTTTATAGAACCCTGCCTGTAGTTCAGAGCAGATCTTCCCAGCTGAATACCTTGGGGAAGTTTGTCAGTATAAATGCTACTGTCTTCCCATGGGAATGCATCAGCTAGTGTGAAAAAAGCCAGATATTTATCAACCTTGATATAAACAGCTAATCTTTTATTAACTCTCACTAAATTCTTAGTTCTGCATGTTCTCCAAGTTCCCTATGATATCTTTTGGCAATTAATTTCGATGAAAAGGGAACACTGGCCAGGAGTGAGGAGGTGCGGCTGCAGGAACTCGAGTTCATTGCTGCTGGACTGAAGGATGCATATAGAGTTCATGTCCTGAGGGAAATGCTGAGGGAATTCTCAGGTAAGTTAATGATAATGCAACAGGGGTTCTCTGGGTTTTCCTATCTGCAACCTCAAAATCACCTATGTTTTTCCCATTCCTAAATCCACATGCCAGATTCCTCTGGGCTCTTCCAGCTAGAGGTACTAGAAGTGCTATAATATATAGACATCAATAGTTATTACATAGTCCTGTCCTGAGTTCAGGGGACTGGACTAGATGACCTCTTGAGGTCCCTTCCAGTCCTACACTTCGATGATTTTATGAACTGTGTAAAGAAGTTTTTCCTTTATCAATTTAAATTTTTTGTCTTTTTAATTCATTGCATTCCCCCTTTTTTCTTGTATTGTCAGACAACATAAATAGGGACTGATTTACAGTCTCTGTAGCATGTGATATTTTATATGCCTTTATCATGTGTCCTCCTATTTGTCCATTCTCTACACTATATAGGACTAGTCTTTCCATGCTTGCAATCATGTTGCCACTTCCTGGACATTTTCCATCTCTTCCCTAACCTTCTTGAGAAGGTGGTATTCATGCTATAAACAGTGAGAAAGGAGTGGAAAGGGAAATAATGCCTCATTTTACATCAGCTAAGCAGAAAAAAAGACAATTTGACTCAATTTAGCACAATGTTAAGATACTAATCAAAGCTCTGAAAAACATTTTGCTACCTTCCTTAATAAGAAAAGAGCCAGAGAAAATCAAATTGGAGAGTCAATGCATTTACTTACTGCATTTCCAGCTTCTGCAGCCAGCCTGGCAGCATATCGGGCAATGAGTCTGTGCTCCTCATCAAGTCTGCTAGGGCTGTCCAAGACACTGCCAAGAGAACAAAAAGTCAACACACCCCCATCAATACACATAGCTTCAGCACAGGACATTACACTGTACATGTCAAAGAAAAGGATGCATTAGTATTTAGAATCAAATTAATCTGAAATGAAAAACCCCTCTCAGAAACCATCTAGACCATGCCCTTCTCTCAATCTCGAACACAGGGCCTAGCACAAGATTGTTCTCTCAGTAGTCTATTCTTCAGGGGTTTGTCCAGCCTAGTGTTAAATATTTCAAACAATACGTTTCCAAAGCTGAAAAAAAAAAACCTATAAAAAGATTGTTAGCAAAAACGATACTGTTTTTCCAAGGATATTTTTAATAGACCCCGATCAAAACGGGTAATTAAACTGAATGGTGAAGGTGGAAAGTCCTGTATTTAAAAGATCTATGTGACAAACGTCAAATCGAGAATGGTTTCCAAAAAGAAAAAATGAGTAAATCATGCTAACCAGAGAAGAATTCGCTCTGTCACTGAAAAAGATAAACTACAATGCAGACATACTGCTGATAGGCCAGCCTGGCAGGAGTGAAATGTACAAGGCATGCAAGGATTCGAGTTTGAGACCTAGAATTTGTCTTTCACTCCATGGCTAACAGAGGTTGAGGATGCTGCAGAGATAGCACTTTTAGGGCTTGACCAGACTCTGCCTAATTTCAGCAGATGTTGGATCAGGGCAATACGGCTGCAGGTGCAGAGGTAAGGACCTCACATCACTCTGTAGAAATATTACTGCAGCTGTCTTGGGAGAAACAGTAAACGAGCTCTGGAGGAAAATGTCTCCAGCAATTCTGATCCACAGTGACAGCACCATGAAACAGTAGGAAAAGTTGGAAGTTGAAGGCTGGAGAAGCAAAAGCAAAAATAGGAACTTTGGTGGTAAACATACAAACGGCCACAATGGGTCAGACTAATGGTCCATCCAGCCCTAATCCAGTTTTCTGACAGTGGCCAGCACCAGATGCTTCAGAGGGAATTAACAGAATGGGGCAATTTTCGCAGGATCCACCCCCTGTCATCCAGTTCCAGAATGTGACAGTCAGAGGCTTAGGGACAACCAGAGCGTGGGGTTGCATCCCTGACCATCTTAGCTAATAGCCGTTAATGGACCTATCCTCCATGAATGTATCTAGTTCTTTTGAACCCAGTTATACTTTTGGCCTTCACAACATCCCCTGGCAACGAGTTCCACAGCTTGACTGTGTTGTGTGAAGAAATACTTCCATTTGTTTCATTTGAACCTGCTGCCTATTCATTTCACTGGGCGACCCCTAGTTCTTGTGTTATGAGAAGGGGTAAATAACACTTCCTTATTCACTTTCTCCACACCAGTCATTATTTTATAGACATCTATCATATCATAGATGCTCCCAGGTGTCTTTTTTTGCAAACTGAACAGTCCCAGTGTTTTTAATCTCTCTTCATATGGAAGCTGTTCAATACCCCTAATCATTTTTGTTGCCCTTCTCTGCAACTTTTCCATTTTTAATATATAATTTTTGAGATGGGGCAACCAAAACTGCACACAGTATTCAAGGTGTGGGCATAATATGGATTTAGATAGTTGCATTATAGTATTTTCTGTCTTATTATCTATCCTTTTCCTAATTGTCCCTAACATTGTTAGCTTTGTTGATTGCCGCTGCACATTAAACAGATGTTTTCAGAGAACTATCCACAATGACTCCAAGATCTGGTTCTTCAGTGGTAACAGCTAATTTAGACCCCATCATTTTTACATGTAATCGGGATTATGTTTTCCAATGTGCATTACTTTGCATTTATCAACATTGAATTTCATTTGCCATTTTGCCGCCCAGCCACCCAGTTTTGTGAAATTCTTTTGTAACTCTTTGCAGTCACCTTTTCACTTAACTATGTTGAGCAAATTTAAGAACATAAGAATGGCCACGCTGGGTCAGACCAAAGGTCCATCTAGCCCAGTATCCTGTCTTCCGACAGTGGCCAATGCCAGGTGCCCCAGAGGGAATGAACAGAACAGGGAATCATCAAGTGATCCATCCCTTGTCGCCCATTCCCAGCTTCTGGTGAACAGAGGCTAGGGAGACCATCCCTGCCCATCCTGGCTAATAGCCATTGATTCTGTATTGTCTGCAAACTTTGCCACCTCATTGTTTACCCCTTTTCCCAGATCATTTATGAATATGTTGAACAGCACTGGTCCCAGAACAGATCCTTGGGGGACCTAGCTATTTACCTCTCTCCACTGTGAAAACTGACTTTCTCTTCCTATCCTTTGTTTCCTGTCTTCTAACCAGTTATTGATCCATGAGAGGACCTTCCCTCTTATGTCATGATTGCTTAGTTTGCTTAAAAGCCTTTAGCCTTTGACTAGGTCTCTCACTTTCTGAAAGTCCAATTACACCCTTGTCCATGTTTTTTGATCCCCTCAACGAATTCTAATAGATTGGTGAGGCATGATTTCCCTTTATAAAATCCCTGTTGGCTCTTCTCCAACAAACCGTGTTCATCTATGTGTCTGATAATTTTGGTGGGTGATCCTCAGGACTAATGGGAAATCTATGGTGGGAAGAGAGCACAACATGGGTCTCAAACTATTTATATTCCAGCAAAGTGCTTATACTAGTCTGGTGAGCCTGGCAGGGCATAACTAATATATAACACACTATAAACTTTAGAAATTGTTTTAAACTAAACAACTTTTAAAATATAATAATATCAAGCTCCCGTGGACAAACAGTAAGTTTTGAATTAATTGAAATTAGTCAATATAAAGACCTGCTATGAGCTCAGACTATGGGCTGCAAAGTTCCCATTACAACAAATCAGAAGTGAGATGCCATGTGAAAGAGCAGGCTTTTCAAGTTAGTGTTAAATTGAAATATTTGCCTTTGTTGCTGGTGTCTGATTCAGTCATTACAGTATGTCTTTTTTCTCCACTATAGTTTGTCTTTAAAATGATAGGTAATAAAATATTTTAATAAGGCTCAATTTTGCGATGTAGCCTAATGCCAGAAGGACTTGCTTCTTGATACTGGATCCACAGATGTAGTGCTGGATGTCAGAAAACATGCAGTGATGTGCACCTATGCATTTGCAATCAAATGCAGGATCAGAATCAAGCCCTAAAAATGAAATGATGGGAAAGAAATAAATGCTAAGTGCCGGCAGGACACTTCTTAAAATATCTGCATTACTTTGTACAATCATTAACTACACCTTAATTTCACAGGCAAATATTCATTTTAATTCAACAGTAGAATTCAAGTTACATACCTCACATTTATTTTAAAATGTGGATTTGTTCAAATTCATTAACTTGGACTCCTCCAGACTTAGGTTGTCAGTCAGAGGAGGGTTTCAGAGGTTATATCTTACACAGCAGGGAAGCGTGAGGAAGCTGAATTAAGGTAATGCTGTAATTTACAGACTGAAAGGCCTGGAAGTAGGTGTAAATAATACCAGTTCAGATATACCTCTGAATTTGGCCTACTGTGTGTCCATAAACAGAATAATTTGAAGATATTCAGTGATCTAGATGCACTGATACTAGAGAAAGAGGGGCCTGTAAGGTAAGGTGAAAATTTAGGAAAGTAGTATTAAGAGATGAGATAAACCATTGTATTGGCCTTGATGATCTTTCCCTGTTTCTATTTCCCACCCACCCCCATAACACTGTATACTCAAAACACATTTTCTGGACCATGGCACATTTTTATTGTGGGTCCACCTTCCCTACCTTGCTTTCTGAATTTGATTTTGAGACCTGTGTGGATTTCATCAGCAATTTAAGCTGTTTGACCCCTTCTTTCTAGTCAGCTCTCTTGCTGCAGGACCTTTCGTTCCCTTCTCCCTTTGTCCATGATTTGGTATCTCTTAACTGTGTCTCACTTCCTGAAACAGTTTCTCTTTATGCTAAAATGTATGAGAAAAAAAATCTTCAAAAATTAATATTGTAATGGAGAAAATCTACAATTTCTTCTTCATTACTGTCAGAAGTCTTATGTGTGCAGAAAGGTACTTGAGTTCGAACTTGCCTCCTTTACCTCAGACTTCCACATGTCAATTAATACAGAACTCAGGCTTCACGCATGGAAACAGAAGGCACAATTCACCATTCAGTGCAATACACATGTACCATATCTAACAATACTGTAGGAATATTATAAAGGGTATTAAACAGCAACCTATGAAATGTCACAGAATCCTATATCCTGCTTCACGAAGTAAAGAAAAATAATTTACTTGTAGTTACTGCTCTGAAGCCAATCTCACAGGATTCTCACTCTTACGACTGTTTCTTCTAACACAAGACCAGCTCAGAATTTTTGGCCTTTGAGGGCAGCAGGAGGAGGGTAACGTGTGAGCCTGAATGAGCCATATTGGCTACCATGCACTACCTGTACAGGCTATTTTCAAAATGGCCCTTTCCAAGAAATGATAAGATACTTAAAGATAAGCAAGTTATGTAATAACATAATTTCCCCTACTTTAAAGACATTGGGCCAAAGTCTCCAGACCGCTCTGACCACTTTGTGTTGCTTACAGAGTGCAAAGTGGACATAAACTCACCAGAGATTCCTAGCAGAGAATTTCTCTTCTGGAGGGGAATGGCATAGAGCGAGCATCAGTCATTCCCCTTTCCCCAGTGGACAGGAGCATGTCAGGGAAGACCAGGGAGTAACAACTGAGCTTCACTATGCCTAATCCTTCACTGGAATAAAGGATTTTACGTCAGCAGCACAGATTAGAGCAGGGTCCTTCTGTTCTAACTTATGCTGGGGCCAGGCAGCCTCAAATCAGGATGCCACAACTGGCTCCCTGAGACCGCTACTCTCCACTGCAGCTTGGACATACCGGAGAAGAAGGGCTGCTGTCTCCACAGGATTCTCACACTTGAATGGTAAGAAGTTTGAGGATGTCCCAAACAAAAAATAGGCTGCAACAGGCAGCAACAGAAAAGACCATCAGAATCAATGAGAAATTTTAGTTGCTAACAGATACCAGAGAGACTCTGACACTGGAATGTGAAAGTAGCAATAAAAATGAGAAAATGACTTTAAATAGAGATATTTGGCTAACAGAACATAAAATCCCCCAAATAAACAAAACTCCTCTGGGGGTGCGGTGGAGAGAGTTGGTTCTCTCCTATTCAGGAAATATGTTCTCAGGAGGCTGGTTCCAATCAATATCACTTTATGGATGCGTGAAGAGAGGTCCGTGTTGCTGCTCTGCGAGGACAGCAAGGGAGATTTCTTTCACACAGGCAGTAGAGTCAACTAAAGCTTGTTAAAAAATTAAAAAATGTTAAGAAATTTCTAAATTTCTAAAATTCTAAAGCTGTTTCCATTTCATGGGGTTCAAGACAGACCCATGTTTCATTTTTTCAACATTTTAATTGATTTTTTATCAATGATTATTGAAATTGGTTTCCCACAAAACCCAATTTTCAATAAATGAAGCATTTTTATAACAGTTTTGATGTTTTTTAAAAATTGATAGAAGGTGGAATGGGGACAGTTGGTCCAAGTATCTCTCTTTTGTGTCCCTTGTGGATTCCTGGGTGTGTCCCAACTAAGAGCTAGCTTTCTTGGAGGGGTTGGAAGTGATCTCCATGACTTGTGTGCACATGGTTTGATTCCAAACCAATTTCAAAGTCCCACACATTATGAGTGGCTTCCAGTCAGAAAATACAATGAATAAGGTTTACATTGTTGTGTCCCAGGGGCATCTCTTGGACCCAGTGAACTCCCTTCCTCTTTTGAAGACACAGCTATAATATCGGGTAATTGGGTGAAATGCAATGGTCTGTGCGACACAGGAGGTCAGACAGGATAAATCTAAAGGCCCCTTCTGTCCTTAAATTCTATGAATCTATAAAAGAAGAGGGAGTGATTATTATTATTATTCACTGAGTGTGTATGAGTCCTGGAATGGCAGGCCACCTCCACCTTTGGCAATGACTTTTTATGGTGCATAGAGAATCCCACCAGTTTATCTCAGGCAGAAGGATGTAACCTGCACATGGGATTCTTGATGTCTGGGAGAGATCAAAAGCATGGCTATCGGAGGTAGAGGCTTCACCGGGGATGTGGAGGAGCACTCTCTACTGATCAACTCTGCCAGACACACTGAGGGCAGAATTTATTTAATTTTTAAAAAACATGTCAATATGCTTTGGAAGGAGCAAAATCCTCCCTCTGAGACCAAGTGTTCCAACATTTTGCAGTGTGGCAGCTATTAGCTACATCTAGAAGTTTCTCAAATCTCATGTATGTGCCTTGAAGTGCAGTCAGTGTGACAGCCCCTCATCACCAGCTCCTTTTCATCTTAAGCTGAAATAACTACACTAATCCTTTGACGGGGGGAGTCAGGAATTCCTTGCTTGTTACATGGTGGACAGTGCTATATGCTGCTGGGTAAACAGGTGTTAGCAGAGAATAGTGACTCAACCTTCAGGGGGAATGACTGACTTCTCTCCATGATTTGGAAAGCTAGAGCTCATCTTTCCCACATATCTGTGGGACAGAAATTGCTAAATGAAAGAATGATGGCATATGGCCTTCTTCCAAAAATCTTAGCCAGTGGGCACGTGTGGACAGGTTGATGCAAAGTCTCCAGGCACACCCTCTAGGGCTCTGCACCTCCTCTTCCTCTCCAGCACAGATTCGCCTCTGTTAATGGATCATTAGGCCCCAAAGTGGGGTGGGGAAGACTTGCAGGCCAGGGAAGCAAAGTGGTAGAAAATGAAGTTATGGTGGAGTGAAGCCACCATGCTTTAGAGCTCTGGGGGAAACCTTTCTAGACCTCTCTCTTTATACAGAATCTAGATTTACAGATATAAAAGGTAAATGCACACAGCCACTAATTGTAAGTGAGAAGAGGGGATCTCTCCAAAGCACTTACCAAACTTCTCACACACTGTTTCGGAAAGATAAAGGACTGGAGTTTTGAGACCATGGCATGTTACATAAGTCACGTGCATGTGTATTTTCAGAATGATTTGAAGGATTCTCGACAGACTTGCCCCAGTTGCATCTGCTGGGGCACATATACCCTTGAGTAGAGCAGTGAATAGGATCTAAAAAAAAATGGTTTAGTCTCCATGGACCACTATGCTGAAATCATTTTAGTGTTTTCCTAGAACTACCATTAAATTGTTTACAGTAACAAAGGTGGCCAGTTTTTAATACATTTTTAGAACTAAGTTCATAATTGAAAAAAAAAAAAAAGAATTCAAGCGAGAGTTGCACAAAACCCTGAGAAAACTCTGAAGACACCAAAAAATATGTTTTTGATTTAAATAAAATTCACCCTGGGATAAAGGGTGAGAAAAGTCCTGCACACCATATAAGCACCATGTAAGCTCTTAATAAGAGGCTTAAGTGGTATGGAGGGCCTTGTGCAGACCTACTGCCATGGGGTGACTTTCACCTCCCTGCTGTAAATCTCCCAAAGAAAACAGCATTATTGTCCCCAAACCCACTCCATGAAAGCTTTCCTAACACTAACCGTGTACCGTTCTGTAGCCGGCTCACATATGTTGCTATCAGTGCATGCTCATCAGCTAAACGATTGGCAGTGTCCAGTCTGAACTGCAACCTAGTAGTAATGAAGGCAAAGAAAGCAAACAAAACATAAAAAATAAATATAAAGCAAATTATTCATGTGTTAACAAAACACAGGTAACAGTAATTAAAATGAACACAGATTGATGAACAGTTAAAAAAATACACGTTTCAACAAGAGTCACATGAAAATGATACCTACTAACAACTGGGTGCTCCCAGATAATTCCCCCCCAGATACCCTATTAATCTGTGGGGTTCCTTCCAACCTGCATGTAGTAGTTTCATTTCTGGAAGGCACACACATATCACAAGGATTTTAAGATAGCAAGTCATTTTAAAATATGTTTTTGCTTCTCAAATTTCCCGTGCCTGTGTAATTTTCTTTCGTTCCTGTATTAGGTATTGAAAACCGGTCTTTCAGCATGACATTCCAATTAAGTCCTACTCTAGACATGTCCAGGAAGGCATTTGTTTTGGAGATATCTTTTAAAACATGACACCTATTGCTTTCAGTGGCAGTGCACTGGATACTCAGAAACCACAATCCACATTTCTCAGACACACAAGCTCTTTCTTCTTTGTAAGGTACAGCTGGTTGCTATATAAATCTGCCGGAAGCATAGCAAGACCTTATAATGAAGAAGCAAAGTGGAATTACCCTCGTAAACCCCTATGGGCAACAAGCAACCTTTCCAATAATGGGTTTGTAACAAGCGAGAGAATTAACATTAAGCACTGTACAGAAAGAACTCCTGAGCAATCTATGTACGCCTGTCTTTTGTGAAACCTGACTACTGTGAGATACTGAAAAGCTTTAATTTTAGATCCCCATTATAGCAGGCCTACAGTTGTAACCACTATGCTGAAGACAGCAAAACAGTTTCCATTATAACCTGTTCCATATGTTCTTACCTTTGTGAAAAATTCAGCAAAAATGGTTGAACTTTTAAATTTGAAATGGACATAGCCCTCATTGAAGACTAGCACTTTTAGTTTTTGGAGAAAAAAAAAAGGTTTTAATTGAAAATATAATGATGTCTGAAAACTGTCCTGATCATGCATGGCAGATTTTTCACTCAGTCTCTAAGTGTATTGCACATGAGTGTGCAACTAAATTAACTGACAAAAACCTTTGTTAATGCAGAGTTAAGTTTGCCCAGTGGTATCGCCTGCCTTTCTGAGTTCAGCAAAACTCAAACCATGGAAAACCAGGAAATGAAGAGTTAAGGTACATGCCAACACAACCTTTGCAGTTGAGGCACTGCTGTGGCTGGCCAAACGTTAAAGGATACTATGTAATTCCTAAACGATTCTTCCTGTCCTGTACAACTTTGGCTTGGTCCACACTGGGGCGGGGGATCGATCTAGGAAACGCAACTTCAGCTACGAGAATAGCGTAGCTGAAGTCGACGTTTCCTAGATCGAACTAAGTTTACTTACTGCGGGTCCACGCGGCGAGCAGGAGTTCCGCAGTCGATGGGGGAGTGCTTCTGGGATCGATTTATCACATCCAGATGAGACGCGATAAATCGATCCCAGAAGATCGATCTCTACCCGCCGAATCAGGCGGGTAGTGTGGACCTAGCCTTTGTTATAGTGGGATGGTGGTAATAGTTGAATAACCCCATTCAGCCATTAGCACTTCAAAGGCAATTCACAGGTAAAAAGTTGCTCCTTGCTGTCTGATGCCCTCTGCTGCTGTGAACACACCACAGGCAGCAGTTTACTAGAAGGTCACATAGTTCCTTGGTTATGTAGGCTAAGCTGTACATACGGCGAGCCAGGCCCCCTGTGCACACAGCAGCCAGGCCTCTCCAACCATACCCTAGCCCACACAGTTCACTGCTGCTCCAGACGCTCCCTTTCCCCTGACCTCAGGTAGAGATCGCTTGTACTTGAACTCTGAATTTCCTAGTTTTCAGAGAGTTAAGTTTAGCAACACTCCACATTCTGGAAGGGCACGAGGCACCAATGGGAAACCGTAACTCTGCGTTAAAGTGTCTGGGCATTTAATTCCTTGGTTTGAAAACAAAATAATTTCTTAGCACACCCATTTACCACAGTGCAGCTCTCTTCCTCCACTGCCTCTGGCCCCTGGTCAATGATTGCCCTGGCCACAGAATGTGTTGGCTGTATGCTAATCCTTTCACTGCCTCTGCATCATCTCATCAGCTCCCATCTCTCTGTCCTTCCCCAAACACCCTCCCCATGGACGGCGCGTGACTCCTGCATTTGGGGAGGCTGGGCATAAGCACTGGAGGCTCCCAAGAAGTGCATGGGGGCACCGGCACTGGACCGTGGCTCCACTCCCCTGCTTTGCCCTGAGGCCTGCCCCCGCTCGGCCTTCTCCCCCAAGGCCCCGCCCATGTTCCACTCCACCGCAGGCTCCGCTCCTGCTCAGCCCCCCTGCCCGCCACACGCTCCTTTCTCCTCCTTCCCCAAGGCCCCCCTCCTGCTGCTCATTCCTCTGCACCCCTGTGGATGGGGGGGGCCTCAGGGGACGGGGTGGAAAGGCACAAGCAGCGGGGCCTCAGGGGAAGAGGCGGAGCGGGGACAGGAAGAGGAACAGTGTGGGTGGGGCCACAGGGGAAGAGGACAAGCAGGAGTGGGGCCTCAGGGTGGGGTTATGGCCCGGGTGCCCTATCAGCAGCAGTGCTCTGAAGGTGGAGGGCCAGCATGCCACCAGAGGGAGGTGCGCCGCATCCTGTTTGGGGAGGCTGAGCCTCCCCTGACCTCTTATACCTGCCACCCATAATCCTCCCCATGAAGAGGCAGGCGTCAGCATGGGATGCGCAGGTGAAGGAGCTGGAGAGCGAAGGCAGGATTAGTGCAGGGACGAGCATGGAGTCAGTGGGGACATGAGAGTAAGGATGGACCGGTGGTTAGGAGCCAGGAGACCTGGGTTCAATTTCTTGCTCTGCAACAAACTCGCTGTGTTATCTAAGGCAAGTCACTTATGTCTTGTCTACCCAGGCAAGTTAATTCAGATTGAGGTAGGGTGTGAATTTAAAGTGGAATAGTTCTTCCTGAATAGCTCTCTGTGTGAATACTTCTGTTCCAGAGTAAATGCCTTATTCTGAATTAGCTTAATCCACAAAGTGGATTAACAGTTAATCAGGAACCTCAAGTCTCTCTGTGTCTCATTTTCCCTTTTGTAAAAAAGGGGCTAATAGCATTTCCCTACCTCACAGGGATGTTGTGAGGATAAATGCATTAAACATTGCAAGGACTCAGATACTACAGTGATAGGGGCCATGAAAGTACATATTACTCATTGACTGATTTGGAGGGAACAGAGCTGAAGCCCCTCCAACACCCCCACTGCACAGATCTGACCCTCACCTTTCCACCTACTCTTTCCTGCACTGGTCCAACACTCCCCTTTCCTGCTCCAATGCCCGTATCCTCCTCCACCCCCACAACTGCAGGGGACTGGACTAGATGGACTATCGAGGTCCCTCCCAGTCCTACATTTCTATGATTCTATCTCTTGCCCTTTCAGAATATCAAGTTCAGCAAAACTCAAATGTCTGAAAACCAGGAAATACAGAATTAAGGTACATATCCAAGCAATGTTAACTTCCCCCCCCCCGGAACTGGCAATAGTCACTGGAATTATCTGCATGCACTTCAGCTGAATTCGCTGTTAGGTGCAACTGTATTGAATGGAGGAATTAGTTGGAGCAGCTTGGCAGTACTCTGATTGTGAGAATGGTCCAAAATTCAGGTGAAAAAAATCAGTAAAAACCAAGTAACAGCTTTTGTAAAACCTGGGAAGTTTTCAGTAAAAAAAATAAATAAAAAGATATTAAAAGCAGAAAATGAAGGGCCTTAGACATACGGTACAAACACACTTAGTGTGCAGCATGCTGAAACACTGTAGATTTACAGCTTAGCTTGCTGCTCAGTAAATGTTTGTGTGGCATATAGGGCATGTGTAGGTAGCTCCTGTCCAGTACAGTGCAACGGCTGAGAGTTATGAGCAAACAGGGCAGAGTTAAGGTTGTGTGGGCGTGTACTATAAGAAACAGTTATTAACCTTTCAATAACTGTTGTTCTTCGAGATGTTTTGCACATGTCCATTCCACTGTAGGTGATCGTGCTCGCCAGTGCACATTTGTCAGAGAGATTTTCCCTCGGCGGTAGCCATTGGGGCAGCTAGAGCGCCTTGTGGTACCTTGAGCACAGAGCGCAGGCATAAAGGTGGAGTCACCCTTGCCCCCCTCAGTTCCTTCTCACTGCAAGACTCTGACAGAGAGGGGAAGGAGGGCAGGTCATGGAATGGGTATGTGCAACACATCTCAAAGAACAGTTACGGAAAGGTCAATAACTGTTTCTTCCTCTTTAAGTGATTGCAGGTGTCCATTCCACTATCGGTGACTCACAAGCAGTCCCAATTGGAGGTGGGTTCGGAATCTGTTTGAACAAGGACTGGAGGACCACTTGTCCAAATTTAGTATCGTCTCTAGATTGTTGAGAGATAGTGTAGCGAGAGGCAAATCATAGAATCATAGGACTGGAAGGGATCTTGAGAGGTCATCTAGTCCAGTCCCCTGCACTCATGGTAGGACTAAGTATTATCTAGACCATTCCTGACAGGTGTTTGTCCAACCTGCTCTTAAAAATCTCCAATGAAAGAGATTCCAGAACCTCCCTAGACAATTTTATTCCAGTGCTTAACCATCCTGACAGGTAGGAAGTTTTTCCTAATGTCCAACCTAAACCTCCCTTGCGGCAATTTAAGCCCATTGCTTCTTGTCCTATCCTCAGAGGTTAAGAAAAACAATTTTTCTCCCTCCTCCTTGTAACAACCTTTTACGTACTTGAAAACTGTTATCATGTCTCCTCTTAGTCTTCTCTTTTCCAGAGTAAACAAACCCAATTTTTTCAATCTTCCCTTATAGGTCATGTTTTCTAGACCTTTAATCATTCTTATTGCTCTTCTCTGGACTCTCTCCAATTTGTCCACATCTTTCCTGAAACGTGATGCCTAGTTGAGGCCTAAACTCTGCATTCTGGAGGGGCCTGAGACACCACCTGGCAACCATAATGCTGTGTTAACAAATTTTTTGTCAGTAAATTCACTGATTTTTTTTAATGGAAAAAGAAATGTTGTTGGTAGAATTTAGTGGTCATTTAGGCACCAGTAGTTATCATGTAGGTGTAGAACTGAGATGCTGCTGTAGCCAAGTAAGTATAATACTTAGCTCTTACACAATGCTTTTCCATCAATAGATCTCAAAGAAATTTACTGAGGGAAACATCATACAAATTTTACAGATAGGGAAACTGAGGCAGAGAGGTGAAGTGATTTGCTCAAGGGCACCCAGCAGGCCAGTGGCAGAACCAAGCACAGGGTTTATGTTGTTGAGTTCCAGTCCACTGTTCTCTGTACTCAGACAGAAGGTTGTTATGTTATTCTTAAGTGCGCCCCCCCCCCCCCCGTACTCTTTATTACAGTGTAATGGGGATGATGGTCATGCTTGGAAATGTTTGGTATGTAATTGCTAACAGGGCTGTTGAAAGGAATCTCATACATGGTCTACCTCCTCAAAAAAAACCTGACATTTTCATTACATGGTGGTTACAGTCACTTTTATCATGTGAGTGAAGACCGGTGTGTCTATCTTCTTCTGTAACGCCCTCTCCCTCACCATGCTCTGCCACATATAGCCCCGCGCCCCATTTCTACCTCATCTTTCCCTTCCCATCCTATTAAGCAATTTGCACTTCAGAAATCAAGGGTGTGGGGAAACAAGGTTTGCTTGAATCTGTGAACTTTAAGAAAAGCGGTTTTCTCCGAGGGCTGTGTCCTAGTCACCTCTTGCTCAAATGATCCCATGTTTGAATCACTAGCCCTTTCCTGTACATTTTGAGGTGCAGCAAATTTCAAGCCAAGTTGAGTAATTATGTGGATTTTAGAGCACTTAGTAAAATTGTCCTTTAAACAGAAAGTCATCTCAATCTTAATTATAGCAGAGCTGGTCCTCCTCTATAATATTGTATGAAATTAATCATCAGCAACCGCTTTGCTATATTCAGATTCCCAGCACAGGATAATCCTGAAAGCATAGCAGGCTCTGAGAGGTATGAAGTGGCCCATTCATCTCAATGTGATGTTCTCAGATGAATGAGAACACCTTATGGAGATGAATGCAGCCTGAAGTAATAGCTCTGAGATGTATGAACTGCTCCATTCATTTCAGTGCGCATTCTCACCCTCCCTTGACAGTACCAGTACTTGAGAGACTGGGTGAGCATCATGCATGACCATTCTCAACTCCTCAGCCCAGTGTCAGCAGTGTGTTCTTGGTGCATGCTCTCAGCATGCCTGTTCTCAGCTCCCCATCCAGAGTGGTAGGGCTTTCCCAGATGCCAGCTTTCATGGGAGGCCAGGGAGAGGGGTTCAGGCCCACTCTGACTAACAGAGCCCCCAAGATCCAAGCTCACATTGGGGCAGGGAAAGGGACCCCCAGATCCCAGCACATAAATGGGAGGGGAGGAATGTGGGGTTGACAGGCACAGGGTACTAATCTCTCCCACTTGCCCTCTCCCCACCTTCATGTCACCACTCTCAGTGTACCATCCTTTCCCTCCTATTTTCAGCTTTCTTCCAAAGGTTGGGTTTGAATTTACAGTGCTTGGTTGCTTCTCAGGTTCAATAGCCATAGCATGGCTCCTTGAGCCACACAGGTCCTGAGAGTTGTAGCTGGCTACCAACCCTCTTGGGCATTCTGTCTGCAAACACACAGTATAATCTGTTTGGTGCCAGAGTATTAGGCCTTGTCTACATTGCAGAGATTTTTCGCAAAAAGGCAGCTTTTGGCAATGAAACAATGGAGGTGTACACACTACAATGCTACTTTTGGCAACAAAACTCTTCAGTTTCTGTGACAAAATAAAACCACCTCGATGAGAGACATAGGGCTCTTTATGCAAAATTTTTGTCGCCAAAATACCAGTGTAGACACCGTGCTTGATTTTATTGCTTTAATTGGCCTCCAGAAAGTGTCCCCCCATGCCCATCCTGACCGCCATGGTCAACAGTTCCAACTCCGCTGCTCCGCAGCCAGAAAAGCAACTGTCCACCCCTCCCCGTTTAAAGCCCCGGGAATTTTTGAAATTCCACTTCCTGTTTGCTCGGGCATCGAGAGCTCACATCGCATCTTCCCAGACGACAATGGTGGCTCCGCACAGCAAACGCTCTCCCGCTTGGACCAATGCGGAGCTGCTGAATCTGCTCACTATTCGGGGCAAGAAGGCTGTGCAGTCTCAGCTGCACTCCAGTGGTAGGAATTTTGATACCTATGGACAGATTTCTTGAAGGTTGTGCAGAAAGGGCTATGATCAGGACATGCTGCAATGCAGATCGAAGATCAAGGAGCTGAGGCATGCGTACCATAAGGTAAGGTAAGCAAACTGTCACTTCAGTGCTGCGCCACAGACCTGCCATTTTTATAAGGAGTTGGATGCTATCCTTGGCGGTGACCCCACATCCATCTCCAAGTGCCCTGTGAATACTTCGGCTGGGCTGGAGCTGGCAGAAAGTGGACCTAACACAGAGGAAGAAGTCATCGATGAAGAAGTGGAGGTAAATAAAGATGTGGAGCCCATGGCGGGGTTGCCAATGGTGTGTCCAGCCAGGAGCTCTTCTCCACTCCAGAAGTGTCTATCCAGTCTCGGCAGTTTCACTCTGGCAAGCAAGAAGCAGGAGATGAGACCCCTGGTAAGTTGTTTTGCTTTGTGAAGTGCAGAAGTGGGCTGAGGGCATAGAAATGCACAAGGCTGGCTGTGTTTCTATGTACTGGACATTTTCCTGTGCAGCTAAGCAGTACAGTGGTACAGGATGTTGATGCACACCAAGATTTCATGTGAATCCTCCAGAAAAATCTCTAGGAATCTTTCCTGGAAGTACCTGGCAATCCTCTGCTGAACGTTCCTTGGCAGAGTTGCTTTGTTCCTTCCCCCATGGAAGGAAACTTTCCCATGCCATTCTGCAATCACATGTGCAGGGACCAAAGCGGCATACAGGCAAGCAGCATAGGGACTGGGGTGGAAGCCACAAGGGTGTAGTAGTCCCTGCTTACCCTCAGGAGTGAGCTATCTGCTACAATGACCCTCACCCTCTGGAAAAAGGTGAGAAAATTTAGAATATTGTCCTTAGTTGACTGTACCGCGACCCTTTCATATTGATTTTCTCTCCATGTACAATGACCCCGCCCCAGGGGAAACTCACCATGCTTGGTGTGTTCGCCAGCAAGTGTGCTTGTCAAGTGTCAGCAAAAAAGTGATTGGTATGTTAGCAGAGGTATTTTACTGTACTGTTTCAATGCTGTATGTGTACTTAACAATCATGCTTCTGTGTATTGTTCCTTGTGCTTATGCAGACATAGCCTTCAGAGGCACCCCCTACACACTGGCAGAGTGCCTCCGCCAGATAAGAAAGCATCTGAGATGGAGCAAAGAAGACATGAGATGGAGCAAAGAAGACATGTTCTGGGAGATGCTGCAATACTCAGAATCAGAAAAGAGGGAATGCAAGCAGTAGAGGGAAATCGACAGGTAGGACAGAAAAGAAAATTAGGCCTTCGTTAGGGACGCAACTGAGAGGATGATAAAAGTTATAAAGCGGCAAACCTACATGCTGCAGTCCCTCATAATGCTTCAGTCTGAGCAGATGCATGCCCGCCCTCTCTTTCAGCACATTCAGAACTCTTTCCCATACCCTCCCGAAACTCCACCCGCGCATTCCTTTCTGCTGTCTGTGATTTCTCACTTTCCTGTTCACTCCACCTCCATGGACACCTTTTCAAATGATAGCTGGTCTTATGCACAGCTCTGAAAGTCAGCCCTCTCCTGGTACCTCTTCTCCCCCCAAGCATTTGTGTGTGTGTGTGTTGTAGTTTTCTGTGCAATAAAAGCAAATTTTTTTGAACGATAAGCACTCTTTATTTGTCTCCGTGCAAATTATGATAGCAACAAATAAATGAATCCTAGGCCATAAAAATCACAAGTGCTTTCTTGCAAAACTCGACTTCATTAAGCACTGCAGTCCCAAGCATAGCAACTTACATTACTGGTTCTCATCTTCAAAGTGTTGCCTCAAAGCCTCCCTGATTTGAATTGCCCCCCAGTTCTGCCCCTCTAATAGCCTTAGTATCTGGATGCTCAAAAGCAGCTGCCAGATGTTCTGCCTCAGCAATCCACCCATGAGCAAACTTTTTACCTTATCTTCACAAATATTGTGCAACGTACAATATGCGGCTATGATCATGGGAATATAATCCTCATTGAGGTCTAACTTGCCATAAAGGCATCACCAGCACACTTTTAATTTGCCAAACGCACATTCCACGGTCATTCTGCACCTATTCAGCCTATTGTTGAACCACTCCTTACTGCTATTCAGGTTTCCCATGTAAGTCTTCATGAGACATGGCATTAAGGGGTATGCTGGGTCTCCCACGATCACTGTGGGCATTTCAACATCCCCACTTTAATCTTCTGGTCTGGAAAGAAAGCCCCAGCTTCCTGAAGATGCGTGCGTCATGCACCTTTCCACGTCACCCCACCCCACGCCACCCCACCCCACACTGATGTCAGTGAAACGCCCGTGGTGATCCACAAGTGCCTGCAACACCATGGAGAATTCCCCTTCCTATTTATGTACTCCATTGCAAGGTGCTCTGGTGTCAAAATTGGAATATGCATGCCATCTATTGCCCCTCTGCAGTTAGGGAAACCCATTTCTGCAAAGCCATCCACTATTTCACGCACATTGCCAAGAGTCACAGTCCTTCACAGCAGAATGTGATTAATGGCCCTGCACACTTGCGTTAACGCAGCTCCAACGGATGACTTCCTGACTCCAAACTGATTCATGACCAACCGGTAGCAGTCTGGAGTCACCAGCTTCCACACTACGATTGCCATGCGCTTCTCCACCGAGAGGGCAGCTCTCATTTGGCTGTCCTTGCACTGCAGGGCTGGGGTGAGCTCTGCACACAGTTCTAGGAAGGTGGCTTTCCTCATCCAAAAGTTCTGCAGCCACTGTTCATCATCCCAGATCTGCATAACGGTGTGATCCCACCACTCAGTGCTAGTTTCCTGAGCCCAAAAGTGATGGTCCACCATGTTCAGCTGTTCTGTGAATGCCAAAAGTAATCTAATGTTGCTCCTATCCATGTCAGACAACACATCAGGCACCTGTGAATCCTGTTGAGTTAGGAACTTCACAAATAACTGCACTGCCATTCACAATGTGCTCCTGACAGGTAGCAGAGCACTGGAAGGCAGTGGGGATCCATTCTTTCAGACAGAGATGGTGGGGCAAACAGAAAACAAGGGACGTTGAAAAATCCTGTGAAACGAAGATGGAAGCACATGGCCTTAGGCACAATCCTATCTGTAGAACCTGTTTCCTGAATAGCATCTGCAATATTGTTTCCCCAAAGGGGTACAGAGTGCCATGCACTAGCTGGGGCAAATGGACCCTTTGGGCCCTGATCAGAGTCATAGTTTGAGCCCCAGGAGTGTGCAAAAAAGCACTGGTAGAATCTGCCAACCTATAGAAAAGCTGGTTTTTCCAGGGAGCTGTATTCTCAGGAACCAGTTGGTTAAATAAACCCAAATTTGGATCACTAATCCTGTGAGGCATACCACATTCCAAGGTGAATGCTAATGGGAAGGGGGTAGGTTTAGCAGATAAAATAAAAAAAGAACAAGTTAAAAATCACTTAGAAAAGTTAGATGCCTGCAAGTCACCAGGGCCTGATGAAATGCATCCTAGAATACTCAAGGAGCTAATAGAGGAGGTATCTGAGCCTCTAGCTATTATCTTTGGAAAATCATGGGAGACCGGCGAGATTCCAGAAGACTGGAAAAGGGCAAATATAGTGCCCATCTATAAAAAGGGAAATAAAAACAACCCAGGAAACTACAGACCAGTTAGTTTAACTTCTGTGCCAGGGAAGATAATGGAGCAAGTAATTAAGGAAATCATCTGCAAACACTTGGAAGGTGGTAAGGTGATAGGGAATAGCCAGCATGGATTTGTAAAGAACAAATCGTGTGAAACCAATCTGATAGCTTTCTTTGATAGGATAACGAGTCTTTTGGATAAGGGAGAAGCTGTGGATGTGGTATACCTAGACTTTAGTAAGGCATTTGATACGGTCTTGCATGATATTCTTATCAATAAACTAGGCAAATACAATTTAGATGGGGCTACTATAAGGTGGGTGCATAACTGGCTGGATAACCGTACTCAGAGAGTTGTTATTAATGGTTCCCAATCCTGCTGGAAAGGCACAACAAATGGGGTTCCGCAGGGGTCTGTTTTGGGACCGGCTCTGTTCAATATCTTCATTAACGACTTAGATATTGGCATAGAAAGTACGTTTATTAAGTTTGCAGATGATACCAAAGTGGGAGGGATTGCAACTGCTTTGGAGGACAGGGTCATAATTCAAAATGATCTGGACAAATTGGAGAAATGGTCTGACATAAACAGGATGAAGTTTAACAAAGACAAATGCAAAGTGCTCCACTTAGGAAGGAAAAATCAGTTTCATACATACAGAATGGGAAGGAGTACAGCAGAAAGGGATCTAGGGTTATAGTGGACCACAAGCTAAATATGAGTCAACAGTGTGATGCCGTTGCAAAAAAAGTAAACATGATTCTGGGATGTATTAACAGGTGTGTTGTGAGCAAGACATGAGAAGTCATTCTTCCGCTCTACTCTGCGCTGGTTAGGCCTCAACTGGAGTATTGAGTCCAGTTCTGGGCACTGCATTTCAAGAAAGATGTGGAGAAATTGGAGAGGGTCCAGAGAAGAGCAACAAGAATGATTAAAGGTCTTGAGAACATTACCTATGAAGGAAGGCTGAAAGAATTGGGTTTGTTTACTTTGGAAAAGAGAAAACTGAGAGGGGACATGATAGCAGTTTTCAGGTATCTAAAAGGGTGTCATAAGGAGGAGGGAGAAAACTTGTTCATCTTAGTCTCTAAGGATAGAACAAGAAGCAATGGGCTTAAACTGCAGCAAGGGAGGTTTAGGTTGGACATTAGGAAAAAGTTCCTAACTGTCAGGGTAGTTAAACACTGGAATAAATTGCCTAAGGAGGTTGTGGAATCTCCATCTCTGGAGATATTTAAGAGTAGGTTAGATAAATGTCTATCAGGGATGGTCTAGACAGTATTTGGTCCTGCCATGCGGGCAGGGACTGGACTCGATGACCTCTCGAGGTCCCTTCCAGTCCTAGAATCTATGAATCTATGATTAATCGTTTGGACTTTAGAGCACTTAGTAAAATTGTCCTTTAACCAGTAAGTGGATCTTAATCATAACTATAGCAGAACTACCACTCCACTAAAATATTTATTTGTTGTCAGAAATACAAAGCAGTTACGAAGAGCTAATACCTCAAGAGTCTGATTTCAAACTATGCTATATAAATATATGCTATATAAATATATAATCAAACTATGCTATATAAATATATAATCATACACAAAGAGCTAAGTAATACTGAGGTCAGAAAGTCAGGCACTCAGAAGTTAGGAAATACAAGAATTAATGTTGTCCATGCAAATTTAATTCTGCCTCCTAGTGCGTAGGCATTATGATCCAGTCTTGAATTCCATGGTCACATACTAGTCTTTCCATGGGACCCCCATCCACTTCATTCATGTGCATAGGATGGCCAGTGCCCATTGAATAAGCAGCTCTTCAATGTTTTGTTTTATCCTCGTTGTTTAAAGCGTGGCCCTATCCCTCATTTACAGCACACCGCTCAAACCCGGCTTTGAATAAAGAATGACTCATTTCCTCACTGACTTTTCTATGGCACTTGTCACCACAGCATCCGAGTGCTTTCCAAACATGAATGAATTTATTTTCACAACATAGTTGAGAAGTCCTATCTCTCCCCATCTGTCTCCTCATCCCATTCTCGTCCCTTAGTCAGAGGTCTTTTCACACAACCCTTCTGCCCATGTCCCTTCAAGCCTGTCCTACTCTGTCTTCTCTCACTCACCCTTGGCTCTTCATCCCACACTCCCCACCTCCTTGTCCAGTCTCCTTTCCCAGCCAGTCCCAGTCACTCCCTGCCACAGCTCCAGTTCCCACCCTCAGCAAGCTCCTTGTACCAATCTACTCCCTTCTCCAATCTACCCCTCTCCCCACTTTTCTTCCCTCTGCATCTGAGTCAGGATGCTTCCTCCCCTATGCTGTCCGGACACCAGCAGGTGGAGCACTGAGAGCAAAGGAAAGTCTCTCTGCTCTGAGCTCTTGTGCCTGGTACCACAGTGACTTGCAGCAGTCGGGAGCAGAAATTCCAGGGAAAGTCCGGCTCAACTCCTACAACCTTTGGCAGACAGACTTAATGGAAAATTTAGCTGCCAAATTCTAGGAAGTAGCTACTGAGCATGTGTGAATCTACTCATAATATTCATAAGAGAGAAAAAAAGAACACATGGACGCTTCCTTACTAGTACTGCAGCCAACAACAGCTAATGCACAGCTGTGAACATTGCTCCTGAAGTCGTTAATGATGTTGAGATTTATACCAAAGGTAAACAAGACCCCAATCACCTAGTCAGGTTCTCCTTCTTCAGAAATATAGCAAAGTACCTTTGCCAAACAGAGAACATCAGCAGGGAAGAAAAGTTCATTACGTTTTGATAAAGGATATTCAAAACAATGGAGTGTAAAAATAAAAAGCAATAAGAAAAGTTGGCTAGCATCCCTTCAACAAGTAACTTCATACATGTTCTATGTTTCATTTTATTCCTCACTCTCCAGAGGCAGCTGTCATCTTGTCATGACATTATAGGCAGCACACCTGCATAACTTTGGCTTAATTCTAACAGCAATTAAACCCAATGCTTGGTTAAAGAATCCCTGGCTAAAAGCAGAAATTCAACTCCAACACGAACAGCAGCTCTGAGTCTTAGCGGGCGTTGTCAAGCTCGAAATATCATCCCTCCGCAAATGAGCAACATGCTTTGACTGCATTCTTCAATGTGCCTTTAAAATACCTAGAATTTAACAACATGCCTCAGGCACTCTTAATTGAAAAGTAGCTTGTATGTCCCTCTGTCAAGTTCTGGGGTGCAATTCAGACCAATGAGAGTTTGTGTCACTGCTGCTAATAGAACCTTGAGTGCCCCAAAATGCTTCTGCTACTTGTGGCTCCCTGTCTGGGACATACACACAGCCAGCATGCACTTTGTGTTTTGTATGCTGTACTGCTCTTATTCAACCACTCTGAATCCAACAGCCTGCCAGCAGTTATGACAGCAGGGCCGCCCAGGGGGCGGGGGGCAAGTGGGGCAATTTGCCCCAGGCCCCACAGGGGCCCCCACGAGAATATAGTATTCTATGGTATTGCAACTTTTTTTTAATGGAAGGGGCCCCCAAAATTGCTTTTCCCCAGGCCCCCTGAATCCTCTGGGCAGCCCTGTATGACAGACACACTTTTGTCTTTACCAGACTTGGTTAATGTTAGCAGGTGACCCCAATATACCTTCAGTCCCGAACTTCCCCAGACCCATGTGCTTTGATATGTCCAGCCCTCTCCTGCAACATTCAGAGGACTAACAAGATTTGTTTGCTCCTTTAAGAAGGTAAAGCCCACCAGCTTGTCACATTATAAATAAAGGTACATAATGAGCTCAAACTAGCTACGGGAATAAAAGGAAACAAGAAGACTTTTTATCAATACATTAGAAGCAAGAGGAAGACCAAAGACAGGGTAGGCCCACTGCTTAGTGAAGAGGGAGAAACAGTAACAGGAAACTTGGAAATGGCAGAGATGCTTAATGACTTCTTTGTTTCGGTCTTCACCGAGAAGTCTGAAGGAATGCCTAACATAGTGAATGCTAATGGGAAGGGGGTAGGTTTAGCGGATAAAATAAAAAAAGAACAAGTTAAAAATCACTTAGAAAAGTTAGATGCCTGCAAGTCACCCGGGCCTGATGAAATGCATCCTAGAATACTCAAGGAGCTAATAGAGGAGGTATCTGAGCCTCTAGCTATTATCTTTGGAAAGTCATGGGAGACGGGAGAGATTCCAGAAGACTGGAAAAGGGCAAATATAGTGCCCATCTATAAAAAGGGAAATAAAAACAACCCAGGTAACTACAGACCAGTTAGTTTAACTTCTGTGCCAGGGAAGATAATGGAGCAAGTAATTAAGGAAATCATCTGCCAACACTTGGAAGGTGGTAAGGTGATAGGGAATAGCCAGCATGGATTTGTGAAGAACAAATCATGTCAAACCAATCTGATAGCTTTCTTTGATAGGATAACGAGCCTTGTGGATAAGGGTGAAGCGGTGGATGTGGTATACCTAGACTTTAGTAAGGCATTTGATACGGTCTCGCATGATATTCTTATCGATAAACTAGGCAAATACAAATTAGATGGGGCTACTATAAGGTGGGTGCATAACTGGCTGGATAACCGTACTCAGAGCGTTGTTATTAATGGTTCCCAATCCTGCTGGAAAGGCGTAACGAGTGGGGTACCGCAGGGGTCTGTTTTGGGACCGGCTCTGTTCAATATCTTCATCAACGACTTAGATATTGGCATAGAAAGTACGCTTATTAAGTTTGCGGATGATACCAAACTGGGAGGGATTGCAACTACTTTGGAGGACAGGGTCATAATTCAAAATGATCTGGACAAATTGGAGAAATGGTCTGAGTTAAACAGGATGAAGTTTAACAAAGACAAATGCAAAGTGCTCCACTTAGGAAGGAAAAATCAATTTCACACATACAGAATGGGAAAAGACTGTCTAGGAAGGAGTACGGCAGAAAGGGATCTAGGGGTTATAGTGGACCACAAGCTAAATATGAGTCAACAGTGTGATGCTGTTGCAAAAAAAGCAAACATGATTCTGGGATGCATTAACAGGTGTGTTGTGAGCAAGACACGAGAAGTCATTCTTCCGCTCTACTCTGCTCTGGTTAGGCCTCAGCTGGAGTATTGTGTCCAGTTCTGGGCGCCGCATTTTAAAAAAGATTTGGAGAAATTGGAAAGGGTCCAAAGAAGAGCAACAAGAATGATTAAAGGTCTTGAGAACATGACCTATGAAGGAAGGCTGAAAGAACTGGGTTTGTTTAGTTTGGAAAAGAGAAGACTGAGAGGGGACATGATAGCAGTTTTCAGGTATCTAAAAGGGTGTCATAAGGAGGAGGGAGAGAACTTGTTCACCTTAGCCTCTAAGGATAGAACCAGAAACAATGGGTTTAAACTGCAGCAAGGGAGGTCTAGGTTGGACATTAGGAAAAAGTTCCTAACTGTCCGGGTGGTTAAACACTGGAACAAATTGCCTAGGGAGGTTGTGGAATCTCCGTCTCTGGAGATATTTAAGAGTAGGTTAGATAAATGTCTATTAGGGATGGTCTAGGCAGTATTTGGTCCTGCCATGCGGGCAGGGACTGGACTCGATGACCTCTCGAGGTCCCTTCCAGTCCTATAATCTATGAATCTATGAATTAGCTGGTGTTAACATTGACTTTAGTACAAACACAGTCCTGCTGGTTAGCTTAATAGGAAAACAAGTTTATTAACAAACACACATCTAAATATCTAATATGTAATCTAGCAAGGTTTGGTTCAAGGCTTTGTTCTAGATGGCTTTTCTCACCCAGTCTTCCAACAAGATGGTGACTGCCCCCTCCTCAGTCAGGATCTCCTCCAGAAGCCCAAAGGCTTCCTTTGTCTTCTTTGGTGAAAGAGAGATTACTTGGGGTTCTCTGCCCCTTTACTTTATAGTTCAGTGAACCTTTGACATAGATTCTTCTGAAGAATATCTCCCAAAGTGAAATCATTCAAACTGTGAGGAAGGCATCATTGAGTTTGGTGGCGAAGGAAACTTCATGCTGTCTCTTCCCCCACTTGTGTTTGCCGAAATAAAATTGTTCTGTTTCCTGCCATCTCCCCCCATTCTGTTTTGATGGTCTTGTTTACTACTTATATGTAAACTGAGGTAAACCCACATTACTTTGTTAGGACGGGCCTATTTAACAACTTTTGTCGAGGCAGGGATGTCTGGTTTTGAACAAGTAATATTATACAGGTGAATTTATAACGGTACATATAATGTTGCTACATGCGCATCATGATATTATTGACCAGCAAGTCATTACTTTTCAAATAATACCTCACAAGGTATATTTTATGGAAAGATAAGATGTGAATAGAAGGTGCTTTAGGTCATACCCTCTTACTTTTAAAAAGTATTATTTTGAAGAAACAAGATATTGACCAAACTGTTTGGTACTCACAACTCATAACCACTGGGCCAAAGTTTGTGAGTTTAGCTATGAGGAATTCCTTTTAGCATAATCCGCCTTTGCTCCCATCTTGCAGGGTAAATATTCTAATAGACAGTAGTAAGACAACCGACCAAGAAACAAAAGTTCCGTCTGATATGTACCACTAGCCTGCCCACCCCCTGCAAGACAGAAGACTCCAAAGCAATGATCAAAAGCAGTTCAAGAAATAATGTAAACTGCACACCCACCAAGGGGACGAGGGGATGTGGTAATACAGGAGAAGAGAAAACCTAGGACCAAGGAATTACCAGAAAGTAGTTCATCCTTTTTTGACATTCCCTCTTTTCCTAATTTTGGATATTCGAATTTGAAAAATTTGGCCTGGGTGGTTGTCATGTTTAGAAATATTGTAAGATCAGGGCAGTCTATCACACACAGCTGCTCTCTCTCTTATGATGAGTTTCTTTAACAACTCCATGCCCTCTTTTGTTGGGAGAAATGTTTTGATTCTATGAGCTCGTTGGCATATATTTTGAGATCTATATTGATCAAGGAAAATGGCATGAAATCAGCGTGGAGGAGGTTTAAAGGCAATGAGATTTTCAAGGTAGCATTCCAGGTGTGTGGGAATAAAGAGTATAGGCCAGAGAAAGAGCTAGGCGCCTGTGAAAGACAGATGTGTGTGGGATTACTTGTAAACCTCAACTGGGACATCATCATCCCTGGAAATCTTCTTCTTTGAATGAACCAATGATCAAAAGCATGGACAAACCTGAATCCCTTCTCTCTCCTCAGATGAGCTGCTACAACTGCCAAGCACTTGGTGCTGCTGAAAGATCAAAGGGCCGGGTGCCAACCCCTTTTCTTCTGCAGGATTAGAAAACAATGTAGGTAAAACCTTTCCTTTTGAATTCCAGAGGCATTCTCAGTGCTTTCAGTGCTCTGAGCTTTAGAGGGGAAGTCACTATTGCTTTAACCGTCTCTCCAGAGAGGGGTCCCTGAAAAAGGATGAAGAAGGGGGGTAGAAAGTGACTGAAATTGAATAAGATATCCCACGTTTATAACTTTTGAGAGGTCTGAAGTAATTCAATACCGGGCCTCTTGAAAATAAAAAGGAAGCTGCAAAAACGGGGCAGAGGCAGGTGTAATAAAAACTTTAATTTTTTTAAAAGGCGTATGAGCGAAAAAGAGAAAAAAATATACTAACAACTCCACCTAAAATGCACACACACACAACTAGCAAAGTTGCATAGTGAGCAGAGAAGTGGACACTGCAGGGGTTCACTCTTACTGCCCACATAATCAATAGGAACTGAGGGATGGTTTGGTCCACTCTGCTATCTATGCCTTCGGGAGGGGCATTCCGGGTGCAGTCTTAGCCCCAATGGACACTGAGATTGCATGGTGAGATGGAAGAGAAGGAACTCAATCCAACAACACCACCAAGTGACTCTGAAAAAGATCTGGGGGTCATGGTAGATAATCAGCTCCCAATGTGATGTTGTGACTAAAAAGACTAATGTGATCCTGGGGTGCTAAACAGGGGAATCTCAAGTAGAAGAAGAGATCTGTATTTGGCACTGATGCGACTGGGATAGGGTATAGTGCTGGTGCCCACCATTCAAGAAGGATGTTGAAGAGCCATGAGAATGATTAAAGGATTAGAAAACATGTCTTTTAGTGATGGACTCAAATAATGTAATCGATTTAGCTTAAAGAGAAGGTTAAGGGTCAACTTGATTACAGTCTACAAGTATCTACATGGGAAACAAAGATTTTATAATGGGCTTGTCCGTCTAGCCTAGAAAGGTCTAACAGGATCCAATGGCTGGTAGCTGAAGCTAGACAAATTCAGACTGGAAATGAGTAAATTTTTCAGTGAGGGTAATTAACCATTGGAACAATTTACCAAAGGTTGTGGTGGATTCTCCATCACTGACCATTTTTAAATCAAGATTGGATAATTTCTAAATGATCTGCTCTATGAATTATTTTAGGGATGTTCTCTGGCCTGTGTTATTCAGGAGGTCAGACTAGATCTTAACGGACCATTCTGGTCTTGGAATCTATGAATCTATTAAACAAATGTATGTGATCGCAGAGAGCAGTGCAGCCACTAATGACCAGTCTGTACTCTTTACATACAAAGGAAATATAACACAGTAAGCAATGACAGGAAACAAAGCAGGGGTGAACTAGGTATGGAAGTATGTGGTTTAGAAAAGAAAAAGATGAGGTGGTGCTTAGCTGTGCTGTTTCTTGGTTCTTTTTTAAAAAGTAATCTAAAGTTGGAAGAGCCTAGCATGAAGGGCAGGGTGCAGGTCAGTGATGGAACACCAAATTAAATAAGTAAATCTGGAGAGCGGTTTGAAAAAGTAGAATAAGACTGCCTGGTACATAGGGTTAGGGAGACTATTCCAGCTACAGCTGAATGAATAATTGATTTTTTGGTCTGGTGACTGAACTGAAAAAGCAAAAAAGAAAAAAAAATTTAAACTGAAACTGGGTTGTGGGGTTTTTTTTTTCCTTGCCAAAACAAAAACACAATTTTTTTTTGTTCTAGTCAAATAAAACTTTTCAAATGTGGATTCAAAATGAATTTTTTTGCAATAAAATGTTGTTTTGAAAATGGTGATTCACAGCAAGATATTGAAATAAAACATTTAGACATTGCGGAAAAAAAATTCAGCAGAAACTATTCTCCAAGTTCAACCAGAATTCATGAATAAGTTCAGTATTGTGAAAAATGCATTTTTTTGGCAAATTTACTATTAAAAAAAACCTGCCCAGCCATAAGTAGTGCAATGAAGAAAGACTTGTGGGAGAATAAAACCACCAACATGAGCATCAAAGTGAGCTGATGTGGCAGACTTGTTGTGATGAGGCAGCAATACACACTCAAGGACCTTGAAGGTGAAAGAGAGGGGAGTTTTTTGGATGCTGTGCAGTAAGGTGACCCTATCTCCTTTTATTCTTTATCATTTAAGTTGGAAAAATAATTTCATTTTAGACAGTAACAGTTTTATGGATGTTTCAATGATAATGTGTGTGCAAGTACTTTGGGGTTCAGTGAGTACTAAAAGGGTGTCATAATGAGGAGGGAGAAAACTTGTTCAACTTAGCCTCTAAGGATAGAACAAGGAGCAATGGGCTTAAACTGCAGCAAGGGAGGTCTAGGTTGGACATTAGGAAAAAGTTCCTAACTGTCAGGGTGGTTAAACACTGGAATAAACTGCCTAGAGAGGTTGTGGAATCTCCATCTCTGGAGAGATTTAAGAGTAGGTTAGATAAATGTCTATCAGGGATGGTCTAGACAGTATTTGGTCCTGCCATGCGGGCAGGGGACTGGACTTGATGACCTCTTGAGGTCCCTTCCAGTCCTAGAATCTATGAATCTATGAAAATCCTAGCCCTAACTAGACCAGACCAGAGAGAGGGAGACAAATGACATCGACATCTTCACCAGCATTCAGGACTGAGCTGGAACTATCTGTCATGTCACAAAATCTAAATTCCCGGTTGTGTAGTTTTTTCCCTTTCCCACTTTCTCTGTGTTCTTTCCTATCCCTCTCTTTTTAACTTCTGTTTAATAAAAATCTGTCTTAGTTGGCCAAGACTGTATTTTGCAACACTGCTGTAAGCCTGTGACCAAAAAGGCAGCTAAAAGCAATAAGCTAAACAGTCCAACACTGTGTAGCGGGTGGTTCCCCGCTCCTGCCCTGTGGGGCTAGAAACAGCCCAGGAGAGCGCTGTGGCTGGGGCAAGGAGCCTGGGCTGATTGGGGAAAGTAGGCCCAGCAGGCCCCTAGAAGAGGCTGGGAGCCAGGGCCCAGTCAGTCTCCCTCTGCTTGAAGAGGGAGAAGGGCCTGGCAGCAGGGACCTAATCAAGACACCTAGATTGGGAGCAGGGCTGGGGAAGGGCCAGGGGAGCTGGGAGCTCTGGCCTGGAAAGCCCCAGGCTACAGGCCTGACTATAGGCCGAATAGGTGCAGGGTTGCAACGGGGCAGCCCATGGGTAGGCAGAGGCAGCAGGTCCGAACCCCTTTGCCTGTGATGAGTGGCTGATACTGCAGTCTGCCCCAGTGAACGGGGCTAGATGGAGACTGGGCAGTAGCCAAGACTGAGGCGAAGTGGGGATAGTGGGTGGGGGCTCCCCTGGGAGGGGGAGACCCAGAACTGTGGGGGTACTGCCAGGGGGCAGCACCCATTTAAAGGGGCATCAGGGTCCTGGGAGGGACACAGGGGCCAGCAGTGGTGGCGAGACACCGGCCTGAAGAGGGCGCTCTAGAGGCTGGATACTAATTCCTGAGGACAACCAGCAGGAGGCGCTGCCGGGTGAGTCTGCGCCCGCAAGTTTGTCAGGTCTCAGGGTGGCTGATAAGGCCACATGCTGTGCCTGTGTTTTTCCAGCAATGAGGTTGCAAGTGAGAATCAACACCAGAGACAGAAGCTGCATTTTCTCCCTTTGCTGTTCTTTTCTCTCCCCTCTTGTGGGTGTTTGTCTTGCTTTGTTGTCTAGGAAATGGAATAGGACTTTAGCAGCAGCAGCTTCAGCCCAGCTCAACTAACTTTTTCTCTTTTCTCCAAAAGAACAGTTATTGCCGTCTTTAATACCACCTAAAGATTGCCAAACAAGGAGGTTTTTCCTTCTAAAAACTATCCACAGGGAAAGGGAACATGGGATATTGTCAAAATAAAAGCCTTACTTAATACTTTATATTTCAAATGCTTTTAACTGTTTTCCCTTTTTTCTGTATCTTTAATAAAAGATCAAAAACAATTTTAATGGTGTTTGCCATGGTACTAAGCAGGTTAAACTCTCTGTACACCAAACCTTGAACCTTCTTAAAACTGCTTAATGTTGGACAGTTTCAGGGTCCTGTTAAAATCTTTGATTCTTTATTCCATCTAAATTAATACAACAGAGCTGAGGGCAGGAGACTACCAGGAAACTAGAGAAGAGAAGTAGGCAAAAAGGAACCATAAAAGGATACGAAATCGGGATGAGGCGTTTGAATGTGATGAGAAAGGAAATGGGAAGCCAATGAAGCATCTCAGGGGTAGGAGGGAGGCACTACTGGAGCAATAAGTGAGAAATATACTTCAACAGCAGCATACTACATAGACGTGAAGGACATCATCTGAGAATTGAAGAAGCCATTAAAGAAGATTGCAGTAGTTGAGGTGAGAGATGACTTAAATATAAACCAACGTTTTGGGAACAGGGACACAGTTGGGAGATATTATTAAAGTAAGCAGTAGCAGGATTAGGCAACTGTCTGCTCTAATGTCCTCTGCTCTCCTAGAATTCCCAGAGCAGCTGTAGCAACAAGGATGCAAGGCAGTCAGTCAGGCTCCTATACCCTCCTCTGTCTCTCACCCTACCCAGAACACCAGGTCTCAGTGGATATTCCCACACACCCTTACCATGTAGCCCCCACTGACTACCAGCATCAAGCTGCAGGGGTCTGCGCTTTAAACCCCACAGGAGTCCTGCAGAAGCCGAAGGACATCAGCACTGGCAGCATCGGTGGGTGTGCACATTTGTGTTTGAGAGTAAGATGAAGAGCTCGATTTTAGTTATGCTCAGCTGAAGTTGGTGGCTGGACATCCAGGAGGAGAACTCAAAGAGAAGTGCAGATGTGAGAAAAAAGCATTTTTTAAACCCACACATTTAACCTTTGATATGAGTCTTAAATTATGGATGCTTAGCAGACATTAACTGACTTGATATCCCTGATTATTCCTTCTGCTCTTGTCTTCCTGACCTTTCTTCTCCCCATTTTCCACACTCTTCCCTCTTACCCTTCCTGTTCTGCCCTCCTCATATCCCTTTCCCCAGTGTCATTACCCCCTAAAATAACAAAAACACCCCCACATTAAAAATAAACATTCATATGTATTAGTTATCGAAGTATTTAAAAGGTGGCAAAATTGTTTTTTTAAAAAGTAACAATTTAGTGTTGAACCTTGTTCGATCATGTATATGAATTATGCTTTCAAAGCCCTTCACGTGCTTATTCCCACTCTACCAGCCGTCTCTCATTTGCTATCAAGAAATCAACTTTCATCTCCGATTGGTCCTAGCCTCCATTCCCCTTGTTACATTTTCAAACAAGCACCTTTATGCTTTCTCCCATGCTGCCCCTCGTGTCCCTCCCTATGAACATCTGCAAAACTAACTCATTACCCTCTAAAACCCTCCGCACAACTCTCCTTTTCTGTGATGCCTAAAAAAAAAAAATTCACAACAGTTAGGGTGCTGGTGTGCTGAGACCACTGCCCATCATGATGACCAATATCGTCACATTGTTTCCTTGTTCTCCCCCATCTGTATGTCTGTATCCATTTGTTTTCTTGATTTAGAGCTTAGACCGTAAGGTCTTTGGGGAAGGGACTTCCCTTTTGTTCTGTGTTTGTACCATGCCTAGCACCAGAGGCGTAGCGAGCGCCCTCTGTACCCTCCGACTGGAGGGGGCCCCGCAAGGAAGGGGGCCCCTAAAAGTGGCAAAATAAATACCGCATTCCAGTTTCTGCATTGTAAGGGGCCCCGCCTGGACATATGTTCGGAGGGGGCCACCGTTCGGAGGGGGCCACGTTCTTTGTTGCTACGGCCCTGCCTAGCACAGTTGGATACCTGGTCCATAACTAGGCTCCTAGGTACTACAGTAATACAAATAAATAATATGACTATTATCCTCATCCTTCCCTGCTCTTTCCTCCTATTGCTCGTCATATTTCCTCGCTGCATCTTGTCTTAAACTAGAATTGTCAATTCTTCATGGCAGGAATTGTGTCTTATGCCTAGCACAATTGGGCTCTGGTTCTGACTGAGGCATTTAGGTGATATCAGAACACAAGCAACAACAATGTGAGAGGAGTGAAATATCACACTAGGATAAAAGGAAGAATGATAGAATTGTAAACAGTGATGGAGGGAGGGAAGGAAGAAAGGAGGAAGGGTGTGCACATATGTGTTTGAGTGTAAGATGAAGAATTCAGTTTCAGACATGCTCAGCTGAAGTTGATGACTGGACATCCAGGAGGAGAACTCAGAGACATGCGGATGTGGGGAATATGTGGGAGAGAGGCACATTTGGGAATTATCAGTGTAGAAAAAGTAACTGAAGCCAGGAAAGCAAATGGGATTACCCAGGGTTAGAGTGCAAAAGAGGACAATATTAGTACCAGAGCTCTGAAGAGCTGAGGTAGGATGGTCTCCCAAAGGTTGATAAGAAGGCTGGATGACAGTCAGTCAAGCATAGACCTGCAAAAGCCCTGGGAGGACAGGAATCAGTATTGAAAGCAGCAGAAGGGATAAGGACAAATAAATAAAGACAGCAATGAGACCCTGGCATTGCCAACAGCAGATAATTAGTGACCTCTGTAAGAGAAATCCCGATGAAGTGCAGTGGACACAAGACAGACTGCAGACTATCCAGGAAAGAGCTGGAAGAGAGGAAACAGAGGCAGCAATACACACGCAAGGACCTTGAAGGTGAAAGAGAGGGGAGTTGTTTGGATGCTATGCAGTAAGGTGACCCTATCTCCTTTTATTCTTTATCATTTAAGTTGGAAAAATAATTTCATTTTAGACACTAACAGTTTTATGGATGTTTCAATGACAATGTGTGTGCAAGTACTTTGGGGCTCAGTGGAGAACCCCACCAAATTTTCTACACTAGAAAGAGTAAAATCCCATCATGTATTTAATTTCTATAGCATCTATGTAAAAGGTATTGTGTTGGCTACACTCTGCCATGGTTGCTGAGAAAATCACTTGGTGTTCGTGGGGTATAAAATAAAAAATTAACAAAATTTGAAATGTCATTATCCTAGTTGAGTATTGTTGATCCCTGGGAGTAGAATTCCTGAAGGAAGGATGATCCAGGTTGTCCAGGACAGCAAGAACACAGCTATGGAAGGCTGAAAGAATTGGGTTTGTTTAGTTTGGAAAAGAGAAGACTGAGAAGGGGACATGATAACAGTTTTCAGTTATCTAAAAGGGTGTCATAAGGAGGAGGGAGAAAACTTGTTCACCTTAGCCTCTAAGGATAGAACAAGAAGCAATGGGCTTAAACTGCAGCAAGGGAGGTTTAGGTTGGACATTAGGAAAAAGTTCCTAACTGTCAGGGTGGTTAAACACTGGAATAAATTGCCTAGGGAGGTTGTGGAATCTCCACCTCTGGAGATATTTATGAGTAGGTTAGATAAATGTCTATCAGGGATGGTCTAGACAGTATTTGGTCCTGCCATGAGGGCAGGGGACTGGACTCGATGACCTCTCGAGGTCCTTTCCAGTCCTAAAATCTATGAATCTATGGCCAGAGTTATCTTAATAAATTAACTAAAGGAAATTTAGTCTGATAGAAAAAGAATCACTCACAACTGTCCTGGAAGGCTCCTTGGTTGTAGAAATCAGAGAACGATTTCTGCAAAATAAGGGTCTGCACTTATCTGAGATAAAATATGAATACTCTGTTTTGTTGTCTAATAGCTGGCACGTATAGCAACATCTTTTAGTCAAGGTGGTTTAAGCATTTGCATTTTAAATACCCCTATTCTATACCGTATTAGGAGTAGCCCTTATTTCACTCAGTACACACCTTGTGTAACACAGAGGGTTCTACTGCTGTCTAACATTAATATCCACATTACAGAAGTTTTTCTTTTTTTTAAATCTAGGAAATTAAATTAAAAAAAGAAAAAATGTTAAAGCTGCAAAGTGGAGTACTCAGATGTCAGAAAATTCCAAAGTGAAGATTAACCAACATAAGCAACCCAATGTGGATAAACCTCTGTTGCAAAAACTCTTGCTTAATAGAAAAGACTATCTAACCTAATTCTGTCTACAGCATTGTATAGACTGAAGTAATGGTCCTTGCCTGATGCAAAATATGGTTAGAGAAATCCTACAGCCTGAAAAGTTCATTTCCACTTTGGACACTGGCCTTTGCCCTAGCGGTTGGCGGGGATGTGGACAGTGAAACTGATACAGCAGCTCATATAAGAAGTGTGCATTGAGTGGTGCTGTATGATGAGGGTTTTTGGTTTTTTTTTTCAATCTTCAATTTATAAATAAATTCAGCTAAGACATTAAAAATATATTAAATTTCTGGATTCCTATTACAAACAAGAATGCCTTGTTTGTAATAAGCACTGAAATAAATTGCCTCAGGAGGTTGTGGAATCTCCTTCATTGGAGATTTTTAAGATCAGGTTAGACAAAAACCTGTCAAGGATGATCTAGATAATACTTAGTCCTGCCTTGAGTGCAGGGGACTGGACCAGAAGACCTCTTGAGGTCCCTTCCAGTCCTACAATTCTATGATTCTTTGGTGGAGGCTACTTCCTTGTTCCTGATAGCAGCAACAGGACAAAACACAACAGAAGAGCTCTCTCCCAATCCCAGAATAAACAGTACTGTAGCTTGAAAGAGTTAAAAGGCTCTGCGCAAACTCTGGAATGTCTTTCTCTCCCCTCCTTCCTTTTAACAGTAGCAGCACAGAAGAACGGATGCAGCCATCAGAAACCAATGACATCACACAACTTGTTACCACTCCTAAAAATATATAACTTGCAGAAATCTCACTACATTCAGAGCTAAATGGAAAAATCCAACTCTTTGCCCACACTTTCCTGCAATAATATCCCGCACTCAGACCTTTAACTTCTTTCTTTAAGTAAAGCTTATGTGTGTCTGGATCTAATGCTAGATCAGGCAGTGGAAGAGCAGCTGCAGTCTCCGCTCCATTGCAAAGAGGAAGCGGGAGAGAATGAGACAGCTGAGCTGCTCGTGGAGGTGTGGGAGGGGGGCCTCCTACTGCTTTCTCAGTGTGTGTGTCGGGTGCATCTCATTGGTGGAGGGAGGTTCATAGAATCATAGAACCATAGAATATCAGGGTTGGAAGGGACCTCAGAAGGTCATCTAGTCCAACCCCCTGCCCAAAGCAGGACCAATCTCTAACTAAATCATCCCAGCCAGGGCTTCGTCAAGCCGGGCCTTAAAAACCTCTAAGGAAGGAGATTCCACCATCTCCCCTAGGTAACCCATTCCAGTGCTTCACCACCCTCCTGGTGAAAAAGTTTTTCCTAATATCCAACCTAAACTTCCCGCACTGCAACTTGAGACCATTGCTCCTTGTTCTGTCATCTGGTACCACTGAGAACAGTCCAGATCCATCCTCTTTGGAACACCCTTTCAGGTAGTTGAAAGCAGCTATCAAATCCCCCCTCATTCTTCTCTTCTGCAGACTAAATAATCCCAGTTTCCTCAGCTTCTCCTCATAAGTCATGTGCAGCAGCCCCCTAATCATTTTTGTTGCCCTCCGCTGGACTCTTTCCAATTTTTCCACATCCTTCTCATAGTGTGGGGCCCAAAACTGGACACAGTACTCCAGATGAGGCCTCACCAATGCCGAATAGAGGGGAATGATCACATCCCTCGATGTGCTGGCAATGCTGCTATTGATACAGCCCAAAATGCCGTTAGCCTTCTTGGCAACAAGGACACACTGTTGACTCATATCCAGCTTCTCGGCCACTGTAACCCCCAGGTCCTTTTCTGTAGAACTGCTACCTAGCCACTCAGTCCCTAGTCTGTAGCAGTGCATGGGATTCTTCCGTCCTAAGTGCATGACTCTGCACTTGTCTTTGTTGAACCTCATCAGATTTCTTTTGGCCCAATCCTCTAATTTGTCTAATGTGTCCTAACATTCCAAATCCAGACACTGATAAGCAAAGGAAGAAAATGAGTTTCAGAGCCCCAGTCTCCTCATTTGGAGCATCATGTCTCCAGCCACCACCTGGTTACAGCATGGGCTCTTAGCACAAACCTTGAACCCATATTATTGTAACTGCCAAAGTGTCAAACAAAGAAAGAGGTATTCTCTCAGACAAACAGGACCCAAAATTGTTTAAGGCTTTATAGATCAGAAAACACACCTTGAAATTTGCCAAGAAATCACCCTGCAGCTAGTGCAGATGATGGTAACTAAATCAGTAAATGAAACATCACTTAATAAAACAGGTTGCTGCATTCGGTGCTAGCAGCAATTTCCAAATCATATAATAAGATCAGATATAATTTCCTTTGGCTTTTTCTTCCAGCCTATAAACACTCACTCAATGTTATCTGGATTGAGTTTCAGCAGCTGGCCATGCCCCAATCTCTACTGGAGACAGGGTATGTCATTCTGACTAGATTTAAAGCTGGGTGACATAAGAATAGTGAAAACACAGCAACCCACACCTCCTCACTAGCTCCCATCAATTTTATATATATGTTGACAAGGAGTCAACAAATAGAATTCTGCAGAAAATCACATAAGAGTGTCTTTGGAAGAGATGACAAACTGCCTAATACTACTCTCTTTCTGAAAGAAAGGCCTGGAGTCACTCAAAAGTGGCCGCTAACTCCTGCCAGGGTCTTCAGGCATGTCAACACTACTACATCAAAGGCAGATGTAAAATAATAAGCATAGACTCCCAATCCTCATCCAACATTAGAAAAACCAATCAATACCAACAGTACCTGCTGACATACTATACCAAGGTCTAAAACAAAACAGGTTGTGCACAGTGACAAGATGATGCTAGATATGTCTACAGCTTCCTACAACCATCTCAATAAACTTCACCAAATGTGAGAAGTTCAGGCTGGGGCAAAAGTTGGACAGATTATCTATGTCAAGAGATTGTTAGGCCCTTTTTCAAGAGACTAACCCCACTGTAAGAGGATAAGTACAGCATGGACAAGATGTTATTGTTATTACCATTTTTAAATTCTTTGACACAATTTTTTCTTGACAAATCCATGCTCACTGTTACTTATCACCTTATTATCTTCTAGGTGTTTGCAAATTGGTTGCTTAATTATTTGCTCCATTATCTGTCTGCGTATTGAAGTTAAGCTGACTGGTCTGCAATTCCCCGGGTTGTCCTTATTCCCCTTTTTATAGATGGGCACTAGATTTGCCCTTTTCCAGTCCTCTGGATTCTCTCCTGTCTTCCATGACTTTTTGAAGATAAGTTGAAGTATTTTTCCACTGGGAACAGATTCTACCACCGCTCATACTGGATCTGAGTGATCTTGTCAACAAAGTAACTTGAAACCCAGTTAAGTGAGAAAACTCCACTGACTACAGTTTGGCCACTCTTGCTCTAAGGACTGTCTACCTGAGTTTGTCTGTAACGCACAGGCTCAGGGACAAGTCTACTCTCACAAAGCCTTTGCTCAGCAAAAAGCATCCGTACTGAAGTCAAATAACCTATTATAGAGTGTTTGTGAAAACTACAAGAGTCAATTATTTAGATAAATAAATATTGATGTAATTTCAATGTAGGTAGTTCAGAGGTACAACAGCAACACACTTATTTTCTCCTGGAAAGTAGAAGAGAACTACTCGGGAGGTTGTATTGTTTTGTCTGAGTGACTGCTGCTGGAAATTAGGTTACAGCAGTGACCTGAGGGATTTTCCTTGCCTCTTTCATATACCTCGTCAATAAAATATATGAAGATCCTTTTAAGTTTAGTTTCTCATTCCCTGCAGGGAATATTAATTGATATATAGCTTTGGACAAGTAGGAGACTGTGATTCACTGGAGACTCTCATGTACTGGCAAAACATACTTCAACAAGAACAAAAGAAACAAATACATGATCAACTGATTTTCTGAGCGTGTCTGCATATGCACATGCATACATTAACTTACAAATATAAAGCTAGTGAACGGAAATCCCAACTTAGCTCAAATTTGAACGATCTTTAGACTCAGGGTTTGTCTTTACAGGGAGCTTAGTCTGGTCTGAAAATATCTCCATATACATGATCAATTCCTTAGAGTGCACTAACTCCGCATTTATCATGGGCTCTGGAGTTCTCTTTCAAAGTGTACTAAATCTGATGCAAATTGAGTTAGTGTCAGCTGTTGTTTGCGTACATGAAGTGCTGCCATGCACTATTTTTGCAGTCCTCTAACTACTATCCCACAAACAGGGACATCACTTGAAGAAGGGAAAGTTACTCACCTTGTGCAGTAACTGAGGTTCTTTGAGATGTGTGTCCCTGTGGGTGCTCCACTACCCAGCCTCCTCCCCTCTACTTCGGGGTTCTCACAAGGTTCTCTGTGGTAGAGAAGGAACGGAGGGTGGGGTTGGTTGCATAGCGCTAATTAACCACCACTGATGGCGTGAGATGGGGAGAGCGCACGTGGGGCTCAACCGGACACTGCTGTTGAAATTCTTCAATTAGAGTGCAGGGGCACACAACTGCCTGAAGTGGAGCACCCAGAGGGACATGACTTGAAGAAGAACTGTCTGTTTACCTGTGTGACCTCCACTACTCTGGGGTCAGGTTGACCAGATGACCCTTCTCCTGTTTAAAGCCTGGCACAGTGCCATTTACACCTAGATTCCAATAGATCAGCATTATGGTAATATACTCCAGCAGCCTTTAGAACATCTGGGAAAAAGGGGCGACTACACCGGGTCATACTGACAGGTGAACTGTCAGACTGGATAGAGGTTATTAGTGGAGTTCCTCAGGGATTGGTTTGGGGACCAATCTGATTGAACATTTTCATTACTGACCTTGGCACAAAAAGTAAGAGTGCGCTAATAAAATTTGTGGATGACACAAAGTTGGGAGGTATTGCTAATATGGAGGAGGGCCGGAATATCATACAAGAAGATCTGGATGATCTTGTAAACTGGAGTAATAGAAATGGGATGTAATTTAATAGTGCAAAGTCATGTATTTAGGGACTAACAACAAGAATTTTTGCTATAAGCTGGGGCCTTATCAGTTGGAAGCAACAGAGGAGGAGAAAGACCTGGATTCATTGGTTGATCACAGGATGACTAGGAGCTGCCAATGTGATGTGGCTATGAAAAAAGCTACTGCAGTCCTAGGATGCATCAGGTGAGGTATTTCCAGTAGGGACTGGGAAGTATTAGCACCATTATACAAGGCACTGGTGAGACCTCATGTAGAATACTGTGCGCAACTCTGATCTTCCATGTTTAAGAAAGATGAATTCAAACTGGAACAGGTGCAGAGAATGGCTATTAGGATGATCTGAGGAATGGAAAACCTACCTTATGAGAGGAGACTCAAAGAGCTTGGCTTGTTTAACCTAACCAAAAGAAGACTGCGGGGAGATATGACTGCATTCAAAATACATCAGAGGGATAAATGCCTGGGAGGGAGAGGAGTTATTTAAGTTGTTGGCAGATGTGAGCCCTTCCCAGTCTTCAGCCCCCACCTCCCTCCCTCAGCCCACACTGTTCCCCTTCATTGGTTCACCAGCTGCCGTTCACATTTTAGAAATGGCAGCTGGACCTGCTGGGCAATCAGCTTCTGTCTCATGCTAAAGTCCTGATTATCGACTGTTTAAAAGCCTATGCCATGGAAGGCACATACCCCATCTACCTATTTTCCTTTTCCTACCACTCATCTGTCCTGCTCGGCGAACACCCACCCTCCTGCCCCAAAACAACAGCCAGAAACAGGGCACAGCCACAACCTCATGAGACATAAGAGCCTCTACCCCAACCTGCCTCCCGCAGCATATTCAAATAATGAAAATATTCAGTTGTGTGAAATTCAACAGTTTATTGAGATAGTAGTTAGAAGAGAAAAAAATTTGGTTAGTATTCTCCATTTCCATGAGGTAGATATGGGTATTGCATGCTGCAAAGGTACTAAAACTACAGCTTGTTGCTGAGGTATATATGCCTCATAACAGGCATTTGTACAGGAAAATATGTTTACCCTAAGGATAGCATAGCTGTACAACTCTTAATGGCTTCTGATAGCTTTACACAGAAAAAGACTAAGTTAAGGCTTTGAACAATCAGTGCAGAACCCCATCTATTTTTCTCTGCAATTTCAGCATGTCTGCAGGGGAGATAAAGCAGAATCTTAGACTGAGAAATTGTTTGATTTTGATCCAAATGTTATGTGGGATAGCTGTGCAGTTGTTTGCTCCCCGAGATAGCTTACAATTCCCATGAAGTGCTTCTGGTGGGAAGAGAGGGACCATCTTGGTGAGTAACTTCACACCTTGTCTCTCTGGGCTGCCCTTTGCCTTTCTGATTAAGGCCATTCTCTGCCTCCTAGTCACCCACCTCAGTGTAACGTTATCAACACAGAGGGGATTATGATCCAGTTTGCCTCCAGATTCTGTCCATTGACCCTTCCGACACCATATAAGCATCTCCAAGGCACAGCTTAAACTGCAAAGCCAAACTGGGACCATAATCCCCAAAACCTCACAGCCTTCAAGGCACATCTACAAACCCCAAAGTCCCAAGATAGACCCCCTGCACACACTCCTTACCACCTCTGAGGTGCTCCCAAGTCTGGGAAGAATCTCAGGGAGCGGAAACAAGAAATACATGTTAAAATGCTACCACAGCCTCTCTGGAATATCATAGAATCATAGAATATTAGGGATGGAAGAGACCTCAGAGGTCATCTAGTCCAATACCCTGCTCAAAGCGGGACCAACACCAACTAAATCATCCCAACCAAGGCCTTGTCAAGCCAGGCCTTAAAAACTTCTAAGGATGGAGATTCCACCACCTCCGCAGGTAACCCATTCCAGTGCTTCACCACCCTCCTAGTGAAATAGTGTTTCCTAATATCCAACCTAGACCTCCCCCACTGCAACTTGAAACCATTGCTTCTTGTTCTGTCATCTGCCACCACTGAGAACAGCCGAGCTCCATCCTCTTTGGAACCCCCCTTCAGGTAGTTGAAGGCTGCTATCAAATCCCCCGTCACTCTTCTCTTCTGCAGACTAAATAACCCCAGTTCCCTCAGCCTCTCCTCGTAAGTCATGTGCCCCAGTCCCCTAATCATTTTCGTTGCCCTCCGCTGGACTCTCTCCAATTTGTCCAAATCCCTTTTGTCATGGGGGGACCAAAACTGGATGCTGTACTCCAGGTGTGGCCTCACCAGTGTCGAATAGAGGGGAATAATCACTTCCCTTGATCTGCTGGCAATATTCATTGTAATCCCCAGGTCCTTTTCTGCAGAACTGCTGCTTAGCCAGTCGGTCCCCAGCCTGTGGCGGTGCATGGGATTCTTTCTTCCTAAGTGCATGACTCTGCACTTTCCTTGTTGGACCTCATCAGATTTATTTTGGCCTAATCCTCCAATTTGTCTAGGTCACTCTGGACCCTATCCCTACCCTCCAGTGTATCTACCTCTCCCCGCAGCTTAGTGTCATCTGCGAACTTGCTGAGGGTGCAATTAATCCCATCATCCAGATCATTAATAAAGATGTTGAACAAAACCGGCCCCAGGATCGACTCCTGGGGCACTCTGCTTGATACTGGCTGCCAACTAGACATCGAGCCATTGATCACTACCCATTGAGCCCGACAATCTAGCCAGCTTTCTATCCACTGTGATAGACCCAGGCCAGTTGGGTACAGAAAAGTAGTAGAAGGCAAATTTACTGGCCACTGGATAAGCAGTTTTCTGTTCCCTGACTGACCAGAGCAGGGGCTGCTCCAGGCTAGGGTGGACACATGACTCCAGTTAGCCTGCAAAGAGTCAGGTGAGGCCGTTAAGCTAATGTGACCACCTGACTCTAATTAAGGCCCCTCTGATACTATAAAAGGGCTCACTCCAATCAGGCCGAGGAGAGTCAGGGAGCCAGAGGAGAGGAAGTGTGGCTGAAGGGCTAGGTAATGAAGACACCCTCAAGCCACTGGAAAGGGAGCCCTAAGGTAAGGGTGAAGAAGGCGTTGAGAGAGAGAAGGGGGGAAGCTGTGGGGAAGTGGCCCAGGGAAATGTGGCAGCTCTGGCGGTGAAAGGTCGACTGCCAACAGCTGCTGCCATTAGGGTCTCTGGGCCGGAACCCGGAGTAGAGGGTGGGCCCGGGTTCCCCCAAACCTGCCACTACAGAAACACCTCCTGGGAGGGGAAGACAGGCCCCTGTCAGGAAAGGAGGCTAAACTGTTCTGGAATAAGCCCCTAGGGACGACAGAAACTGTGGGAGTTCTCTCACCAACCTTCTTCCTGGCTTATGATGAAAAGGGCTCAGCAGACTGTAACCCTGGCCCTAGAGAGAGAAGGGCTACGTGGAGGGTCACAGTGAGCCACTGAGGATAGCATAAATCGCCTGGAAATGTGGAATCCACAGGGACAGGGTTAGAGCTCTGCCACACCAACTTATAGTCCATTCATGCAATCCGTACTTTTTTAACTTGCTGGCAAGAATACTGTGGGAGACCGTATCAAAAGCTTTGCTAAAATCAAGATATATCACATCTACCGCTTTCCCCATATCCACAGAGCCAGTTATCTCATCATAGAAGGCAATCAGGTTGGTCAGACATGACTTGCCCTTGGTGAATCCATGTTGACTGTTCCTGATCACCTTCCTCTCCTACAAGTGCTTCAAAATGGATTTCTTGAGGACCTGCTCCATGATTTTGCCAGGGACTGAAGTGAGGCTGACCGGTCTGTAGTTCCCCGGGTTCTCTTTCTGCTCTTTTTTAAATATGGGCACTATGTTTGTCTTTTTCCAATCATCCGGGACCTCCCCCAATCGCCATGAATTTTCAAAGATAATGAGCAAAGGCTCTGCAATCACATCAGCCGACTCCCTCAGCCCCCTCAGATGCATTAGATCCGGCCCCATGGACTTGTGCATGTCCAGCTTTTCTAAATAGTCCTGAACCACTTCTTTCACCACTGAAGGCTGCTCGCCTCATGTGTTTCATATGAACAATAACTCCTTGTTTTTTCTTCCCTACTCCTGCAGCCACAGTGCCTGCCGTGGCCAGACCCTCAAAGACAAGGCCTTTATCAAGCTCTGAGCAGCTTGCTAAGCTGAGGGGAAAGAACTGGAAAACAATTGGATGGTCTAGACAGTATTTGGTCCTGCCATGCGGGCAGGGGACTGGACTCGATGACCTCTTGAGGTCCCTTCCAGTCCTAGAATCTATGAATAGCAAGCTGGAGATTGGATCTGAGAAATACCAGAGAAAGTATTGCAGTGGCCAGAGGCAGCGTGGCCATGGCAAAAGTCACTGTAGAGAAAGACAGGGAGATGCAGTGGCAACTCCTGGAAGCAACATAGACTCAGAATGCTCTGTTGCAGCACACAGACATTCCAGTGCCCTCAGCCAGGACCCAGCCATGTTCTGCAACCCCTGGACGATACAGAGTACTGGGAACACCAGCATATGTTCCCCCAATGAAACCTTGCAGCTGTGCTACCAGATACCACTCCTCTCCCCAGCTGAAGCTCAGGGCAGCAAGAACAATCGCCCCTGAGAGCCCAGCTCTTTCGTGCCATGAAACACATCTGGAACTTTGAGCCTCGACACCAGAAGGCAGAAGAACAAGAAGAGACAGAGGCAAGATGTATATTCACCTGTGAATTGGAGCCTGCTGTTGTTGTGTGCTGCCTTCCCCTGCACGGTGCCACTTCAAAGCTGTGTTCCATTGTTATTTTAATAAAAAAATTATTTTTGGTTGTTACATAACAAATTGTTTTTAATAATAAAAACCTTTAAAATACATCCAAAAGGACTTGGCAATGCATGTGTGACAAAGTGGGAATTTTCTGTGATTCCTATGTGAGCCTTAGTTTCCCTCTGTACTTTGCATTGCTACCGAGTGGGTGGAAAAGGTTAAAAAGCTGTTCTTGGGGCAGAGCAGGAAACATACGGTATTGTCTTACATTACTGATTGGGATGGAATGAATGCGTCATTAAGCAAGCACTGACTGAAACTGACCCATATTGATGGAGGGTCCTCAAAGACAATGGGAGACGTAAGGACTGAACAACTGACACTTATACATGGGAAACTCCAGCAGGCAGGATGCGTGAACTCAGCATGAAAGGTGTCATGTGGCTGGGATAAGAGGCTTTTGGGAGACAGACAGCAGCTCTCACGAGGAATTGCCGAAGAGAGAGGGAGAGAGAGCCAAAAATGGATTCCACGGTAGCGTAGCTGTGAGGAGAGCTTGCTTGGCCAGAATGGACTACATCTTAACATTTATTTCTCTGCCACTTCCCGGAGCTGTGTTCCAGCTGGCTGATAAATCCTGCTCTGTTTTGAAAAGGCTGCCTGGTAACACTGAACCTCCTTGTGGAGGTGCATTGATCCCTGGACGCCCGGGCAGAGCTCACTGTTCAAAGCAGGAGTACCGGAGCCCAGAAGCTCAGTCTCAGAGGCATTGAGGCTATGTCCTACCCTAAAGGAAGAGTTGGGCCCCTTGGGGGTCTGGCATACTGAAGTGGTTCCTCCAAGGGACTGTTTAAAAGCTGGGGCATGCTGGGGATCAGTGACAGCATGGTACACAGAAAAAAAAACGGAAATTTTGCATGTCATAGGTTTTTCTAAAAGTATAAAAGCACAGACATGATAAAATAAGGAGTGCCATAATGTGCCACTTCTACCACCCATAAAAGACACTCCAATGCTCACAATCCATTCTCCCCACTACTCCCCGGGATAATAGCTGGATGTACAGCTGCACATTGTCAGGCCTGAGACTCAAAGTAAGAGCAATATGCATCCCTGATAGTATTGCCATGGCTGTTTCCATTTTCAACTGGCTGCTTAAACCGCTGAGCAAGTCTCCGCCACTCATTCTCCTTTACTCTCACAGCTATTTTGCAAAATACAACATGTAGCTATAATCCTAGGCAAGTTAGCCCATAAAGAGAGCCACCTTCTTCCACTCCATGCATCTGATGAAATGGGCTTTAGCCCACGAAAGCTTATGCCCAAATAAATTTGTTAGAGTCTAAGGTGCCACGAGGACTCCTCGTTGTTTTTGCTGATACTGACCAACATGGCTACCATTCTGAAACCTTCTCTTCAGATCGCCAAATACATACTCCACTGTCATACTGAGGCACTAGTTAAACAGTTCCTTCCTCCTGTGCAAGTGGTCTGTGAATTGCTTCATTAGCCAGGGAAGCAGAGGATAAACCGGGTCTCCCAGGATAACCAGAGGATTCTCCACAACATTAGTGTTCATAGTGGTCCTGGGGGAAAAGTCTCCTTTATTCTTTAAGGTAAACAGAGCAGCATTCTGAAAGATCCTAGCATTGTGGACCTTTCTACACCACTCTGCATTTATGTTTGTGAACATGTCATGGTAGTCAACCAGGCCTCGGAGCAACCATGTAGAAATACTCCTTTCTGTTTATAAACTCTGAGCCCTGGTGTGGGGGGCAAAACATAGGGACATGGGTCCCATCAATTACCCCAACCCAGTTTGGGAACCCCATGCATGCAATGCCATCAAAAATTTCCTGAGCATCACCAAGCTTTAAAAACCAATACAATGGTACCTTACGCATGACATCACATACCTGCCTCACAATGGACCCACCAGTGATCTCCCAATGCCAAATTGGCTGGCTATAGACTGGTAACATTTGGGGGTGGTTGGCTTCCAGATGGCAATGGTGACATGCTTCTCAATGGGTGTGGGGCACTGCCTGCTGGTCCGGGGCTGCTGCGGCTCCAGGGCTAGTTCAGCACTGATCTCAGGTTGTCTTCACCATTGTGATGGGGTTCACTCACCACTGTGGCGCCTCCTGCTGGCTCTCCTGGGGATTAGCTCTGTTCACCAGTGCACCCTCTTCTGGTGCTGTCCAGCCACCGTCACTTCTGCTCCAGGACCCACGTCACTCCAAGGACTGCAGCGTCCTCTTTAGGACACAGCCCTCCGGCTGCGCCGCACTTTGTGCTCCCCCACTTCCAGGGGACAGTATCACAGTCCGCTGTCCAGCCACTTCCCTCAGTGGCTACTGCAGCCAATTGGCCACTTCTTCAGTGGCAAGGCGGGGGGTGGGAGGGGAGAAACCTGGGCCCACCTACTACTCCAGGTCCCGGCCCAGGGATTCTGTAGATGGCTGCCACTTGCTGCATCCTCTCCGACTCCTCAGTAGATTTCCCTGGGCCATTTCCCTGTGGCCTCAGCACCCTATTTGCCCTTGCTTCAGGGTCTCGGCCTGCAGATCCCTGCAGCCCGCCAGGGGCTGTCTTTAGCTCCCCCAGTCTCTGCCTGTAGCACTGCTCTATCCAGGGTGCTTGCTGCCTTCAGCCTGCAAGGCAGCCAGTCCTCCTCCCTCCCTCCCTCAAGCTCCAGGGCGTGACTGAAGCGGCTCTGCTCTGCAGTCCTTCTTGTATGGGCCAACCTGGCCTTAATTGGCTGCTCCTCGCTCCTTTTGTGCAGTCTCCCTTGGGCTCTAATAACCCTTTATAGGCCAGTGTAGGGCAGATGCCCCATCACAACCATCCTGAAATTCTGTCACCAAATTCTGCTGAACATTCCAGGTCTGCAGAACTATCTTCTCTCATCAACTGACGCTGATTTCCCAAGCCCCAAAACAGCGCTGTGAAGCTGCTCCAAGAAGAGCTTGTGAAATAGCAGTTGCTCGGTGTCCTCCTCGTCTTCCTTGTCCTCCTCCTCTGCTGCTGCTGGAGGAGCCGCTGGTACAGCCACATCATCTGCTCCGTAGTGCACAGTTGTCCTGTGTGCACACTATTAGTACAGCTCACATATTGCGCACTAACCACTGTGCGTCACACGCAATATGAACTAACCACCCCGTGTAGATCAGGTCTCGGGAATCTCAAAAGCAACTACGCAATTGGTTTCTACTTTGTGTGAAGAACAGGCATTAACAAAGCCAATAAAACAGCAAGACCGGTCTTTCTGAACGGCTTTGGAGGAAATACCCTCTATAAAACTTTAGCACCAGCTAGTTCAGTCATATTTCTGTAGTAAAAATTATTCAGTACAAGAAAATAGCTCTTTAAAAAGAGATCAAAAAGCAGCAGCGGCAATCAACCCTTTTTTTATGAACCTCAGACACACTCGGAGCAGTGTTTGAAACAAGTCAGAACACGAACAGTGACGCAAAATTCATTCTATTTATACCGCTTGCAAAGATGTAAACAGTAAATGTAGTGAGGTATAGCTACCTTTTTGTTGGAGTGGGTGCTCCGGAGGACATATGGGTAACCATGGTGTCGTTCATGTTTGTCAGAGGTCGAGGAGGACTAAAATAGAAATAACGTATTCCATGTTAATGATTAAAAAACAGCAGTAAATACACATAAAGGTGAAAACAAAACTATTATTCTGTATAAGAACATTAGGTCAAAGGTACAACTAATTCAAATGGCTAAGTAACAGCAGTCTCTACATAGGTAGGGGTGTTGTGTTCAGATTGCCTTAAAGAATTCATGAGTCAGGTTAAAATGAGGGTAAAAACGGTTATTTATATGCACGGTAACTGTTGTTCTTCAATATGTTGTGCACATATACATTCCACAGCAGGTGTTTGTGCGCCCAATGCACTTGAGTTGGATTTCTGCCTGCAGTACAACTAGGAGACACATGTGTTCCTGCTCTTCTCATGCTCTCAGGCAAGGGCATAAAAGAGGCGTGGTCACCACTTCCCTCATTGTTCCTTCGCACTGCCATATGTAATGTTCAATGTAGCAGGGAAGTTGGGAGGGTCGTGGAATGTATGTATGTGCAATGTAAAATGTATGTTGAAGAACCACAGTTACTATATGCATAAGTAACTTCTTTTTAAAACTCTGAGTGATTGTGCACATATACATTACACAGCAGGTGACTCATCAGCAGTTCCCTTGTAGGTGGAGGGACTTCGAATCATCTGAACAGAGACTATAGCACCAACTTGCCAAAGTGGCATCATTTCGAGAGGCCTGACTGATGGTATAGTAAGCAGAACAAGGATGTACAAGCGACCATGTCACTTCCTTGCAGATATCAGCTACTGGAGCATTGCTCCACAAACATGAAGTATTTCTTTAGCTTTAGAAGAATGGGGCTTTGGGGGGAAAAACACTGGCAAATGAAGAGTTTGCTTCAGGCAATGGTTATGCTTTAGGCATAAACTTAGGGTGTGGTCTAAGGGAAACCTTTGCCTTTATGGAAAACCACAAAAGGAGCACAAGCCAGAAGGACATGAAGTTCTGAAACCATCCTAGTAGAAGCAATCGCCACCAGAAAAGCCATCTTCATAGACAATAACAATAGTGACTAGACCTTTCAAGAATTGGAAACAAGAGGGTGAGAGAAAATGGAAAACCCATCACTGGTGAATGTAGCACAGAAATGGAAGCCAGGTGAACTCTCACAGAACTAATCAAAAGGCCTGATGATTTCAGGGGAAACAAATAGTCCAGCACATCTGCAACTGCCGTGAGATGGGGCGATATATGTTGAGATTGCACCCAGATCAAAAATCTCTTCCATTTTGTGGAGCATGTTGCTCTTTGTCTAGTGAATTATTTTCTGCTATTCACCAACATTTCTGAACCCCTCAGGAGCACAATTTCTCATGGGAATTCAACCAGAAATGATCTGTGCTGTAAGATGGAGACACTGGAGGTTGGGATGTAGAATCTTGCCTTGGTTCTTAGACAGAAGATACTCCATCAGTGGTAAAGTTATCGGTGACCAGACAGAAAGATGATATTGGTCCATGAACCAATATTTTCTTGGCCATACTGATGCAATAAGGATTAATATTGGTTTGTCTCTTTTCAGCTTCCTGAGTACCTTCAGAATAAGAGGAACTCAACCAGACATAGGAGATGAATGGACCATGGAAGAAGAAAGGCAGCTGTGATGGAACCCAGACAGTGGCCTGTCCTGGAGCAAAATATTATGCACTTGTTATTCAGGTTGGTTGCAAACAAGCCTATTGCTTGGTACCCCCTGTGGTGGAAGATCTGAAGCGGAACATCCTTCCTGACTGACCACTCATGAAAAGCCTTCAGGGAAACATTGAGGCAAATGCATAAATTCCATAAAAGAATAGCTTCTTGGTACAGTTGAAGCTATTTTGCACCTCCCTGCTTGTTCAGATAGAACAAGATAGTAGTGTTCTATGTAAGAACTTGTACCACCTGGTTCCTGATGCTCGACAAACATTTTGCAGACCCGAAGAATAGTTTGGAGCTCTAATACGTTTATATGGAGGTGAAACTTCCTGAGGTGACCAAAGAGGTTTTGTCTGTAGTTGGCTGAGATGGACTCCCCAAACTTTGATAGACAACTTTCCAGAATCATAGCTGGTTCTGGGGACAAAAATGGCACTTCTTTGTGCACATTGTTCGGGGTTCTAGCACCAGTTGAGAGACTGAAACACTCATGCAGGTACACAAAGCTGCATGCCCAAGGGGTGTCTAAAAGGATGATATACCAAATGGAGCCACACCTGTAGACAGCGAAGGTGAAATCTGGCATGCAGTTATGTACGTGCATGAGGCCACGTGGCCTGGAGCTGAAGGCAGGCATGCACTGATGTCAATGAGTTGGATTTGAGACTTTCTGAGAGAAAGGCTACAGACTGAAACCTTCCCTGAAAGGTAAGCCATAGTGGTCACGCCATCGAGGTCTGCTTCTATGAGTTGTGTTGGTTGTAACTATGATTTGTCCGAATTTAGTTTCGGGTGCAGATGGGAAAATAGCTGTTTGATGACTAGGATACCGTTTTGGGCAAGTTCTCTTGATGCTCCACGAACTAACCAATCATTTGGGTAAGGAAAATTTGAACGCTCAAATGGCAGAGGTGGGATGCTACTGCTGCCATGTACTAGGTGAAGACCCTTGAGGCTGATGACTGTCTGAAGAGAAGCACTGTGTACTGGTAATAGTTGGTACCTGCTATGAATCAAAGGTACAGGCGAGTCTCATCTTACGCGGGGGTTCCGTTCCGCGGTTAGCACATACAGCGAAAACCACATATAGTCAAAATTACATTGAGTTCAATGGCGGGCGAAATCGCCCGCACTACAGGTACAGTATTAAAATTGTTATTTTTCTCTTTTGTTTTTGCCGACCGCGTAAAGCTGAAATTGCGCATGTTAAATGCGTGTAAGATGCGACAGACCTGTACTTCCTATGGCAAGGATGTATCGCCACATGGAAGTATGAGTTCTGTAAACTGAGGGTACCACACAAATTTCCAATCTCCGGGGAAGGGATAATAGAAGCAAGCAGACCATCCTGAACTTGCTTTCTTAGATCTAGAATGGCACAAGGCCACCAGATTGCTTGGGAGCAGGAAGTAATGGGAATAGAAGCCATTTCTTCTGTGTTAGTAAGGACCTTCTTTCATCACTTCCAATTCTAGAGATCATAGTTCTTGAAGTAATAGTCTTGTGAGAAGTGTCCCTGAAAGGACAGGGAGGGTGGGTTGGGAGAAGAGAGGAAGTTCATTGGATAACATAACCCTCCTTTGATGGGCTGAGCACCCAGTTGTCTGATGTGATGCTTTCCCAAGCACCGTGGAAAAGGAACAGACATCAGCCAAAGGGAGGAGATATAGTTGATATGCTGTCCGTGACCAAGAAGTTTGGAAGTTGCAGCTGTCTGGTGAGAAGGGACTCCTGCTGACGAAGAGGGCTGGAGACCTCAACACTGACTTTCTCTTAGAGGTATACTGGGAATGATCTCTGTGGGAAAGAAGGCCTGGAGTAAGATTATGGACTAAACTGTTTCCTCTTGGTAACCAAAGTATAAATTCCTAACAACTGAACTATCGCACGGGAGTCTTTCAGCGTGTGCACAGTGCCATCTGTTTTAGCAGAACACAGTTTAGAACCCTCAAAAGGTAAGCCTTCTATGGTGTTCTGCAGCTCCCTTGGAACGCCAGAAGCCTGGAGTGAAGAATAACGCTGCATGGCGATTGCAGTGACCACAGAATGCAAAGCCATATCAGCAGCATCTATTGCTGCCTTGAGGTATGCATGAGCTGTAAGATATCCCTCTGAAACCAAAACTAAAAACTGTTCTTTATATTCCTCTGACAATTTGTCAGCAAATTTAGAAATGGCAGAGAAATTAATAAAGTTAGATTTTGACAAAAGAACCTATTAATGAGCAACACTTATTTGAAGAGTGGCAGTAGAATAAACCGTTTGGCCGTATAAATCAGTCTCTTAAATGTCTTATCTTTGGGAGTGGCCTTAAGATGGGATTGATGGGACCTCTCATTAAACCACCAAAGAATCAGGAATTAGATGGGTAAAGAAACAGACAAAATCTTATTGAGGGACTTGGTATCATCTGTCCACTTGCTTGGCTGGAGTCTACCAGAGTTTTCACTGACAGGAAGCACACCACTTCCTGGGGCAGGAGTCTTATATTTAGGAAAGTGTGTAGATTCTCTTGCACAAGTTCCACCTGTACCCCTAAAGAACTGGCCACCACCTCATGGGGTCCTGAAAAAACTTTGAAGTCCTCTGGGAGGCAGAGGGGAGACAAGGACTCTGGAGAGACAGCCTCATCTGGTGAAGATGAAGAACTATGAGGGGTGGGAAGATCTAAGGGTTCCTCCATTAATTCTAACTCCATGGGTCCTAACAAGAAAACCCCTTACCTAAACAACCCAAACATTTTTGGGTCACAACTCGCTTCCCCAATTTTTGTCTATGCATCATGATGCTTATATTATGCACTCTTTGGGACACAAACTGTCTCCTTATAAACTGTCTTTACATAAAGTGAAATGTATACCCCTGCTGCTGTATAACTAATATTTATTTGCAGTAAGTGGGATGTGTGTGTTATTGAATTGTGAAGACAGATGTAAAGCAAGGAGCATAACAAAATGAACCTCAGCAAAATATGCACTAAGGCAACAATAATCAGTTCCCAATGCACTTCCAACCTGTTGGGCGAGTGTACAGTACATCCATATCCAAAATCCACAAAAGTGCAAGAACAGACATAAATGTTCTCTCTCGTTGTCTGTGAAAATGACAATATACATTATATATTATATGAGGTGCAGGGATTTTTTTTGCAGAATTCATTTAAATTAATGCAACTCACAGTAACCAACTGCATTTATTAGGGGTGTAATTATTTTCACCTTCTGAAGGTTTAAATATATGTTGTGTTGGTATGTGGTGTCAAAGTCAATTTTTTTTATTATAATGCTGCTGTTAGGCAACTTCTTTCATAATAAAAGACATAACTCAGCATTCTCAATCTGCTCTCAGCTTCATTAAGAAGCTTCATTAAGTCCCTCCGCAAAAGAATAAATGGACACAAATCGGACATCAGGAATGGTAACATACATAAGCCAGTAAGTGAACACTTCAATCTCCCTGGTCATTCTATTACAGATTTAAAAGTCACTATCATTGAACAAAAAAACTTCAGAAACAGACTTCAAAGAGAAACAGCAGAACTAAAATTCATTTGCAAATTCAACACCATTAATCTGGGCTTGAATAGGGACTGGGAGTGGCTGGCTCACTACAGAAGCAGCTTTTCCTCTCCTGGAATTGACACCTCCTCATCTATTATTGGGAGTGGACTACATCCACCCTGATTGAATTGGCCCTGTCAACACTGGTTCTCCACTTGAGAAGTAACTCCCTGCTCTCCATGTGTCAGTATATAATGCCTGCATCTGTAACTTTCACTCTATGCATCCGAAGAAGTGAGGTTTTTACTCACGAAAGCTTATGCCCAAATAAATCTGTTAGTCTTTAAGGTGCCACCAGACTCCTTGTTGTTTTTGTAGCTTCATTAAGAGGCATCTCCATAGGTTCTTTCCAGTTCTATAAATACCACTGTCCTCAATTTTCCACCTAAAATCCCACTCACAGTGATAATGGTATAGGGGAGAAAAAAAGTCTAAATATGAACATCTGGCTAAAAGATTTCTGCTTGCAGAATTCTGTCTTTACTACACACACTAAAGCCTTCCTAGTCCAGCTCTTTTCTTGGGGCCATTTAGACATTTTACTGAACATATTCTAATAAACTTGAAGATCCTTAAAATGGCACTCCATTTCCTTATGTAACCAAGATAGAAAAGCCATTTGTTCATGAAATCAGGAGTGTGCTGTAATCATGCACACAGTACTAACAGAAGTAATAAAAAGGCTGTCTTCAGAAGGATGCTCTAATACTGAAGCAGAAGCAGTCTGATGGAGTAAAAGAAAATGGCACCATTCCTGTTAGTCCAGGGCAATCCCATTATTCTAAAACTTCTGATTAAAAGAAACTTACTTGAGTTCCCCCAACAAAGGAGACAATTGTGGGCATCTGCTATAGAGCAGAAGGAAAAGAGAACAAGAAAGAAAAAAATTCCTGGATCAAGTATCAAGGCCATCTAAGCTGAAGAATTCTATTCTCACAGGGAATTTTAACTATCCATGTATCTATTGGGTAACTTAAAGGACTCACCGGTATTCCGGAGTCCTTAGGAGGGGACGTGGCCTCTACCGGAAGAGGCGGGGCCTTTAAATCCCCAGGCACTTACATCAGGATTTAAAGGGCCCGGGGCTGGGGTAGCAGCAGCTGGGAGCCCCGGGCCCTTTAAATCATCCCCAGAGATACCAGCTGCAGAGGCTGGGAGCCCCGGGGGTGATTTAAAGGGCCTGGGGCTCCAGCTGCTGCTACCGCAGCGGAGCCCCGGGCCCTTTAAATCACCATCGGAGGGGGCCCCAGCTTCTGGCAGAGCTTTAAAGGGCCCGCCGCTACCCCAGAGCTCCAGCAGTGGGGCTTGGGTGGCAATTTAAAGGGCCCCAGAGGGTAGCGGCAGTGGGAGCCCCGAGCCCTTTAAATCACCACCTGAGAGGGTAGCAGTGCTCCGGCGGAAAGTTAAAGGGCCTGGGGTGGTAGCGGCGGCCGAGCCCTTGGCCCTTTAAATTGCTGCCTGATCCCCGCTGCCGCTACCCCAGGGCTCCGGCAGGCTCCGGGGACAATTTAAAGGGCCCGGGGCGGCAGCAGCTCTCGGAGCCCCGGACCCTTCAAATCGTCCCTGGAGCTCTGCTGCCGGAGCCCTGGGAAGACGGCAGTGGGGCTCCGACAGCTATTTTAAGAGCCAGGGTGATAGCGGCTGCCACAGCTCCGGATCCTTTAACTAGCCGCCGGAGCCCCGCCACAGCTACCCCAGGGCTCTGGGGATGATTTAAAGGGCCCTGGGTGGTAGCTGCGGCAGGCGCCCCGGGCCCTTTAAATTGCCGCCCAAGCCCCTCCGCCACTTCCCCAGGGCTCTGGCAGCAATTTAAAGGTCTTGGGACTCAAGCCGCCGCTGGGAGCCCCAGGCCCTTTAAATTTCTGCCTGGGGAAGCCGATCTGCCCCAGTACGGCGCATTGGCTCTTGCCGGTACGCCTTACTGGGGCGTACCAGCTTACTTTCACCTCTGGGTAACATATATATCCAACAAGTATATTCAAAAAGGTTTCTAACTTCTAGAACTAGAAGTCACTTAATGATTCAGAAAGTACAGAGTCAAACCGGAGAAGCAGCCACCTTGAATTTCCTTCCAACTTATCACAAGAAAATAATTTAGGAAATGAACTTGTAAGCTCTTCAGAGCACGGACCAGGCCCTTCTATGTATTTGTGCACCACCTAGCACTGCGAGGTCATAAGAATTATTTCCATTCTAAACAGATTTGCAGAGACAGGGATAAACATTTCACAGAATGAAGCAGTATATAGGTATGAGATTTCAAGAAAGCCAATTTTTAGCAATGTATCCATTTACAGCACTTTCCTCATCAATGGTCTCTATCACCAAGTTCAGGAAACAGTTTTCCCATGGTTGTTGATATATTTTTGACTGCATATTTTATGCACTAAAAATACATTAGTCTATTTTGTCAAAGGGATCTTTATTTTTCATGAATGTCGTAGTACGAAGTATGATTGCTGAATGCCCTAAATAAACTGTTTAGGGAACATTACAAAATTCAGTGTTTTCTAATCCTAATATTTATTTTATCTGTTCTTTTCATTTTGGTATGTATATTTATAATTTATCATCTTCATCTCTTCTGTCATCTGCTCATTTGTTTTTAAGGCTTCTCTCACTGTGGCAGCTAAACATACATCATACCAGCGTATGGGCACCTTACACCATTAAGCAAAGAAATAACCTCTTCAAAATAAGACTTGATTAAACCTTTGCTTCCTGCTAAAAAATGCTGAAATAGTAAGAGTCAATCAAAGGTAAGAATGACAAGCAGGAACCATATGGAATCTGCATGTGAAAACTCCTGGGGAAGAAAAGTTCTCTTTACAATCCTTTGGCCATCTCTGAGAGAGGGAAAAATGAACCCCACTGAAGGTCCTTCCCATTCGCCCTCACCAATTTCTCAAAACAAGTCAACACAATCTCACAGGTGATTAACTGCTATAATAATTAATTAATTATTAATTAATTAATAAAAATTAACAAGGATCCCTTTTTTTCGTCTTTGTCTACTGCCAAGAAGAGAGAGTCAGCTACAGATAACACTGTGTCTGTACTAAACACAAGTCTAAAAACAGACAGGTAGTAGGGATCATAAGGTCCTGAAGACACTGAAGTTGCTTCAGCTTCACCTATTCTCAATAATCCTCCCTAAAAGTGAGAAGCTGAGATTGATCAGTAATTTTGTGTTAATGTCACTACCTGGTTCCCCACCATTTAAGGGTGGTGAAAGAAAGTGTGAATAATCTCCCTCAATAATAGGCCTAAAATCCTTGCAGGTCTTCAGTCAGCCTTGGGGACAAGAGTTCAGTATATAGGCAATGGATACAACTCTCTCAGTACATCTAAGACTTCAATAAATAAGAGGAACTCAGCCTCAGTAATACCTTCACTGTGCTGGGCACCGTCAGCCCAGATTTGATGGATCTTTTCAGAAAAGCATATGGATTACAAAAAACCTACTCTAACACAACTAAGGCAAGCAGAATTTACCAGACTATCTTCCACTCTGAACAATTCCCCTGTCTGAGACACTGCTGATCTGTAAAGGAAAGGAATTACTTATTTGCATCTGTCAGCACAGTGAAGAAAAGTAAAAATGATCTAAAATGTAACTGATCTGATTTGGAGCAAGTCTTCCATCGCTATCATTCAGTTTCCTCACTTGTTGCTTCATTAGTATATACATCACCGTGATCTCTGAGGACAATGTGAAGGTAGAATGAAATGTAGGTGTCAATCTAACAGTGTTTGTAGACAAAAGGTTGTCACAATATTCACAAAACCATCAGCAAAATGGTTCAGTGATGAAGCAGAACAATCCATCAGTTACATCTGGAACTCAGAGCTACTGACCTCTGGAGGAGACAGAGGGGGGAATTAAGTAGGCCCCTCATCCTAAAGGAGCAAGGTGAGGCTGTGATTTCAGCCCGGAGTGGTCTGAAGTCTGTCCATATCAAAAGAGTAACGTGACATCTCAATTCTCCACTCCCATCCCACAGATAAGACCTAGAGTGTATTGTGACGTTGCACTCCATATGATTTTATGAAAATATGCTAATGAGCATAAATATAATGTAATTGGAATATGCTTCATGCAAAAGGTCATTGGGAACTGGGTATCTGGGTGCTGGAGACAGGAACACTTCTTAAGCTGTTTTCAGTTAAGTCTGCAGCTTTGGAGAACATGGTTCAGACTTGGGTCTGTGTTTGCAGGAGGCTAGCGTGTCTGGCTCAGCAAGACAGAGTACTGAAGTCCCAAGCTGGCAGGGAAAAATGGAGAATCAGAGTTCCCAAAGAGTTTAGCAAATTCATATGTTGGCCCATCTATAATGAAGAGTCAAGAATCATGTGGAGCTGATAAAAAACTCATACAAGCTCTTTACTTGCAGTGTTTCTGATCTTGAACCAATCTGTTTGCAAGCTGCTCTATTGCTTATAGGCTTGCACATGAATGAATTTATCCTCAAACACCCCAGAGGCAGACAAATATTTCTCTCCCCACTTTTACAGATGTGGAACAGATGAATGCCCAAAGTTACACAAAGTCTGTGGCAAAGCTGGAAAAAAACCAGATCTGACTCCCAGTCCAGTATACAACACCATGAGGTGTTTTTGAAATTTATTAAATAAGGTGTTAACTGGAAAACTATTTAAATTGTGATGGAGACTTACTTCAGAGCACTTCATGATTTACTTCACAGCAGTTCAGAAAGGGGTAACTCATTTTATTATAATTCACTGAACTGTTTGTACCTAACAATACTTACAATACTGATGCTATAGTCTTTTCAAACACTTCCCTCCAGTCTGCTGCCCCCCCCCCTCCGACCCCGGTAAGAAAAACACTGGTTGCAAAATATGATCTGATCAAATTAAATCCTTAACAGAGTTAGAGTAACTTGTAACTCTTAGAATTCCTCTGGGAGACTCATATGAATGATTGTGTGAAATCCCATCCCTTTCTAGTTTGATCTGCCAGCCATTTTCACAAAAGAACATAGCCATGACGGTTTCTCATATTTTATTACAGGAAGAATTATGGCAATGTGTTTTTACAGTAAACTAGAAAGAATAATGTGACTACTTCTGTGGGAGAGTCAAAAGGAACTTCCCCAAAGGCTAGGAATTAATTAAGCTCCAAATAACAAGGAACATCCCACTGTATGAGAGATAGTGTATAGCTATTCCAAGACAGAGAACATTCGTGTGCAGGCAACCACAATGGGAGATCCCCCTCAGTAGTATATCAATCCCACACATTTTTTTACGTTGTTAATTTAAAAAGTGCAGTTATATCAATGCAGTCACTAAACAGAAATCACAGAAATCACCAGTCAAGTCACTGTTCACATCAACACTTTGCTTGCCTTAACCTTAACCCACATACCAGAATAACCAAACACACACACACTGCAGTTGCACAAAGAATACTATCAATTCCAGCACAGAATCATGCACTAGCTGCAGACCCTAGTGAGCTGCAACCCAGTTCAGGATATGTCACCAGGGGCTCTAAGCCAGGGTTTGTGCTAGCAAAGGTTGGTGTAGACCCTCAGAGAGGCTGGCACATCTACTAATTAGTCCTCTTCTCACAATAGCTTTAGAAGACTATTAAAAAGTGAGAGAGCTTTCAGCAAAGGGGAAAATTGAAGATAGATTCTCATAGGTCTTCAGGGGAAACAGTCTATAGGGCTATTATTAAATAACATTTAGATGAAAACTCCTTCAGGCCATTCCCTAACCAACAGTCTTACTTCTCCACTCTGTGCCTAAAGAGTTTAACAAATGCTGAAAATGCTTTCAGAAAAATGTGTGTTAAATCTGTCATCTACCCATTTGCTTTGAAACAGATTAACCTGGACATTAATAGGTCATAGTATACCTTTGAAAACACCGTTTGCTAACACAGAACTAGAAGGATACATTTTCCTCTCCAACGTTTCCTATCCTTGCATGTTTGTTATATTATTTAGGAGATAAATTTCTCACCATTAGCTACTGCATCGGCCCTTGTCTGCAGTATCTATTGCTAAGTAGGAGGAAGTGAACGTATGATTCTTCCTTTGTCTGTACAGCCTATTGTTTATATATATGAACAACATTATTTACTATTCCAATCTAAATACCGATTCTCTGCTTTCTTGCACACTACTGAATGAAAGGATAAACTAATTAGACTATAAGAACGGTTGAGATAGGTCTATTCTATACCAAGCACGGACAGAGGACAAAGAGAGAGAAGGAAAACCTATTTAAAAACTCAGTATTTCACAACCAAGAAAGAAGCTTGCCTCATACAGAGAAAGAGGAAGGTGGTGATATAGTCTTGCTTCCTGGAGCGAGTGGTCTTAGAATGAAGTGATCAAAGGCTCGAAATCTAGTTGGCAGCCGGTATCAAGCGGAGTTGCCCCAGGGGTCGGTCCTGGGGCCAGTTTTGTTCAACATCTTTATTAATGATCTGGACGATGGGATGGATTGCACTCTCAGAAATTTCGCAGATGACACTAAGCTGGAGGGAGAGGTAGATATGCTGGAGGGTAGGGATAGGGTCCAGAGTGACCTAGACAAATTCGAGGATTGGGCCAAAATAAATCTAATGAGGTTCAACAAGGACAAGTTGAGCAAAGCCCAGAGGTAAGTGGGGAACATGGAGACCGGGGAGATGGGTCGGAAACAAGAGGGAGTGTGGGCTATATTGGCAGAGAGAAAGGAGGGTCAGGACAAAACTGGGAGGCAAGATCAAACCAGTATGTTAGATGCCTATATACAAATGCGAGAAGTATGGGTAATAAGCAGGAAGAACTGGAAGTGCTAATAAATAAATACAACTATGACATTGTTGGCATCTCTGAAACTTGGTGGGATAATACACATGATTGGAATGTTGGTGTGGATGGGTACAGGTTGCTCAGGAAGGATAGACAGGGGAAAAAGGGAGGAGGTGTTGCCTTATATATTAAAAATGTACACACTTGGACTGAGGTGGAGATGGACATAGGAGACGTAAGTGTTGAGAGTCTCTGGGTTAGGCTAAAAGGGGTAAAAAACAAGGGTGATGTCATGCTAGGAGTCTACTACAGGCCACCTAACCAGGTGGAAGAGGTGGATGAGTTTTTTTAAACAACTAACAAAATCATTCAAAGCCCAAGATTTGGTGGTGATGGGGAACTTCAACTATCCAAATATATGTTGGGAAAATAACACAGCGGGCCACAGACTATCCAACAAATTCTTGGACTGCATTGCAGACAACTTTTTATTTCAGAAAGTTGAAAAAGCTACTGGGGGGAAGCTGTTCTAGACTTGATTTTAACAAATAGGGAGGAACTCATTGAGAATTTGAAAGTAGAAGGCAGCTTGGGTGAAAGTGATCATGAAATCATAGAGTTTGCAATTCTAAGGAAGGATAGAAGGGAGAACAGCAAAATAGAGACAATAGATTTCAGGAAGGCAGATTTTGGTAAGCTCAGAGAGCTGGTAGGTAAGGTCCCATGGGAATCAAGACTGAGGGGAAAAAACTGAGGAGAGTTGGCAGTTTTTCAAAGGGACACTATTAAGGGCCCAAAAGCAAGCTATTCCGCTGGTTACGAAAGATAGAAAAAGTGGCAAAAGACCACCTTGGCTTAAGCACGAGATCTTGCATGATCTAAAAAATAAAAAGGAGTCGTATAAAAAATGGAAACTAGGATAGATTACAAAGGATGAATGTAGGCAAACAACACAGGAATGCAGGGGCAAGATTAGAAAGGCAAAGGCACAAAATGAGCTCAAACTAGCTAAAGGAATAAAGGGAAAGAAGAAGACTTTTTATCAATACATTAGAAGCAAGAGGAAGACCAAAGACAGGGTAGGCCCACTGCTCAGTGAAGAGGGAGAAACAGTAACAGGAAACTTGGAAATGGCAGAGATGTTTAATGACGTCTTTGTTTCGGTCTTCACCGAGAAGTCTGAAGGAATGCCTTACATAGTGAATGCTAATGGGAAGGGGGTAGGTTTAGCAGATAAAATACAAAAAGAACAAGTTAAAAAATCACTTAGAAAAGTTAGATGTCTGCAAGTCACCAGGGCCTGATGAAATGCATCCTAGAATAATCAAGGAGCTAATAGAGGAGGTATCTGAGCCTCTAGCTATTATCTTTGGAAAATCATGGGAGATGGGAGAGATTCCAGAAGACTAGAAAAGGGCAAATATAGTGCCCATCTATAAAAAGGGAAATAAAAACAACCCAGGAAACTACAGACCAGTTAGTTTAACTTCTGTGCCAGGGAAGATAATGGAGCAAGTAATTAAGGAAATCATCTGCAAACACTTGGAAGGTGGTAAGGTGATAGGGAATAGCCAGCATGGATTTGTAAAGAACAAATCGTGTCAAACCAATCTGATAGCTTTCTTTGATAGGATAACGAGTCTTGTGGATAAGGGAGAAGCTGTGGATGTGGTATACCTAGACTTTAGTAAGGCATTTGATACGGTCTCGCATGATATTCTTATCAATAAACTAGGCAAATACAATTTAGATGGGGCTACTATAAGGTGGATGCATAACTGACTGGATAACCGTACTCAGAGAGTTGTTATTAATGCTTCCCAATCCTGCTGGAAAGGCATAACAAGTGGGGTTCCACTTGGGTCTGTTTTGGGACTTCATTAACGACTTAGATATTGGCATAGAAAGTACGCTTATTAAGTTTGCAGATATACCAAACTGGGAGGGATTGCAACTGCTTTGGAGGATAGGGTCATAATTCACAATGATCTGACAAATTGGAGAAATGGTCTGAGGTAAACAGGATGAAGTTTAACAAAGACAAATGCAAAGTGCTCCACTTAGGAAGGAAAAATCAGTTTCACACATACAGAATGGGAAGAGACTGTCTAGGAAGGAGTACGGCAGAAAGGGATCTAGGGGTTATAGTGGACCACAAGCTAAATATGAGTCAACAGTGTGATGCTGTTGCAAAAAAAGCAAACATGATTCTGGGATGTATTAACAGGTGTGTTGTGAGCAAGACACGAGAAGACATCCTTCCGCTCTACTCTGCACTGGTTAGGCCTCAGCTGGAGTACTGTGTCCAGTTCTGGGCACCGCATTTCAAGAAAGATGTGGAGAAACTGGAGAGGGTCCAGAGAAGAGCAACAAGAATGATTAAAGGTCTTGAGAACATGATCTATGAAGGAAGGCTAAAAGAATTAGGTTTGTTTAGTTTGGAAAAGAGAAGACTGAGAGGGGACATGATAGCAGTTTTCAAGTATCTAAAAGGGTGTCATAAGGAGGAGGGAGAAAACTTGTTCACCTTAGCCTCTAAGGATAGAACAAGAAGCAATGGGCTTAAACTGCAGCAAGGGAGGTCTAGGTTGGACATTAGGAAAAAGTTCCTAACTGTCAGGGTGGTTAAACACTGGAATAAATTGCCTAGGGAGGTTGTGGAATCTCCATCTCTGGAGATATTTAAGAGTAGGTTAGATAAATGTCTATCAGGGATGGTCTAGACAGTATTTGGTCCTGCCATGAGGGCAGTGGACTGGACTCGATGACCTCTCGAGGTCCCTTCCAGTCCTAGAATCTATAAGTGCAGAGTCCTGCACTTTGGACAGAAGAATCCCAGGGACTGCTACAGGCTGGGCACGGACTGGCTAAGCAGCAGTTCCGCAGGGAGGAATAGCTCAGTGGTTTGAGCATTGGTCTGCTAAACCCTGGGTTGTGAGTTCAATCCTTGAGGGGGCCATTTAGGGATCTGGGGCAAAAATCTGTCTGGGGATTGGTCCTGCTTTGAACAGGGGGTTGGACTAGATGACCTCCTGAGGTCCCTTCCAACCCTGGTGTCTATGATTCAATATATACCTAGAAAAGGACCTGAGGATTACAGTAGACGAGAAGCTGGATATGAGTCAGCAGTGTGCCCTTGTTGCCAAGAAGGCAAACAGCATATTGGGCTGTATTAGTAGGACTATTGTCAGCAGATTGAGGGAAGTGATTAGTCCCCTCTATTGGGGGAGTATTGCATCCAGTTTTGGTCCCCCCAAGACAGAAGGGATGTGGACAAATTGGAGGGAGTCCAGTGGAGGGCAACAAAAATGATTAGGGGGCTGGGGCACATGACTTGTGAGGAGAGGCTGAGGGAACTGGGGTTATTTAGTCTGCAGAAGAGAACAGTGAGGGGGGATTTGATAGCAGCCTTCAACTTCCTGAAGGGGGGTTCCAAAGAGCATGGATCTAGACTGTTCTCAGTGGTACCAGGTCACAGAACAAGGAGTAATAGTCTCAAGTTGCAGTGGGGGAGGTCTAGGTTGGATATTAGGAAAAACTTTTTCACTAGGAGGGTGGTGAAGCACTGGAATGGGTTACCTAGGGAGGTGGTGGAATCTCCTTCTTTACAGGTTTTTAAGGTCAGGCTTGACAAAGCCCTGGCTGGGATGATTTAGTTGGGGATTGGTCCTGCTTTGAGCAGGGGATTTGACTAGATACCTCCTGAGGTCTCTTCCAACCCTAATCTTCTATGATTCTATGAACTGCAGTGGGTTTGTAGGCAGAGATGAGGATGGAAGAGCCACCACCACCAGAGGGCACACCCGCTGACCAAAGCTAATTCCCAAAAAGGCCAACAGGAGGCGCCCGTGTGGTGAGTGACCGTGTGACAGGATTCAAAACCTCCCTCAAAAATAAAATTGTATTTCCCCCTTTAAAAATGATGGTCCTACTCTTATTTTTAAAAGGCTTGGTCTTTTTTGGCTCTCCCACCCCTTTAAAATATACATTCATTAGAAATATAGGACTAGGTCCTCAGCTGTACTTACAGCCTTGTTACACTGCAAGGGAATCACCAGGTAGCAACCTCTGGACATGGCAAAAAGTGGGGGAGATGGAACAGGAGTGCAGCCACACTCCAGCTATCCCTTGCTGGCTATTCAGCAACTAGGGCAACCATCTTTGCTTCCCCTTTGAATCCTGCACCAAGAAGAGCTCAGCTAGACCTGAGGATCCAGCCCATCTGGTTCTGATTTTTGTCACTGCAGGAGAGAATAGAGCCAATGTTTAGATGTCCTGAATAATCATATCACAGCTGAAGAAATCTCAGCTGCAGCTCTCCTGGTCTCCACATGAGAGGGGGCTTCTATATACACTCGTCAGGGAGCCATATTTGATAAACTATATAAACAGCTTTCTGATATGCTCCAAGAATTAGTATGGATGCACTAAAACTGTGTTAGACCTGTGCTTAAATAATTTTCTGAGGTAGGAGCTTAGGTTAGAAAACTTTTCTTTAAAAAACCCAACAACACATCATCTTACACAGTTTTGCCCCATTAGTATAACAATGGCATTGTTGAGTTTTAGATTTATTGTTTCTTCATTACTCCCAGTTTAGCTTTCTTCAGTTTACAAGAAAGAACTTGGTTATTCTGTCTGATGTTCAAATCTAACCTGGAATCTAAGACAAGATGGATTCTTTCTGGCTTGTGCATCACCACCAAAGATACTGAAGACCAAATTCTACCCTCAGTTACACTGGCATAACTCTATTTTCCTCAGTGGAATTATGCAGGTATAAATGATAGGAGGATTTGGCTCTCCAATTTGAAGTTAACGATTCTGTTGATGATGCATGACCCATAACATAATCTGACCCACTTTCCCACAGATCTGGTGGCTCTGCAGAGCTAACATTTATTTTAGTTACAGAAGTGAGCAGATGTGACTCTAAATGCATCCAAGGATCAGTTCTGAATAAGAAGGAACCATTTTTATACAGTCACCTTTCAGAGTAGAACTACATGGTTTCCACGCAAGTGCAGACAGCACCTCAGAGCATCTGAAGATTCAAATCAATTCCCATTTCATCTCTGCTCTATTTAGGTCCTTATTTTAGCTCATGGGGACCCCAGGAGAGCTGCTGCTCAGGTTTCAGTATTGAGTTTTGATGTCACCATTCAGATCCTCTAAAGATTTATCAAAATCCTCCAGCAAAGAGTGGGAAATTGGTACCTGGTATTTCTAGCATAAAATAAAATAGAGGGCTGTCTTTATTTATAGTCAAGAAGAAAAAGGGTACACTTTTTATCCTTCGCAGTTCACCTTTAAAATGAAATTCAAGCCATATATATATATTCTGACTTACCATGCCACAGTTTTACAGCAAGTTAAGAACTGCATTTGAGGAAGGAAATCCAATGTAAACCTATCATTCTACTTATAATCAATGCTTATGGTTGAGGGCCAGTTTTTATAGTATTGCAAGGGAAACAGAAACAAAAAAGATCTTTAACTAAGTAAGATCCTAAAACAAACTTTGTTTTCCTAACTTCCTCTTCATAGGTTCCCCATTCTGCAAATGCTTCTATTCATTTTAAAACAGGCAAAAGAGAGTAGGAGAGGGAAGAAGCATACTGTGGTTTTTCAACCGTTTTTTTTATTTTAAAGTGAATTTATTTTTGGTAGAAGATATCCAATAACAGAGCTCTGGAGACTCAAATCCTTTGTTTATCCACAGAACAGGCAAAGCACAGGAAGTGGCCAGGCAAATTATCTTGTTACCAGCTCAGATATGTCTAAATGACGTTCTGGAGAAATCAACTCTAGGGATGAAAAGAGACATCAGTTTCTATGGATTATTCAATATTCGAGTTCTCTGATGAGCATGCCAACAAGGAGATCAGTAGTACCAAGCTGCCGTTATAACATATGGACCTATGGCCACTAATTCGTTTCAGGTGGTTCAAACAACCTTCAAATATGAAGCCTTTTGGCTATTGAAATAGCGAAGACCTAGAAATAAAAGGCTCCGTAGTTCTTTACCAGCTCCATAAGTACCCAGTCTCCAATTTTTTTAACTTCTGTGAACAATGATTATACGGTTATTATAATAATTGATACAACTATTATTCCAGGAAAGCAGAGGGCATTTTTATTTTGCTTTTCGAGTACAAGTGTTAGTATGACAGTCAGCAATTCTTCATTGTATAATACTACTTTCTGACAGTATATTTATGAGAAGGAATGGAGAGTTTTAAATTATTGCTCATACTTTCCCAAGGTGAGCACCAAAAGAAAAAGTAACTGTTATGCCGAGCCAACAATCTGTTCCCCCAAAAAGGGGAGGTTACAACAACCATAGTGTAAAAATTGGTGACAACCCTTCTATTCCACTGCAAACCAAGTGAGCTACTTTTAAAATGTTTTATGATAGTTTGCATAGTTATGACCCAGTTCAGATTCATTGGTAGTTGCAGTTTTGGCCTGTTTCTTGTTACAAATGATGGGGAAACTGCTAATGGCCTGTGCTTAAACAACTCAATGGGGGGTTTTGATTGGTGTGGATTAGGGTTGGGAAATGCTGCCCTCCTAAATCATTTCTGAAGTAACTTCCCCCAAATCTAGTATGGAGCTTGTATCTGTTTTTGATTCCTATCTAATTTTCTACTCTTACTAATTAACAGCCCAGTCAAAAGCTCTCTTGAGGAATGGGGGAGAGGGAGCAGGAAAACTTAATGTGTAATCCAACAATTTGGGTTAAATGTATAAGCCAACAATAGCAGACTGAATGTTTGCCAAAGGAGTTTTTTTTATCATCATCTTTGGCTAGTGTAATATTTTTACTACTTAATCATTCATTGCTAATGGCAGGATAACAGCCTGTCACTCAACCTGATATTGCATTACCACCTGTCACTGGAAAAAATAGCAAAGGGTTTTAACATTATTTTTATTTTTCAAACTAGCTAAGCTACAAATATCTGGCTGAATGAATGACTAGATACCCTAAACTGTCCTCCAGATTACTGAGACTACTGGGCAATGAAAATAGATTATTTGTGCTCCTGATAAAATCATCAGCAGACAAGTAAAATAAAAATGCTAAAAAGTGAAAAATCAATTGAAAATCTAACAGTGCATTATAATTAATTTGTTCAAGTTTTATAAAAGGACAAGTTCCCCAGTCTCCTGGGAAACACTTACATGAAAACTCAGCTTCATATAGTGACTACTTGAAAATACACACAATGTATATCTGAATGATTTTAATATGAATTAATTATTAATCAGTTCTATTATAGAATACAATTTATTTGTATACAGTATCTTGACTATAAAACATTAGGGAACATTTTACTGCCAGTTAGAGTCTTTTACTTATAAGTAGGAATAATATTTAATACTGTTAGTCACTGACATAATAAATCCAATGAGTTCATTAACACATCTCTGCATTCATTCCCAGTAAAGTGGAACATTCATATTACCTGGCATGAGAAAATGCCATTGACAACTCTGCTACTTTCTACTAATGCCATATTTTGTATGAATAATCTAATCATAATAATTCTGATTGTAAACAGGATACACAGTTATATTTTACTTCCTCAAGACTTTATTCTTGAATCATTTTAGGAAGGTCTAACAAGGATGGAAACTTAACCATTCAGTAAGTTACCAATTACAGTCTGTTCAATAATACATCCCATGCAACGTCCCTACATGAGCTGTTATTGCAATCTGTTTGCAATAGACAGAAACAAATAAAACCTAACAGCATGGTCATGCTACAGCTCTGTAAATGGCATCACTCTCACTAGTCTGTAATGTTAACTACAAATAATCACATACAAGGGTTACATTTTAAAACCGTATTCAGAGAAGTTAACTCTGCCTTAACAATGAGCTCTTGCATCCTTACGGCATGCAAAGATCCTTCTAGCCCTTTTAAGCTAAAGCAACAAAACAGAAAGGGAAGCAAACACGCCAAACCTTTGCGCTCTGTAGCAAATGTCTCTTCCTTTCTCTACTGAATAAGCATCCTAATGCACTACACACTGCTGTTGTCTCTAAGGAAACAGAACTGTCACATGACCAAGGATCTCCTGTTCACAAGGTATTTCATTCTACAAAATATTTTTAAGCAAGATAAGGCCCTGCTAACAGCTCATTACAATGTAACTACATGGCTAAAGATTTTTATCAATCTAAAATATTTGAATGCCATCAAAGATGAAAAGCAATACAAAAACATAGCCTTTGTCTTATTAGCCAGAATCAGCACAGATAGCAGCAGGTACAAATGTAAAGTTTTTTTCCCCAATAAATCCAAATCATACCACATACTCAAATTTATGCATCCTTCAACTTAAACAAATTAGGAATAAAGTTCAAAATTTACACTTCAACAATATATTATTTTTCACAGGAAATATAGACATGAGATGGAAAAGACAGGCTGGGAAGTTCCATGTTGATATGCAGAAAGTGCTGGCTTCTATTGGGAGAGTACTTTCACCCCAGATTCTCGGCAGGACTGCTCTTTAATTAAAGGCTGGCTAAGATAGTCACAGCATGAGCTACCTGAACATAACAAAAATATTTAAAAAAGGAGAACAAACTACACAAAGTTCTAGATACTCAACTTATTGACATTTGGGTCTTCACTGTCCTCAGTGATTCAGACTTTTTCACATTTCAAGGAGATGACATAACTGCAGCAGCAGCAGAAGAAAATCTAACACCTTAATATTTACAGCATTAGTAAACTATCTTCCACATGTAAACAGCTAAAAAGATCCACCCATATATTTTCCTCAGAGTGGAGGAGCTGCTGGTTCTTATTTCTAACAAAACTCAGATTCAGAAGCGTAGAGTGAGGAGTAAAAGAGAGAAAAGGATGTGAGAAAGCAAGAGAGATGCAAGACCAAGGGAGGAGTGGAAAGAAAATCAGAAGGAATGCTTCAGAATGTCAGTATAGAGCTGCCACTAAAGCTACACTGTGTCTACGAAAGCTTATGCTCTAATAAATTTGTTAGTCTCTAAGGTGCCACAAGTACTCCTGTTCTTCTTTTTGCGGATACAGACTAACACGGCTGCTACTCTGAAAACTGTGTCTAGAGAAGTACTTAGTTAAACTCATGTACATGAAATAATATGTAAATTAATATGTATTGTACATTACTGGTATAAACAGGTTAACACTTGACTCCATCTAGACATTTATTTCAGTCACATAAAAATGGAAAAACTAAATGAAATAGAGAATGTCAAAGGTTATAGGCAAGTCTGTGCTACTACACCAAAAATAAAATACAGTAACTACTTTTTTGGAGATACTAAAAGAAACGATGTTTAGTGTCCCCCTCTTCTGACTGTAGTAGAATGAAAATACAGTAGAATTCAGAGTTATGAACACTAGAGTTACGAACTGACCAATCAATCACACACCTCATTTGAAACTGGAAGTACACAATCAGGCAGCAGCACAGGACACCCTCCCCCCCCTACTCCTCCCCCCCAAAAAAGGGAAATTTCTTCTGCATAGTAAAAAGAACAGGCACCTTAGAGACTAACAAATTTATTAGAGCATACGCTTTCGTGGGCTACAGCCCACTTCTTCGGATGCATAGAATGGAACATAATATTGAGGAGATATATATATATACATAAAGAGACAGGTGGAAGTTGTCTTACCAACTCTGAGAGGCCAATTAAGTAAGAGAAAAAAAACCTTTTGAAGTGATAATCGAGATAGCCCAGTTGCTGGGCTATCTCGATTATCACTTCAAAAGGTTTTTTTTCTCTTACTTAATTGGCCTCTCAGAGTTGGTAAGACAACTCCCACCTGTTCATGCTCTCTGTATGTGTGTATATATATCTTCTCAATATTTATTCCACTCTATATGCATCCGAAGAAGTGGGCTGTAGTCCACGAAAGCTTATGCTCTAATAAATTTGTTAGTCTCTAAGGTGCCACAAGTACTCCTGTTCTTTTTGCGGATACAGACGAACACGGCTGCTACTCTGAATTCTGCATAGTAAAGCTTCAAAGCTGTATTACGTCAATGTTCAGTTGTAAAATTTTGAAAGAACAACCATAACGTTTTGTTCAGCGTAACGAACATTTCAGAGTTATGAACAACCTCCACTCTCGAGGTGTTCATAACTCTGCGATTCTACTCTACTATTTCCACTACTTTGCTAGTGCACAATATGGTGCTATACATGTTCCAAAATTTGTTTGTAGATATATTTCATTTCAAGTCCGTTGAAATCATATTTGGCAAAAAAGGAAAGGGTAAAAAATTAGTAGAAAAATGTGGTATTTTAATTGTGCAAGCTACAGAAAATGTAGTATTTGTATGTATATATCTAGATCTCTATATCTAGATCGATATAGATATATACATATAAAGTTATAAACACTTAATATAAGGGTGCCCCCATAGGGGCACACCTATTTTCAGCACCCAACCTGGATTTGTTGGCGGGTTACAATGGGTTATATGTATAATGAAGGATATATAGAACAACTTAGTACCGCCTACTTAATTTTGCTGGATAATGCCATAATATTCTTCCACTGAAGTCAAGAAGGAACTTATGCAAATAGCTATGAATGCACATATATGTGCACTCTCAGAACTGCAAATAAATATTAAACCAATATAAACTGATTTCTCTTCAGTGGAAAATGTGGTCTTCCTTCTAGATCAGATTAGGTTGCCAACTTTCTAATCGCACAAAACCAAATATCCTTGCCCCTTCCCCGAGGCCCTGCCCCCCGCTTACTCCATCCCCCCTCCCTCTGTAGCTCACTCTCCCCCACCCTCACTCACTCATTTTCAACTGGCTGGATCAGGGGGTTGGGGCACAGGCGGGGATGAGGGCTCCGTCTGGCGGTGCAGGCTCTGGGGTGGGACTACGGATGGGGGGGTTGGGGTGAAGGAGGGGGCTCCAGGCTGGGGAGGTGGGGCTGAGGGGTTCAGGGTGCAGGAGGGGGCTCTGGGCAGGGGGCTGTGGTACGGGGGGAGGTGGAGGGTCTGGCTGGGGGGATGGGATCTGGGGTAGGGCCGGGGATGAGGGGTTTGGGTGCAGGAGATTCTGGGCTCTGGGCTGGGGCCAAGAGATTCAGAGTGCAGGAGAGGGTTCTGAGCTGGGGCAGGGGTGCGGGCTTCGGGAAGGAGTTTAAGTGCGGGATGGGGCTCAGGGCTGGGACAGAGGGTTGGGGAGTGGGCTCTGGGAGGGAGTTTGGGTGTGGGACGGGAGCTCAGGGCTGGGGCAGGGGGTTGGGGTACAGGAGGGGGCTCAGGCAGGGGGATGGGGTGTGGGCTCCAGGAGGGAGTTTGGGTCTGGGAGGGGGCTCAGGGCTGGGGCGGGGGGTTGGGATGCGGGAGGGGGTGAGGGGTGCAGGCTCCAGGCTGCGCTTACCTCAGGCAGCTCCCAGAAACGGCCAGCATGTCTATCGGCTCCTACGTGGCAGCCAGACGGCTCTGCGTACTGCCCCCGTCTGCAGTCACCGCCCCACAGATCCCATTGGCCACCGCTCCCAGCCAATGGGAGTTGCAAAGTTGGTGCTCAGGGCGGGGGCAGCACGTGGAGTCCTTCTGGCCGCGCCTCCGCTTAGGGGCTGCAGGGATATGTCGCTGCTTCCAGAGAGCCGCGTAGAGCCAGGTAGGGAGCCTGCCAGCCCACACCAACCAGACTTTTAACAGTCCAGTCTGCACCAGACACCTGACAACCCTAGGTCAGATTCAGTATGACATGCTGATGATACAGCAGCTATATAGCAACTGATAACCTAACATCAGCTGCTTAACCACTGAAAGGTAAACTTAAGAACATTGAAGGGCTCCAACAATCTTTAGATGCTGTAATAAAATTATTTTAAATATTTAAATGTGTTGAATTTACAGGACACATTAAAGCTAGACTAAGATGCAATTTATTGAATTTGCTAAGAGAAACACTCACCATTTCATTAAAATGCAAATCATAGTCTAAATATTTTAAGACCTCAAAGGTTTTTTGGCAACTATTACAAAGAATTGCCAACTAGACACATCACATCAAAAATTCACATCTGATGTGTTAGATTTGTGATGTGCCAAAATATAATTTATCTGGTGAATATTAATTTATATTCATTAATAAGCAAAACTGAAATATACTGGCTTTGACTCTAGGTCCATTGTACTACAATTCTTCATCACCAGACTAGTCAGAATAGCTTAAACTCAAGATTTGTTTTAAACTGGGCCAGTTTACTTTCTGTACCCCCATGGGAATCCAATCTAGGCTGCATTACTGAAAGAAAAAAGATGACAGTCTAGTCTAGTGGAAATCTAAGCAACATCAATCACTTCAATTACATAGATATGTATCTTTCTGTGTTGTACAATCAGCACCTACAAATATCGTGACAATTCTGAAATCAAGTGATGCAATCTTAACACCCTCTCCTGGGACAAGTTACTAGCAAACTAGCATTATTCTCTGCAATGAGGCAGTTTGGAGAGAGTGGGGGAGCCAGAAGAGGGTGCTGAACTTTCTTGTGTTCCTCCAACTACCAAAAAGTCCCTCTTTGAGTCACTGATTGTCTTCAGATTTTATCCTTGAATCTCTTCAAGTTAGTCTATTATAGAAACTTCAATCTACTCCTTTACTTCCTAATCCCTTCATTCTTAAAGTCCTCCATATTTCCCTTTCCCCTAACTACATATAAATTAATGTGCAAGAATGCTTCTGGCAACTATTACTGAGCAAATTAAGAAGGTTGGAGATGGCTTCTTTCATAGAAACTATTAAAAATGTATGTATTCCCTGGTATTTTCTATCAAGAAAATGTGCACGTAAAGATTGTAATACACTGGCAAGATTTAATAAAGAGTACTCATATTATCATGCCAGCCAACAAAGGTCAAGACAGAGATTACTAATACTTTGTTTGTAGAAGGAATCCCCCCCATACACATTAAAGCATACTGTCATTAGACCCAACCTCTGGAATCTGCCTCAGGCCCTGTTGCAATAATTGGGCCTACAAATTTACCCTAATTGTGAGCTGAAGTATAAAATGTGAGTGTAAGTTCACAAAAGTCACAATAACCCTTAACAACAAATCTTGATGAGAAAAGATGCAGAAGACACAGCAAAACTAAATTAGTCCAAACAACAAAGCCTATAATATAACTCAAGGACTGTGTTAACATCATGCCCGGTAAACAAGAAAAGCGTGAGACTGGAAATCAATGAAGTCAAGCCTGACCTTAAAAACCCCTAAGGAAGGAGATTCCACCACCTCCCTAGGGAACCCATTCCAGTGCTTCACCACACTCCTAGTGAAATAGTGTTTCCTAATATCCAATCTAAACCTCCCCCACTGCAACTTGAGACCATTGCTCCTTGTTCTGTCATCTGCTACCACTGAGAACAGTCTAGATCCATCCTCTTTGGAACCCCCTTTCAGGTAGTTGAAAGCAGCTATCAAATCCCCCCTCATTCTTCTCTTCTGCCAACTAAACAATCCCAGTTCCCTCAGCCTCTCCTCATAAGTCATGTGCTCCAGCCCCCTAATCATTTTTGTTGCTCTCCGCTGGACTCTTTCCAATTTTTCCACATCCTTCTTGTAGTGTGGGGCCCAAAACTGGACACAGTACTCCAGATGACGCCTCACCAATGTCGAATAGAGGGAAACGATCACGTCCCTTGATCTGCTGGCAATGCTCCTACTTATACAGCCCAAAATGCTGTTTGCCATCTTGGCAACAAGGGCACACTGCTGACTCATATCCAGCTTCTCATCCACTGTAACCCCTAGGTCCTTTTCTGCAGAACTGCTGCCTAGCCAAACCATCAAAATTGGTGTGTCGGACATTAGGTGGACAAAATAATGAGGGCCTTGTCTATTCAAAGCAACTCTCTCTCGGGGTTCTTAAAAATTTTTTACAAGGATAATTAGCAGAGGGAAAAGCTGCAACTACTGTAACACTGTCTGACTGAAAGATGTAAAAGGGGAAGAAGCAAGCTTCACCCATCCTGGGCTGCCAACCTCACCATCTCTGTCCTAAACCTGAAAAATCTCCTGACCAGACTGGGCCAGAGAAAGGGAGTTAAATGACATTGCCACCTCCACCAGCTCTGGCTAAGTCTCAAACAAACACCACCTGGAATCTGAGTCTTTGTTTTCCCCACCCCCAGCTGTCCTTTCCTTACCCCACCTGATTTCTTCTCTTTCAGATCTCTCTTCTTTTGCCTTCTGTATAATAAGTCTGGCTTATCTGGCCAAGACTGCATATTTTGCCACACTGCTGAGAGCCTGTGAGGCAACTAAAAGCAATGCCCTAAACAACCCACTGCTGATACAAGTTTCCCAGCTGTCAGGATGGCTGGGCCTGTGTTTTGCCAACAGTGAAGTTGCAAGTGAAAGTCAACACCAGAGATAGAAGCTGCATTTTCTGTCTTTATTGTTCTTTTTTTCTCCCCTTATGTGTGTTGTTCTTGTTTGTCTTCTGAGGAAACAGGATAAGACTTTAACAACAGCAATAACAACAGCTCCATCCCATCTCTAACTCCCCCCTCACCCCCGCCAAAAGGCTAGTTACAACCATCTTTAATACCCTCTAAAAGATTGTCAAACAAAGGGTGTTTTCCTTCTAAAAGCTCTCTCCAGCTAGAGGAAAAGGGAACAAGGGTTTTTGTTAAAAGTCTTACTAAATATTTTACACTTCAAATGCTTTAACTGTTTTTCCTTCTTTTCTGCATCTTTAATAAAAAGACTATACAGGATTTTTAATGGTGTATTTGTCATGCTACCAAGCAGGCTGAGATTTCTATATATCAAACCTGAACCTTGTTTAAAACTGTTTAATGTTGAACAGTGACTGGGTTATATTAACACCCTTTGGCCCCTATATGCCATCTAAATTAATAAAACAGGCCTTATTGAGATGCTTGCAAAAGATGCCTTCAAAACATATCTGTTCATATCCAATATACCGGATCCATCAAAAAGTAGCTTCAGGCCAGGATGAGGTACAGAAACAGCATTTGTAGTGCTGATCTTTTATCCCTGGATAAAGAGCAAACATCCATTTTCTTGCTCTGGGACCTCACTGCAGCAACTTGACAATGTCAGAGGATACTATTTTCCTGAAAAGGAGGCGAACAATGGTCCAAAGAAATGCTGTGAATGTATTTGAATCTCATTCTCCAGGACCACACTTACAAGGTAGAAATGAGAAACTGCACCTCTACCACCAGACCTTTTCCTTCAGGAGCGCCACAAGGATCTGTTCTTTTGATTGTCCTAGTCAATATTTACCATGTGCATTATCCTTGATGACTATTGTATTCACTTTATGAATGCTATCTGTACATGTATTGTTGTGGGCTAGGACTGTATTTTACTCCATGGGGGAGGGCGACAGTAGCCCCTCCAGGAACTAAATAACACTGGGTTTCAGAGGGGGAGGGAGGGTGTAATTACTTCTGGGGCAGGTAAGGACAGCTCCAGAGAAGTACCATCCCTAAGGAGAATTGCATAAACTGGTTCAGATCGGGAGGCCAAAGGAGATAAAGAAAGGATTTTTGGTATAAAAGGCTGAGTTTAACCTGACTGAGCAGCCTTCATTTTGATCCATCAAGGGGGAAGGCAGGGTGGGGCATCTCTGAGAAAGGGTTGGCAGCCCTGGAATCTAACAGCTTCTCCATAGGACTGATAAGCTTAAAAATGTATTTAGACCTTTTATTGTTTTACTGAAATGTAGGGTGCGGCCCGAAGAGATTATGTCAAGCATCCAATGGTCTGAGCTTAGCCGTGACCAGGCTGACTAGAAGAGGCGCAGGTGGTTGAGGAAAGAATAGGAAGGTGAATCCTGGGATGTGACTGGGGTACTGTCCTCGAGTGCACCCTCAAAATGCCTGTCTCTGGCTTCCCTGGTGTCTTAAAGGGCCAGGCTGAGCAGGCAAACGAGGGGCGTTGTCGTTAAACCCCTTGTGTCTGTCCTTTTTGACTACAGGCCCCCAGGACCTAGGCGGAGGAGACGGAGGACAGAGCTGCTTCCTAGCCTGCTGAGGAGGGCCCAGGGAGCAGAGGGTGGCGCGGGAGTCTTTAAGGCCATGCAGCCTTGCATCCGTGACCTTGGAGAAGAGCCCCGCTTCCTCAAACGGGAGGTCCAGGAGAGTGGACTGCATCTCCCGGGATAACCCTGAGGACTGCAGCCAAGAGCTGCACCTCATTACCACCGCAGAGGCAACAATCCTTGCCGCCCACTCCACTGTATCCCGGGCCATCTGGAGGGCACCTTTCGCCACTGCTTTGCCCTCCTCCACTAAAGCAGCGAACTCCTGGGCGCTGTCCTGTGAGAGGGCCTCCTTGAATTTACCAAGGGAGGCCCGCAGATTAAAATTGTACCTGCCTAACTGGGCTTGGTTAGACTTCTGAAATTGCAGACTGGCCATCAAATAAATCTTTCTGCCAAAAAAATTCTGTCTCTTGGCATCTGGCCCTGCCTGTCCTTCTCGTTAACTGCAGATACAACCAGCGACCCAGCTAGTGGGTGCTTATAGTGGCATTCAAACCCCTTTGTGGGGATGTAGTACTTGTTTTCCTTTTTAGAAGTGGGTGGAATGGAAGAGGTGGCCTACCACAGCGTTTTTGCAATTTTAAGGACCCCTAGGTGGACAGGCAGTGCCATACGGACCAGGGTGGTGGAAGATATGACAATGAAAAGGTCATCTCTTTGCTCCGCCAACTCCTCAATTTCCAGGTTTAAGTTGGCAGCCACCCTTTTAAGGACAGCCTGGTGCTCTTTAAAGCCGTCGGGGGGGGGGGACGGCCAGTCTGGGAGGGCCCCACCACCGCTTTGTCTAGTGATGAAGATGACGAGTGCATTGCAGGAGGAGGGGAGAGTGTCCCTTCCCATTCTGGGGATGGCTCCTTAGACATTGGAGCCTGTTGGTAAATCCGAGCCCCCGCATCGGATTCTGCACCATGCTCCGACGCCGGTATGGGCGGGGCTGAGGGTAGTTTGTCCGAGACAGCCAGAGAGGAGTGGTGGGAGTATGGAACCGACATCATCAGCAGGACCTAAGGGTTTCAACAAGGCCATTGAGCAAGCCACTGCCACAGATGCTGTGCCAGTCCAGCAGGTCGACAGCGATTCACACTTCCTTAATGAGGGGCTGAACTCTGGCTCGGACTCAGATCATTCCCCTTCCAGTGACCAAGGCGGGGCTGTGGAAGAGTACAGAGATTGGTGCCTTGATTCCAGCATTCCATACCTCGAAGGAGAGCGTGGTGCCGTGGACCTGGGTTCTCTGGCCAGAGACTGAGGTTGTGGGGCCAGGGTCCTAGGCTGTGGGGATGGGGACGGGGACATACACCTGCGATTCAGGGACCGATGGTGCTCCACTGCCCTTTGGGGCGGTCCCGTGGCTGGCTTGCTCTTGGATTGCAGAGCCTTAGCCAAGTCCGGCACCCTGCAGCATCTATGGTGTCAGCAGGCCCACAAGGTCTTTGGTGGCCTGGGCCACTTCAGGCGACGAAGGCCCTAGGAGGAGCCGGGATCCCCTGCCACTTCCGGGAGTCGGAGGCAGATCCCTGGCTGGGCTAGGGGGTCTGACTGTAGCAGTACCCCCTTGAAGCTCTGGGGTGGGCACATGGCCTGAACTAGGTCCTTTTCCCAAAGCCCCCTTCTCCTCCTTAGATGGTGCCAAGGAGCCCCTTTTCTTCTGCCACTTCTTGGGCATTGGTGAGGAGGAATGGTGCCAAGTAGAGCCTGGTCCGGCGGTGCGCTCCTTACCGACACCGAGGTGCTAGGAGTGGAGTCCGATTGGGAGGGCTCCAATGCTGGACGAAGCACCTAATATACCCACGCATGAGCGCAGCACTCAAGAGGGCACCACGTCTGACCCTATGGATACCGCTAAGCCAGCAGTTCTCAAACTTTAGCAACCCAAGGACCCCCATTTTGATTTTAAAAATTTGCGGACCCCCAAATCCCCTGCTCAGCTCCAGCACACACTCCACCCTTCCCCCAAGGCCCCACCCACACCCACTGCTCCACCCCATCCCGCTTCTTTCCGCCCCGTCATTTGAGCTCGCCTTGTCCCCGCACTTCCCCCTCCCTCCCAGCGTCTCCTGAACAGCTGTTCACTGGTGTGCAGGAGGTACTGGGAGGAAGGGGGAGTAGTTGATCAGCGGGGCCCATGGAGCCCCTGGAGTTCCCTCGCATACCCCCAGGGGCCCGCAGACCCCAGTTTGAGAAACGTTGCACTAAGGCAAAAATCTGCGACGACTGTGGGCATGCACACACCTAGAATGGAATCGACCTGAGCAAGCACTCAAAGAAGAATTAGATATAACTTCCTTAGATGGATAAAAGTGCTAAATCTGGCACAGTGGAGGTGGAGATTAGTAGATACAAATCAGAAATTTTCATTCCTTAGGTATATCTTCTGTCCCCTCTACTTTTTGGACTGGCCATGGAACCATTTGTCCAAAGAATAAGCTGCAACGGTGCTGAAAGAATAAAAAGAATGGATACTTGTCCCCTAACTGCACTATATGCTGATATTATTTTGTTTTTACCCAACCCCCACAAATCCCTTGAGGAAGTAACTATTTAATTAAGTACCTTTTAGTTTTGGAATAATGTCAGGATACAAAGTTAACCAAACTGTCTGAAATGTTGGGAATAATTTATACCTTTCAGTAATTTAGAACATCCGGTATCAGAAACACTACTGATACATACTAACTTTGGGTTTAGTTGGGCCAAAGATGCCACTGGACATCTCGCAATATAGGTAAGTTATACGACAAATTGTACCTGATCATGGAAACAAAAACAAAAAAATGTGGAGAGATGGAAAAACAACTACTTGGTCACAGACAGGCAGGACAGTGACGATCAAAATGAACATTCTCCCTAGATTCACATTTTTATTCCACACACTTCCAATTATAATATTATACAAAATTATTCAGGAAAAAGCAAACACCTAGAGTAAATGTCAATATCATTTATAGATACATTAGACTGGGAGGAATGGCAGTTCCACACATTAAAATCTGTTACAAATCTTGACAGGTAAGAGCTATTATTGATTGTGTTCAATTTAACCCAGACAAACAATGGGTACGCCTGGAACAACAACAACATTTAGAACTAAATATTAACAAATTACTCAGTACTCCAATAATAGCTCATCCTCCAAAAGTGCAGGAAAACCCCATAAGAACCACTCTGCTGGCATGAGATAACACCTCATACACACTGAACAGTTTATCCTCTCCATTAATCTAGAGTTCAATCTGCAAAAAAATTGGGACTATGTTTTGATATGGGACGGTTACAGAATACATACAATAAATCAATTACATGGCCATTAGGGTAGAGACATCCTAGTAAGTTTAAAACCTTCGGTAGAGAGTATCATCAATAATATCAAGAAATACAGAAGACATATCTCCTCCTTAGAAAAATAATAATAAAAAGAAAAAGAAAAGGGATTTAACACTGTATTCAAAGACTGTAACCAAAACAATATGCAGCAAACAGAAAGGATGTATAAATTAGCTATAACTAACATGATAATGCTTTATAATATAAAATAAATCAACAATGAAAATGAAATCAAACACTCTGGGTACTACTGCAACATATGAATCCTGGCAATATTTTCCAAGTTATTCTGACAAAAATATTTGGTGCATGTGCTCTACTATTAATAACCAGGGGATCTCCCTACATTTTAACGGCACTGTCCATGTGTGCAGAGCAGTGTTTTGTGGAATTTTGCACTGCACTACAAAAATATCCGTTAATTCTGTCTCATTCAATGCGAATGTGCATGGAGAAGTCCTGCCTCGCTCAATATAGACACAATAAGGATATATGGAATATTGCATGAGCAATGTTAACTTTGGCCTGTCCTGACTTTTGGGTCCTTCACTTTGCTACCCTAACCTTTTAAAGGTTTTTCATGTTTTCTGCTCTAGGTACATGTTCTTTGGGGTAAGCAGCTTCATCATGCTGTGTGTTTGTACAGCACCTAGAATGATGGGGTCCTGATGCAGGATTAGAGCTACCAGACACCATCACAATACAAATAACTTTCAGAAATATTAATGCTTGTGGACACCCTTTGCTTGTTATAAATCTGAAGAACTTCCTTAAATATCTTACATTTGAATAAATTATCATAAGAACAGCCATACTGGGTCAGAACAAAGGTCCAGCTATCCCAGTATCCTGTCTTCCAACAGTGGCCAATGCCAGATGCTTCAGAGGGAATGAACAGAACAGGGAATCATCAAGTGATGCATACCCTGTTGCCCATTCCAGGTTTCTGGAAACAGGCTGGGGACACCATCCCTGTCCATCCTGGCTAATAGCCACTGATGGACCTATTCTCCATGAATTTATCTAGTCCTTTTTTGAACGTTGTTATAGTCTTGGCCTTCACAACATCTTCAGGCAAGAAGTTCCACAGGTTGGCTGCATCTGAAGAAGTGAGTTTTTTTACCCACGAAAGCTTATGCCCAAATAAATCTTTTAGTCTTTAAGGTGCCACTGGGCTCCTTGTTGTTTTTGTGGATACAGACTAAACACAGTTACCCACTGACACTTGACAGGTTGGCTATGCGTTGTGTGAAGAAATACTTCCTTTTGTTTGTTTTAAACCTGCTGCCCATTAATTTCATTTGGTGGCCCCTAGTTCTTATGTTATGTGAAGGAGTAAATTACACTTCCTTATTTACTTTCTCCACACCAGTCATGATTTTATAGATCTCTATCATATCCCCTTAGTCGTCTCTTTTCTAAGCTGAAAAGTTCCAGTCTAATTAATCTCTCCTCATATGGAAACTGTTCTATACCCCCTAATAATTTTTTGCCCTTTTCTGTACCTTTTCCAATTCCAATATATCTTTTTTGAGATGGGGTGACCAGATCTGCACACAGTATTCAAGATGTGGGCGTACCATGGATTTAAATAGAGGCAATATGATATTTTATGTCTCATTATCTATCCCTTTCCTAATGATTCCCAACATTCTGTTTGCTTTTTTGACTGCTGCTGCACATTGAGTGGATGTTTTCAGAGAACTATCCACAATGACTCCAAGATCTTTCTTTAGTGGTAACAGCTAATTTAGACACCATCATTGTATATGTATAGTTGGGATTATGCTTTCTAATGTACATTACTTTGCATTTATCAACTCTGAACTTCATCTGCCATTTTCTTGTCCAGTCTTTTGTGAGTTTTGTGAGATCCCTTTATAACTCTTCACAGTCTGCTTTGGATTTAACTGTCTTAGGAGTTTTGTATCATCTGCAAATTTTGCCACCTCACTGTTTTCCCCTTTCTCCAGATCATTTATGAATATGTTGAATAGGACTGGTCCCAGTATAGACCCCTGGTGGACACAACTATTTATCTCGCTTCATTCTTAAAATTGGCTATTTATGCCTAGCCTTTGTTTCCTGTCTTTTAACCAGTTACTGATCCCTGAGAGGATCTTCCCTCTTATCCATGACAGCTTTCTTTGCTTAAGAACCTTTGGTGAGTGTATCACCATCAGTGACATCAGTGTATATGTTATTTTTACTTCAGGGTTTGCAATGATGTGAAAAGGCTGAAAAGTACATCTTCATTACTGTCATTGGTACTATGTTTGTATCCAGTTGTGAGTTGTTGGTGTCCTGTTGTTTTTATCTCTACTTTTTACGAAATTGCTAGTATTCCCTGAGATCAGCATAAATCATCTGTTCACAATGTAGTTTCTATAGGATGATAGCTTACTCTTAGCCTACACTGTGATATTCCCAGCAAGCCAGACTACCTAAACATTTGTGTTTTGCTCTCTCTTCAGAGGTTATAAACAGCGTAATTGCCCACAATTATAAGTTAGCACACAGCCCTTTATAAGCAAGCATATTTATTCCTAAGATGAAAGCATTACAGAAAAACATTAAAAACAATGTAAGTTCCTATATGTACGCTAAAAGCTTTCCAGAGATCACCCATCAGTCTTATGGGGCCTCAGTAGGCAAAGTCCTTCCACCCTTCCTACGAAGGATTGGGGTCCCTGTGGACAGAAATTCCTGTCCGTTTGCTGCATCAGAAAGAAGACCCTAAATCAGTTTAAACTCAGGCTATTTATCCAAAAGTCCTTTCTTGTTCTGTTGGTCTCTGGAGAATTCAGTTTGAACAGTATATGTAAGTCTCTCAGGTGTTACCTTTCTGGAGGTGTTACAACTTGAGTGAATTTGCCTAATTATTCCCCACTGTTCAGAGCGCCAGAAGGGCTGTGGTCATCCTCCCATGTAATTACATGCCATCCCTGGCCTGCATGATATATAAAACTTAATACAATAAGATCTCCCAAAAATATAGCAGGAAAATGTCACACCTATCTGCCACACCCTCCACACTGTCATGATGTAGGGATGTCTGTAGAAAGCTCTCCAGTATAATTTATTATGTAAAGAATGGTTCCCAAAGAGTATCATGTGAATACATCTGAATTTTGTGCAGAGAAGGTAGAGAAGAATTCATCACACCAATATCTAAGTTTGATCCAGAACTTTTTTCACTATGGGCTTCTCTACCTACTGTTAGCAGATTAACTAAATTCCCATTATTCTTTGTAGGTGAACCAAATTCCTATGAATCTTTGTGCTTAAACTGAACTTGAGATTGATGAGGGGCAAATGTTTTCTATAACTGATAATGACCTACTGAGAAATGCTTTAAGCTTATCAGGAATTACTGGTTGTTACAGGTTTTTTCTGCTATAACCACTTGAACAGATGTCTTTATCTTATCAATTGCGTAAAAATCAAGTCACCATCCATAGATGACTAGTTCATTTTCACTGTCTCTGTATGGTATACAAGAGAGTGAGTTTCTGAGAGCTAGCTGGAATAAACAAAGCTGCTTACCTGCTCCTCAGACTGGTTTGGTAAAGTATAACCTTCCTTTCTGCACTATTTGAAGTCTTATTAATAATCAAAATTGAATCCTAACACCGAAAGATGTACTGCTTCAACTATACTGGTACATTTAAAGTGGTACTTCTCACCCCTACCACAGATGCAGTTGCGTCAGTATAAAGGTGCATTTTCCAATAAGAATAAGACTATTCCCACACAGAAAAGGAATAAGCACTACCGATTAAGGCACCTTTATACCGATATATTTGTGTCCACATCAGGAACTATACCAGTATAACTATTTCAGTGAAAAAAAAAAATCACACCCATAACCAAAATAGGTACAAACGATGTGTAGATAAGCCCTGTGAAGGAGCAAGGAGCTGGAAGAGCATTCTAGGGATTCATAGATTCTAGGACTGGAAGGGACCTCGAGAGGTCATCGAGTCCAGTCCCTTGCCCGCATGGCAGGACCAAATACTGTCTAGACCATCCCTGATAGACATTTATCTAACCTACTTTTAAATGTCTCCAGAGATGGAGATTCCACAACCTCCCTAGGCAATTTATTCCAGTGTTTAACCACCCTGACAGTTAGGAACTTTCCTAATGTCTAACCTAAACCTCCCTTGCTGCAGTTTAAACCCATTGCTTCTTGTTCTATCCTTAGAGGCTAAGGTGAACAAGTTTTCTCCCTCCTCCTTATGACACCCTTTTAGATACCTGAAAACTGCTATCATGTCCCCTCTCAGTCTTCTCTTTTCCAGACTAAACAAATCCAATTCTTTCAGCCTTCCTTCATAGGTCATGTTCTCTAGACCTTTAATCATTCTTGTTGCTCTTCTCTGATTGATGTGTGATGCTGTGTCCAAAAGAGCTAAGACCATCCTTGGAAGTAGAAACAGGGAAGTAGTGAGTAGAGGTAGGGAGGTTATATTACCTCTGCGTATGGCTTTGGTGAGGCAGTTCTGGTGTCCACATATTTAAAAGGATGCTGAAAAACTGGAGAGGGAGCAGAAAAGAGCCAAAAATTGATCGATTCTCCAGTTCTCGATGTCTTTGAATCAAAACTAGATGCCTTTCAGGAAGATATGCTTTAGCGAAACACAACTTATTGGGGCAACTGGGTAAAGTGTGATGCTCTGTGTTCTACAGGTCAGACTAGATGATCTAGTGGCCCCTTCTGGTCTTAAACTCTACGAATCTATGGAAGGTTATCTTCGATATACGGTTGCACTGATAAGTGACAGGCTGAGCACACTACTTACTCTTCCGCTTTACCTTCTGCTGGGCTTTATCCAAGGTCCGCAGAAGGCAGAACAGACTCTGTCAGCTGCTTCTACCTCTAGCACAGTTGGATTTTGCCCAATATTGTAGAATTAGCTTTAAATTTTAATTCAGACTAAATTTAACTGAAAATGCTTAAAAACAGTTTGAAGGTGGTACGTTCAGACTGCAAAGAGGGTTCTTTGGCTCAGAAGCCTTGCAAGGCCTTTTGATGAGGTTCTACCAGCTGGTTTCACAGCAAAGTGCTTAATCCCAGCTACAAAGAAATCTCTGATTTATTTACATCCGACAGCCACTGAGGGGAAACCAAACATTAGACATGAAGGGAATATAAAAAATGCTGACAATTTTTTGTCAGGTCAGTTTTAGCTCTCCTTCAGAAGGTGGCTGCTTCAGTAACACAAAGCCCTCTGCACACTGACTGGGGCACTGGTTCAGTACTAACAGTTGGCAAAATCACACTCCCTGAATCCAAAAGCATCTGGGAGTATTATCAAATGATGCAAGGGGATAACTTCAAAGTCTTATAGCTACTGTTCTTTGATGTGTGTGTGCAGTGTACTAGCCGTGTTGATCCCAGAATATTTAAAGAGACAAGGTGAGTGAGACAATATTTTTTTATTGGACCAACATCTGTTGGTGAAGGTATATAGTGTATCTTTGATATATAGAGTTGTTGTTTCCAACAACCTGACCCAGCCCTCCCATTTATTGCTAAGGGCATCTTTTAACCCTTCTGCATCACTTGTGGCTGCCACAGATATAAATACAGCACATGTTAAGAATTCAGAGGCAACTAAATATTTTAGAACTGCGCTGTCCAGTTAAATAATGGTGGTACAGTTTAAACAGTGGTTCTGTCAAAGGGCCTGAAAATGCCTTTAAAAAAAATAGTCTAACAGCTTGCAATGTTTGCTATTATATATGGAAACTAATTAAACTGCCGAAATCAGGACAAACACACATTTTGATGTTCTGAAGGTTATTCTGAAGATCTTCAAAAGGAACTCTTATGTATAATATTATTTTAGAAGCATCCTACAGTATTTTAAAACAAGTCACTTTATCCTTTAGATGACTTGTCACAATTTTCTTCCCACTGAGTATTTGAAAGTTGAAGAGATTTTTGATGAGGGATGCTCTTGACAGACCTAATATTCTGCAGACTGGCAGTAGAAACTAAGAAGGAACAGTTAAAGGAAAAATGGGAGCCTTACTGAGGTATAAAGTTTTCAATTCCTTTTCAAATATTTTGAGATATAACTCAAAACATCTTTATTCACACATCAGTCTCTATTTCCAAAACAAAGTGCCTCCCATACCAAAGAATATTTCCACAATTTCCGTCTGTAGATCTCAAAGTCAGTTAATGAAGTTTTCCATCCTTCTCTCTCTCCCCAACAGAAAGCGATGTCCTAACCTCTAAAACTACATATTGTATAAATGGGGAACTGATCTATGCTTAAAGAAAAATGTTCAGCTTGAAGGAGGGCATTAATTTAGTCCCTGCCCACCAACTTGTGGAAGGCAAGCTTGATATTGTAGGATCTCCAATGACTCACAAAATGGGAGCCTCACTTCTATGAGCCTCTGTGGGTCAAGAATACTCACCTGTGGACCGTGGGTGATGCATAGGAGCGTTGAGTGTCTCAAACCAACTTCCTAATGTTGGAAGGACCAGGTCTTTCCCTCCTATAGTTTGAAGGAGGCAAAAAGGGAAAAGTGTGGCTAACAGGAGTTGTAGGCATCAACAAAATGTTCACTTTGTTGATAGAAAAAAACATACTTTTCTTTTACAATGGAGATGCAGGGCAAAGTTCTGACCTCCCGTTCTTCCTTATTATACTGCTTTATATACCTATCAATTCAGTCTAGAAATTGAGTTTGACATTGTTTCCAGCAAACTAGCTATTTAAAGAGTTACCTAAAGAACAGAGGATCAGCTTTGATTGTTTTAAAAGCAAAAATTGCCTAGTTAAATGTAAATTCTGCATAAGCTGCTTATAAAAAAGTAACTGAGGCTACATCTACGCTACGGGGGGGGTCGATTTAAGATACGCAAATTCAGCTACGCGAATAGCGTAGCTGAATTCGACGTATTGCAGCCGACTTACCCCGCTGTAGGGACGGCAGCAAAATCGACCTCTGCGGCTTCCCGTCGACGGCGCTTACTCCCACCTCCGCTGGTGGAGTAAGAGCGTCGATTCAGGGATCGATTGTCGCGTCCCGACAGGATGCGATAAATCGATCCCCGAGAGGTCGATTTCTACCCGCCGATTCAGGCGGGTAGTGTAGACCCAGCCTGAGATGATCCTGTTTGTTCTTAGCCCCAGTATCAGGAAATGACATGAGGATGATCAGCTCACCACAGGGATTCGAGTGTGAGACTTGATGCTATTTCTTGACAAAAGGCTCTGCGGGTCTTATAATAAAATAGTGTAGATGATTCTCCCTTACATATTAAAAAAACAGGTAGGATCTTGGTCAAGAACTGTGGTAAAAGTACTTATCTGCAGGATAGGAACACAGTTATTTCTGAACTATCACCTATATTGCCAATTGAAAAGAGGAATTTTATTTCATCTGACAATTTAAAAACAATTTATTGGATTCTCCCTCCCCCCCCCCCCAAAAAAAAACAACAAACAAACAAACAAACTCTTGGGCAGCAGTAGAGTGAAATTAACATGATGACTCTGGTCAGTTTAACTGCTTCTATTCAAAACCCTGTGGGCAGCAGTTAACTGTCAAACATCATTATAACTTCTACTCTGCTGCTACTGCTGTAGGAAGCTCTGAGCAGATGCAGAGGCAGATACTGCAACTTTTCAGAGAACCACCAAAAAAGCAGTAGTATTTGGAGCAGAATAGTGAAAAGCTCTTCCCTTTAACCAGCTAAAGAGTGAGGGAAAGACTAGTGTTTCCAAGACACCTCATTGGCAGAGGCTGATACAACAGATGGACCCCAAGCAGGATCAAGGGATATCATCTTGTAAATTCCCCAAGCATTTTACTTCTTCCCACTTGCTGAAGAAGTTCGGGTTGGCCCTGCTTTGAGCAGGGGATTGGACTAGATGACCTTCTGAGGTCTCTTCCAACCCTAATATTCTATGATTCTAAGGCAGGGGGCTGGCTCTATCAACAAGACATTGATCCTGGACATTACTGATAAAGCTTTCCTGGCATCTTCTATATCTATCTGTGGCTAACATGTCTAGTTCTGTGGCTAGTAGGTGTCTGGTAAACATTTCAAGCCTTGCCTTATCATACAATTTCGAGTACTTTGACCTGTTTTGTTTCAAATGTCGTGTTGAATTCTGGTTAACTGTAGAGAACCAAAAGAATCTTCCAATGTAATAAAGTCTAGAGCTCTCTGTATAAAGCATAATGATGTGCTTCCATATTCTAAGATAGGGATTATCAAGAAAAGTCTGCCTTAGTCTATGATAAATTCTATGTATCAGGATTGCAGTTGCTCAGAAAGGAGGAGCTGGGGAAGCTGTTCACTTCTTTACCCATGTAATCAAATTTGCTTTCTTAAACCAAGGAAAGAGCAACACCACTTGCTGAACATAGTCCATTTGTCCAAAACGTTCATATTCTGTTCTTGTAAATGATACAGATAGTAAAGCACAGTGTTCAATGGACAGAATATGAAGTGAGGGATGAAGACTTTATAGGGAGGCCTGGGCTTATCCTCCCCAGGGAAATATTTTTGATAATACCTGAACACCTGGTGGAATCCTGAAGGTCTATTCACCAGGCAAAAAATCAGAGGTGTAGCAGTGTTAGTTTGTATCCAGAAAAACAACGAGGAGTCCAGTGGCACCTTAAAGACTAACAGCTTTATTTGTGCAAAAATTGTTACTCTTCAGAAGTATTTAAGAAGCCTCAGGGATGGTTGAGCAGCAACCAGAAGGGATATCTGAACTCCATTTGAGTTGGAAAAATCACTCAAAGCATCCCTTTGAGGGATGGGCTCATGGAAGTCCTCTCCAGCTCAACACTGACAAAGCATTAATATAAATACAATTCTCTCTCTTTAAATTAAATGTGGCTTACATCTTTTTTCCCCAGTTTGTACATGTGGTACATGTTATCACTCAATAGATCCCTTCCCCTATATCAGTGAGTTGTCATCAGCACTGCATCTACTTCTACCTTCAGGAGATTATTCTACAAACTAATATCTTACTGTCAACATGCTTTCCCTAATATTCAGCCTAAACTGAAGTAAATGAGGCTGCAAAGGTATGAAGAATTTGGCCCATAAGAATTTATGAAATCAACCCAAAATGAGCCATATCTGACAAGGAATTTGGATTTAAATATTTACTAACTTTTGTATGACAAACAATTATGAAAGACAAACAACCTTTAGATTTACCATAAATCAGAAGTAGGTGGTGTCCTAATGTTATCTCACTGACAGACAAAAACAAGGAGATAATTATAACAGTACTTTGCATTAGCAAACTGAAAATAAAGTAGATTAAAACCCTTTTATAATTTAAGGAAAGAATCCTTTTTCTGCACTGATTCTCTAATTGACTTCAACTTCAACCTCCTCTCTGGCAGCTATTAAAGCATTGCTGTGTCTTATAAAAGTCTCATCGTGCCATCTGTCCCACTCCCGCAACCAACTCTCTTCATTTTTACCCCTCTTTGGCTGTCTTCAGTGCAGTTAACTTGAGTTATCTACATGAATTAACTCCTCTAGAATTAGTCTAGCTCAAGTCAGAGCAGCCACTGCAAAATAAACATTCAAGCTAAATGGAATGATTGGATTAACTGCAGAGAGCAAGTGTGATGAAGTTATGCTAACTCAAGCTCATAACAAATGTAATCAAATTATGATCACTTGCACCTAAAGCTTCCACTAGTTCTGTTTTTAGTTTGGTTATCAATTCCTCTATCAGTCAAGATAAGGGCTAATATAGAATTCTCCATGTTGGATGCAACACTTTTTGAGAAAAACAGGTCATCTTATTTGAGGTAGAGTGCTGCTCCTCCCCTTTTCCCAGTTTATCATTCCTAACTAGGTTTTAACCATAGATTTTATCATTTCTATTATACAAAACTTCCCAGCCACCTTCCTTCCAAAGCATTCACAGCCCCACAGACTATAGCAAGTGTGGGTCTGAGTAATCAGTGGCTCAGTTCTCCATAAATGACTTTGTAAACTCCTGGAGTAGGCAAGAAGGCATACTTTAACAAATTCATTGTTAAAATATATTTGATAAAACTGAAAAGTCCTACTGCACATACAATTGCTGAATTTAATTTTTCATATCATTAATAGCACGGAGCTTCTTTTCTTTAAATCTGCTCTTTAAGTCTCAGTGAAACATACACAAATATCCAAGTTTCCAGATTCAACTGTTTTCAGTTAGAGTGCAGAATTTCTGATCCAAACAAAAAATGGATTCACTCATTTTGCCTACTATTCCTAAAAACTTCATCTCTGAGATGTGAACAAATATGAGAAAGGTAGACTAAAGTTATGAGTGACTGAAAAAGAAGGGTTGGATGAATGGTGCAGAAGATAAAGGAGGTTATTCCAGACAGCATGACAGATGGTGTGAAGTCAAGAGTAGAAGAAAGAAATGAAGGGAGCAGTTAGACCAGAGGCTTGAGCAAAGTGATGTGCACAGGGAGAATGGAGAACAGGAGTACTTGTGGCACCTTAGAGACTAACAAATTTATTAGAGTATAAGCTTTCGTGGACTACAGCCCACTTCTTCGGATGCATAAGGGAGAATGGAGGAGTACCCTAGGAAGATATGTGGGCTGAGATATAGGCAAGAGTGTAGCTGTATCTCTTCAAGAGAAAGACAAGGAGTTTAAATTTGATTCAGAGTCATAGGTCAAGGGATTTGAAAGAGGAAGAATGCAAAAGAAGAAAGGGATTTTAACTGTTGACAATGATGGCAAGGATTGCAAGGGAGTAAGATGAGAACCAGTCTGCTCAGAGAAAAAAGAGTTGGTTACTGTAAAAACAAGAAGAGTTGACCAAGAACTGGACAAATGTTTTTAGCAGAAGGGAGTGAAAGAACAGGCCAACAACCAAAATCTATTCAAAATGTATAGTCCTCTTCATCTTTGACTTGTTTCCCTCAGTTCAGACCCATAGGTTAAGTCCCACAGTCTAACTACCGTTAATACAATGATGGCCTGCCACTCGCTTAAGCTAGATATGGTCCAAGCAAAGCTTACTTTTTCCCTAAACCTTTTCCATTTCCATTCTCCACTGTTGAAAACACCATTCCCCCCATCAATCACGTTCACAAACCAGGCATAATTTGTCTCCTCCCTCTCCTTCTCCTCATACCAATGCTGTCACCAAATGTTGCTCCTGCTTCCTTCATAACATACAAAAAAATCTGGTCCTTCTTCTCCTGCCCTCTCGTGAAATAAGATGCATTTTTATCCCCCTGGTTGGTTTAGCCCTGAGTTTCTTTTGGATGCTGTGAATGTATTCTGAATGACAAGGAAGCATTCCTGTGATGTATGCTATTGTTTACTGCGCATTTACCTGAAACCATCAATCTCATTATGTTTAATTTTATGCTAACAGCACAAACACTAGCAAAGCTTACTACGGTTGCTAGAATTAAATGTCACATTTGCATACAATTATTTATTTATTGTGGTTATTAATTACTTTTTAAATTTCCACTACAAAAAGGATCCATATAAACTTAAGTTCCATCACATCACCAGATGAGAGTTCAACATTTCTGCAGATTTTAAACAGCGCCGATTTACCTTTTAACCTGTAAGACCATCAATACCATTATTTTACTCAGATTTAAACACGTTGAAGGTTTCCGGTTAAGGAGCACTCATAAAAAAGATTACCCATTTTTTAATAAATGACATTGGCAAGGAACGATGATTTAATATTTAATGTTTCATGTAATATTTCGTTCCAAAGTTGGTAGGTAGTAATGAACATTGTAAAGGCTGCAGACTAGTTCACAATTGGCCAAAGGTGGCTGGGAAATGAACACTGATGGACTAAGTCTTTAAAACTAGATTCAGACAAACAAGGAGGAAATACCTGGTCTTCAGTACATGTCATTAGCAGAACACTATGCTAGAAAGGGATTCCTCCATCCACTGATGAGTAGAACGCCTATATGCTAATCCACCAGTATCTCTGGTAGCAAAGATCATGACCAAGCTCAGAAAAAAAGGTTTCCGTGGTCTTGACAACCCCATAGTGACCAGGATAGCTGCATTTCTCAACCCTGCTGCAGATGGAGTGGGGTGACCCTTTCTCTGTAACCTTGTAAGTGGCCATCAGGACTATTTTGTGAAACTGAACGAATTCCTACATCTGCAGAGCTTCCTGATCTTACACCATCCACTACATGGTGTTATCCTGTTCACTGACACAGATCAGGGTGGCCTAATTGTAAAGGTTGGTCTGGTACTTTAGCTGCTATCCATGATCCAAAGAAGCATTTTACTTTCTTGCTTTTATGATGGAACTGTAAATGTCTGAGGCCTGATTTATCTTTGCAGAATGACGATGAGATAATTTTCAACAGCTAGGATTCTCTGCTAATGGTATGAAGAGTTTTGATGGTCAGTACATTCCCCCCTTCAAAAAACCATTAATCATGAACCAGATTGTGCCTGATCCTGTTCAGTTCTGCATGGTGGGTGTGGCAGAATGGACTAGAAGGACAGTCAAAGGGAAAAGACAGGCTGTACATGGTTATCCTCCCCTTGCATCCATCACTTGAGCCAGCATAACACCAGGGGTAGAGTGCACAGTGCACACTTTCAAAAGGTGAAGAACCTGCTAGTCCAGTGGTTCTAAAACTTTTGTACTGGTGACCCCTTTCACAGTGCAAGCCTCTGAGTGCGACCTCCCCCTTATAAAGTAAAAACACATTTTTATATAGTTAACACCCTTATAAATGCTGGAGGCAAAGCAGGGTTTGGGGTGGAGGCTGACAGCTCACGACCCCCCCATGTAGTAACCTTGTGACCCCCCTGATGGGTCCCGACACCCAGTTTGAGAACCCCTGTGCTATTCCAGCAGAGCCCCGGAAAGAATTCTCACTGAGTAAGGGAATTTCACTAGCAGCTATTGTTGCAGCACAACTCCTTCACACCTTCTCTACATTGTGAGCTGTGACTACAGCTCTAGTCTGGACCTAAATGCCAAGGGATTATATATCTTTAAAAAAATAATACTGTTTCATCATAGTGTATATTCTCATCTATATGGACTGGGAGTAGTCAATGTCTTTATAGAGTGACATGAAACTATACTCCCTGAAGAAAATGTGGGAGGTAAATACTTTTAAGCTATTTTCCTTGAATATAGTATTTTTATTTGTATTACAGTAGCAACTCAAGGCCTGAACCAAGATCGGGGGCCCATTGTACTAGGAATTGTAAGAGTAAGAGACAGTCACTGTTCTGAAGACCTAGCTGGCAAGGGTGAAAACAGAAACAGAGGCACAGAAAGGCAAAGTGACTTGTCCAAGGTCACACAGCAGGACAGTGGCAGAACTCTGAATAAAATGAAACGGTTACTCACCTTCTTGCAACTGTTGTTCTTTGGAAGGGACAAAGTATTTGTGTTCCACAATCCTGGCGGTCGGCGGAATTGAGGCCGGGGTCTGCCACAGAGTCATGATGTTACTCTGAATTGTCTTGATTAATGGCAGAGCTACCCACGATGGACCTTCAGGAGTAAGAATGTCCACCATGGGGTCCTCGGCCTCGACCACTTCCTGCGCTTGCAGTCCCATTTTATGGGCAATCCATCTCAGAAGGTCCTCATGTGCCCTGTGGTCAATTGGAGGAGGGCCCGAAGCTGAAGCCCCTGCCACAGCCTCGTCAGACGAGGTGGCCAGAGGAAGTACCGGATCCTCCTGTTCCTTCGGCTCCCTGACCTCCTCTTGGTCAGTGCCTGCCCCTGTGGCGGCTATAGCCGAAGTGGCCATAGCCTGACCCTGCAGCTGGTCCTGTGCTGGAGTCGCAATGGCAGCGACCTGAGCCTGAGGGGGCGGCTGGGTGAGGGTGGCTTCGGATCCCTGAGGTGTAGGCCTGTCCCTGGCAGAGTGAGATTGTTGGTGTTCCGAGGTAACCGACCGTGAACCCCATGAAAGGGAGGCCTGGGCCTGATGGTAAGCCCAGTGAGTCGATAAGGACCATTGTGCTGCGGGCTGCCACTGCCTTCGCCGCCTCTCAGACCTATACCAACGACGCTGGGAATAATATGAGTCACCGTCGGAGTCCAAGGAAGTGGATCCAGATCCTGATCGCAATGACCAAGGCAGTGCCAAAGGGCCATGCACAGGAGACCGGTGTCAAGCCAATGAGACGGTGGACTGGTGCCGGGTCGACCTTTCCGGAGACTGGTGCCCAGTATCCGATGTCGGTGATCGAGGACGAGGGCCCAGTGCCGTGGATGAGTGGCTCTCACCGTGGGTAGCTCTCACCGATGGCAGACCGGTGCTGGAGAGGGGGAGCGTCGCACTGGTGTTGGAGATGCTCTTACAGTGTTTGATGCTGGGGTGCGGTGCCGTGGCGATAGCGACTGGGAACGGTGCTGCGGATGGTGCCATGAGAAGTTACTAGAGTCGGAAATCTTGCTCCTTTTTGGTTCTCGGCCGAAAAATCCTACACATTTTGTACTTCTCAGTCTGGTGCGCCTTCCCCAGACACTTTAAGCAAGAGTCGTAGGGGTCATTAATGGGGATAGGCTTGTTGCGAGCAACACAGGGCTTAAAGCCCTGGGGTCTCAGCATGCCCCAGAGCCCGAGGAGGGGTTAGGGACTGGGGAGACATCCTGCTCCCAAACCTTACTATCTAATCTACTATGTAAGCTAAAACAAGTAACTAGAACAACTAACGAGGGAGAAACACTAAGGAAGGCCCTTGCTGAGCAAGTGAATGTTGTTCCAACGGCTGTCATGTATGGTAAGAAGGAACTGAAGGGGGGTCGGGTTGGCAGGGTCATATATTGAGTGCCATGAAGGTGCCACTCCAGGGGGCTCCACAGCCAATCCGACGGGAGCTGCTAAGGGAAAACTTTCCGATGACCACGCATGCAGCGTGCACACACCGGATTGGAATCGATGTGAACAAGCACTTGAAGAAGAACCAGATTTTTATGACACCCAATCCAGTGTCCTCACCATTGGACTACATTATCCCTTGTCTAAAACTTTTGGAGTTTCCCATATCTCAAACTATACAGAAGAGTGAAGTGTATGAAGATAAGCAGTTTTGTAGGTTTCACAAAGGTTCCACACGTGACTCTGAAGATTAGGTTGTTATTTAAATGGGAATGTACTCATTTGAATTGAAACATGATATTGCATGTTTGGGCAAAAGCAAGAACAGATCAAATTAAATCATCTTTAAAGAGGATGATAATTAGTTGAAAAATGTGTTAACAGGTATTGGTAGTAATTTGGACATCCACTTGAAAGGAAACTGAAATGGTTAAGTATCCTTGAAATATTTAGTTGGATTTCAATTAATAAATTAAAGATCCTGGTCTTGGTTGTGAGGGTTTCCATCTGTGCTGTTCTACAGCATAATATGTCATCTGAGTGGCTGAGTAGTATTAGGCCAGGTTTTGAAGGGAATGGACTGCAGGGCCTGGCTGGAGTTAATGTGCTGCACTAAGTGAAGCTATCCAATGATGAATGTGTTTTATAGAAAGAAAGATGGGGAAAATTCAACCACTAAGTTCTTGGCACAGATTCATTTGATCCATTAATCAATTAATGTCTCCAGCAGAGGACAGAAATAATTCAATGTATTTGTTAATCTGTGCCATAGATAAAACTTCCACTGGTAGTTTTGGAATTAGATCCTGAAACCTTTATTTACACAGTCATATTAACTTGAAACTACTTGCATATATTCTTTTCATGTAGAATCACAGAATAAGGTCCTTCTTTCTGAACAATACTGTTTTTTCCTTGTAAAAGTTAGCTGGTATCAAAATGGAGGAACTCGGTGAGAGAATCCAAAGAGGAAAACGTGAACTGACATTGATCCACGATGATCTTGGAATTATGTGAAAATCTAAACAATGCAGATAGTAAGTATCACTTGCCACCAGACCTCACCTACGAGCTTAACAGCTCAAGCTGGTTTTCCACAACATGTCTCAGCCAGTCCATGTGGTTAACTATTGTTTCTAATATTATGGACAATTTTCTTCCTGCTTGTTTTGTTAACATGGGGAGTCATTAATTTACGATAACATACCACTTCTGACTCTAAAATGAAGAGTAGCACTAATAGAAATGTTCTTTTTCTGAACCCAATTTAACAGAGAAAAGTAGAACAATTATATCCCATTAAAGCAGATCCAACAACTCCGGCTGCATAGGATTAAAACCACTGTAAGCATGTGACACAAAAAGTTGATACAAAAACTGGAAAAGAATCATGTGGCCAAGAATGAATTAGTATAGCTTAAAAATATAGCTTTCAAAAAGTTCAAGAATGGACTATAGTAGGTACCATTTCCTATTCCTACTTACATTCATGTCAAGCTACAGTATCTTCTGTGTTCTTTATAAAGGGGAAGACAGATCAGCATTCCACTATATTATAATCATCATCATTACTGTACTACTCTCACCTTTCCAATAGTCCGTATTTTGACAGACTAGCCTCCAGCTCTTCTTCAATGACTGTCAAAACAGTTAAAAGGGGATGATAAAAGGGTCTGTCAATCAAAATCACAAGGCATTAGTAAAGGTCAAAGTGGAACTGTTCAATATTAAACTTTCAAAGACCAAGACACTAAAATTCGGATATCCTGGTTTTCAATTCAGAGACTGTAAAAAGAAGAGAAAACCTCTTAAGATGAATCTATCTTTCTGACAAGGACAAATGAAAACAGCAATGGTACCAACTTAATTCAGTCTTAAAGCTGCAATGTTGGTGTCCTTACTGAATATTGTATGAAACTAGAGTCTTCAGTTTTATTTAAATGATGTCCCCATAGCTTTGCTTCTCTTCCCTTGTTTTTCTCTGAATTATTTTGCTTAATTTTTGCCGACATGAAAAACCTGTGACTTTTGCAAAACGTAGTGTGGTATTAATCGTTGTCTCTTTACCGGTCAAGCTTATTACATGTATATGCTGACACAATTTCAATTATCTCATGAATTCTGATTTTGATGTCCAGAACTGATAAGACCAAGAAGCGAAAATACCAGATTGATCACAGATCTGCCAAATTGTAACAATATGACATTGTCTCTTTGGTAAAACCATTCTGCCAGCTTCACAATAAAGCCACATTGAAACCATAGAGAACACCACTGAACAGAAAAGCATAGGAGACCAATCAGTGAGACAAAAATAAATAACTTGTGAAGCTAAGGTCCACAGCAAGCCACAATTTTACACCAGGCTCAGGGCAACCACCAGATACTTTAAGAGTGTTCTATAAAATATGAACTCAGAAGTAGTTACAGCCTTTAAATGACAGTTTTGTTTATGCAGTTTAATGACAAGCAAAATAAATAAGACGGGACCTGATCTGACATGGCTTTGAGTAGCTCAACTCCCATTCACGCGTGTGAGTGCTGAGGATAATCAGTACTTTGTAAAACTGAATTCTTAATAAATAAGCACAAATAGAATATAATAAAATATATGGATAAAATCCAGAAAATACATGATCTATAAATAAACATACTCATCCTGAAAATCAACTGCAATAAGACAGATATCATGACCTTTAATATTGCCTCTCTATCACCAATACGGATAGAGGATTATTTTCTCACAAATGTAGAAACATTCACGTACTTGGGCAGCACCATCAGCCAGGACAGTGGAACAAGCCAGGACATCCGTAACAAAATCAATAAAGCCAGGAACACCTTCAGGAGCTTAAATACAGTCTGGAAACCATCAAAATACACCACCAAACCCAAACTCAAGATTTATCAGAGCCGCGTACTTTCAACACTACTTTATAGTGCAGAATGCTGGGGAATGAGAAAGTATGACATGTCCAAACTGTCTTCATTCCATACAACCTGCCTCAGAAAAAACCTCCGTATCTTTTGGCCCAGAACAATCTCAAACCAAGATCTATTGACACAGGGCAGCCAAGAGGATCTGAGCACCATCATTGACAGGAGGTGTTAGAGATGGATTGGCCATGTGCTTTGGATGGAAACTAATTCCATCACCAGAGTAGCAATAAGACGGACACCTGAAGGCAAGCGAAAACGAGGCCGCCCGAAAATAACATGGTGAAGAGCTGTGGAAGCTGAACTGAAAAACCTGGGGCACAGCTGGGGAACCCTGGAAAGACTTGCCAGAAACAGACAGGAGTGGAGGAGCTTTGTCGCTGCCCTAAACGCCAGAGGCGTAATGGGAACATGATGATGATGACGACCTATACAGTATGTATCAATCATTCTTCTGCTAACAGAATATTTATTTAAGAACATAAGAACGGCCATAATGGGTCAGACCAAAGGTCCATCTAGCCCATTTACTTATTTAACATTTTTCCAGAGAACAAACTCATGTAAAATGATAAATCTGTTTAAGGGATCCTTTCTAACTTACAAAACTACATCTCATAAAAACTCCATGGTGACTCCAAATGGAACTAAAAAAACAAATTCTGCAGTTAAATGCATCCGCAAACAGCTACTTTGGTATCAATTTAGTTTTAAGTTTTGATTAAATGAAAGACACATACAAATGGATACTCACACGATATGAGCAAGATCAAGTGGCTTCTCTGGCTGTTCAGGAAATACAGGATGAGGTGGTTCTCTAGTGGGCACACAACCAAGAGATTTACTAATTGCATGGCTCAGCTTCTTGGCAGGCGATTTCTGTTTTTCAAAGAAAGTCAAACAATGAGTAGATCAATCTGTGCAAGGAAAGAGCACAGACGTTTAAAAATATCCCACATTAGAAAATCTGTGTGTAAATACCATATCTAGCTGATTAGTACGAAGTCATGCATCCAGTACAATTCAGACCCTGGAAACAGGGTGAGTGGCTGAATTAATCTCTACATTCCTATTGAGCTGGAATTTTGAAAGATGGTCGACTCATTCATTAGACTGCTAAATCAAGAAATATCCCAAATGTGAACTCTGACCTTCCTATCAGGGTCACACCAAGAGGTCATTAATCTTTGGCATGGTATTTCAGCTATTCAGTGGCCTTTTGAGATATAATTTTGAAATATGATGCACCCATCAGAACCTGCCACCACCTCTCCCTTTAGAACAAAGGAGGTGATGCTTAAACAGAAGAAGGAAAGAAACACTTAAGGATACTTAGTCAAGATCATCACAAGGGTGGACTATTCTTAACTATCAACAACTACTCTGTTTTTTGTCTTTTAAGGATTTACATCACATTCATATATGGTAGCAAACCTGAGAGGAGTACTGTCAGGGATAGAAGCAAGCCACGTGGGCTTCACCCCAGAAAGACTGAAATGAAGATGATAACTATTTGTGACGCTCTGTGCCTTGGGGAACCCCCTGCACTCCCATGTCCATCCTTATAATATGATTGTGGTATCCAATGCAAAGTTTGTCATGTCAGGTGTCTTCGTAAGGCTGATGATGCACTGAGCATTATTGTTATAGTAATGTTATAGGTTGTAATTTCATGTATATAGTTATGAGGCTGAAAATGTGTCCTCATGGGTTAAGCCTCATCTTGTCTACCATAAAGAATTAGTTAAATAAACCCAGTGACAGTGAGACTAATTACTTTTTCTAACTTATTAATGTATTATTGAGTTTAAAGTAATGTTTTTGTGTACCAAATATGTTATCCTGTAAAAAATGGGGGAACATAATTCCCACATGTTTAATGGAATAAGGGGACCGTCTCTTTGACCAATATATTTCTTATAATATTGCCCACCGTCCTTCCATGATCCCAAATTCATAAACATCCCTGAATTCTCAGCAGTTGTGAGTCCCCTCCATTTCTCACTCACCTCCACTGACTTTATAGTTGACTCCCCAAAAAACACCCTCTTCACCCTTAATATTTTTGTCCCTCTCCTATTGCACCATCCATTTAAATAACCATCAACCACTTCTTCCATCCAAGTCCTGTGCTGCTGAAAATCTGTGGAGAAAATCCAGGGATCACACAGACTACCTCCACTACAAATTCACCCTTTCCTCCTTCAGGGTTATCTTCCACTAACAGCTGTTCTCTTTCCCTCCCCCATTACGATTCACCCTATAGCTTCCATCATTTGTCGCCCTCCGCTCTATCCTCAATCCTTTTCCCCAGGATTCTTCTCAGGATTGCACTGACTTGAAGATCAAACAGTTCAGATTTGATCACTTTCCCTCTACCCTTACGTCTATCACTCATGCATCACTTTTGTGTCCAAGTGCTACCATCTCATCACTGTTTCTTTCCCTTTTCACACCCTTTCCCTCCTGTCACTGACTGATGGTCATTCACTTAATTCTCTATTTCCCTTACCGCAAACTGTCCCCTCAATTTTCTCTGCTTCACCCTCAACCTCTCCTTATAATCTGACTCTTTCCACTCAAACTACAACCCAGGCTCCAGTATTCTTCCACTGTAAAAATAAATAAATAAATAACCCAAACAGCTTTTCAACCCAATTGCCTCTCCAACTACTGTTCTACTTCTCTTTACCTCCTGAATGGGCTATTTACATCCCTTGCTTTTACTTTCTTCTTATCTCACTGAATCCTCTCTCCTCTCCAATCCTGCTTCCTCCCTCTGCACTCTACCAAACTTGCTCTTTCATGATCACTAACCATCTTTTTCTTTTCCAAATCTAGTGATTTCTAGCCCACCCTTTTCCTTTGTACTTTTCAAAACTAATGATTACTCTCACGTTGAATCCTGTCCCCCTGCCACCTTTGTTTCTATAGCACTGTCTTCTCTTGGTTCTTCTCCTGCTTCTTATCAGTCCATCAATGTCATTTGCAGAGCCCTGCGTGGATACAAAATTTGTATCTGCATCCGATCTGCAAACATTGTCTGTAGATATCCGCAACTGTGTAGTAATTTTGTGATGCCAAAGAAGTCCATTATGAATTAATTTAAAGCCACTGAACGCAAACAGTATCCCACTTGGATGTGAGTCTCTGGAACTGACAGTGTAACAAATTAAAGTAGTAAGAAACCTTGCTTCTCATCCCATATTAATCAGTGGAGAAAAAAATGTATTCTCTGTGCTTTCAAATTTAAGGCATTAAGAAAAGAAGAGTACTTTGTATCAAATTTATACAAATGACAAGTATTAATAGTTAAGAACTGCAGTCTCACCTTTTCTAAAATAATGAATTGGTTAAATAAAACAGTGACTGAGACTAACACTCAAAAGGCCCCAGTCAGGATCAGGGGCCCATTGTGCAAGGCACAGTACACATCCAGAGGTAGACATTGTTCCAGCTTCAAAGAGTTAAAGATCTAACTAGCCAAGTGAATCAGATGAAAAGAATGAGCTAATACTACAGAGAGGTTACATTTCCTCACAGCTTCTAATAGCTTTAACATTAGAAAAATGTGCAAATGCACACTTGGCGATTCTAAAAAAGATGCCTCAGAGACAAGCTTGTTTCCACCCTTGTGCTTACACGTGCAGTTATCAGCAAGATTCTAAACATTTTCTACGTCTTCACCAATATCATTCTCACGTTAACCTTAAAAGCTACACATGGCTCGTGACTGTAAGCTGCATAGGAGTGGTCACTGAGAAGCAAGACACAAGAGTCTCTCCCAAAACTGTACTGGGTGACAACAGGTTAGTATCTCTCAGTCATACAAGAAATTGTTTTTAAGACCTGGTCTATACTACAAAGTTTTGCATGCACAGCAGTGTGGTCTAGGAGTGTGAAAAAAATCACGTACACCCAGCCAACACAGCTATGCCAGCAAAACTCCCAGTGTAAATGCAACTATGTGTACAGAAGAGTGCTTCAGCTGGCATAGATAATGTTGTTTGGGGAGATGATATAGCTATGCCAGCATATGTCTTCTGATGACTTATGCTGCATCTACACTACAGGACTCAGCCAGCATAGCTAACCAGCCAAGGGAGAAATTGGTTGTGAATCTGAAGATTGAAGGTAATTTGGGTGAAAGTTATCATGAAATGATAGATTTCAGTATTCTAAGGAAGGAAAGGAGTGAGAGCAGCAGAATAAGGACAACAGACTTCAAAAAGGCGGACTTTAACAAACCCAGAAAACTCGTAGGTAAGTTTCCATGAGAAAAAAACTCTAAGGGAAAAATAAGTTAAGGAGAGTTGGTAGTTTCTCAGAGACAATATTAAAGGTAGAACAGCAAACTATCCCAATGTGAAGGAAAGATAGGAACAATAGTAAGAGACGACTATGTCTCCATCAGGAACTCTTTAATGGCCTAAAAAAAAAAAAAAGAGGAATCCCACAAAAACTAGAAACATGGACAAATTACTAAGAATACAAAAAAATAGCACAAGAATGTAAGGACAAAATCAGAAAGGCTAAGTCACAAAATGAGTTACACCTAACAAGGGACATAAAAGGCAATAACAAGAGGGTCTTTACAGACATTAGGAACAAGAGCAAGACAAACGAAAATGTGAGAACTATTAATGGATCACATGAAAAAGGTTGTGGGATTTAAAGCCTATTTTACTTCAGTCTTTATTAAAAAGGTTAATTGGGACCAGATGCTCAACACACTTAATATTAACTACAAGGTGGAAGGAACAAAAGCCAGAATAAGGGAAGAACAGGTTATAGAATATTTAGACAAATCAGATGTATTCAAGTCTGCATGGCTTGATGAAATTCATCCAGGTACTTATGGAAATAGTTGGAGGAATCCCAGAAGCATTAGTGGTTATCTTTGGGAACTCATACAGGACAGGTGAGGTCCAAGAGGACTGGAAAAGGGTAAACATAGTATCTATCTTTAAAAAGGGGAACAAAGGGGACCCGAGGAACTATACAGCAGTCAGCCTAACTTTGAGATCTGGACTGATACTGGAACAAATAATTCAACAATCAATTGGTAAGCACTTAAGAGGATAATAGGGTAATAAATAATAGACAACATGGATTTGTCAAGAACAAATCATGCCAAATTAACCTAAAGGACCTGGGGATTACAGTGGATGAGAAGTCAGCAGTGTGCCCTCGTTGCCAAGAAGGCCAACAGCATATTGGGCTGTATTAGTAGGAGCACTGCCAGCAGATAGAGGGAAGTGATTATTCCCCTCTATTCGACACTGGTGAGGCCACACCTGGAATACACCGTCCAGTTTTGGTCCCCCCATGACAGAAGGGATGTGGACAAATTAGAGAGAGTCCAGCGGAGGGCAACGAAAATGATTAGGGGGCTGGGACACATGACTTACGAGGAGAGGCTGAGGGAACTGGGGTTATTTAGTCTGCAGAAGAGAAGAGTGAGGGAGGATTTGATAGCAGCCTTCAACTACCTGAAGGGGGTTTCCAAAAAGGATGAAGCTCGGCTGTTCTCAGTGGTGGCAGATGACAGAACAAGAAGCAATGGTCTCAAGTTGCAGTGGGGGAGGTCTCGGTTGAATATTAGGAAACACTATTTCACTAGGAGGGTGGTGAAGCACTGAAATGGGTTCCCTAGGGAGGTGGTGGAATCTCCTTCCTTGGAGGTTTTTAAGGTCAGGCTTGACAAAGCCCTGGCTGGGATGATTTAGTTGGGGATTGGTCCTGCTTTGAGCAGGGGATTGGACTAGATACCTCCTGAGGTCTCTTCCAATCTTAATATTCTATTCTAATTTCCTTCTTTGACAGCATTACTGGTGAAGTGGATGGCAGGAAGCTGTACAAGTGATTTATCTTCATTTGTCTTCATTTATCTTCATAATGTTTTTGATACAGTCCTATATGACATTCTCATAAACAAACTGGGAAAATGGGTCTCGATGAAATTACTAAAAGGTGGATGCATAATAGATTGAAAGACCGCATTCAAAGAGTAGTTAGCAGTGATCAAACTGGAAGGTCCTATCCAGTGGGATTCCACTGGGTCTGTCCTGGGTCTAGCACTATTCAATATTTTCATTAATGTCTTGGACAATGGAGAGGAGAGTACGCAAAACCTGCAGACCATATCTCTGCTGCTATGATGATCAGTACTCCCACAACACACCTTTTAAGATCCCTAGGTCCTACACACACCTATCACAACATGTGGTGTATCTCATCCAGTGCACCAATAACAACTATGTGGGTGAAACCAGACAAACACTACACTTTTGAATGAACTCACACAGAAAAATGATAAAAGACAAAAACATCATCTCACCCATAGGTGAACACTTTTCACAAAATGATCACTCTATATCTGACCTCTCTGTCCTCGTCCTCAAAGGAAACCTGCACAACACCTTCAAAAGATGAGCCTATGAGATTACACTCATAACTTTGATAGATATTAAAATGATGGACTTAATAAAAACCCAATTTATGGTTTATTACAACAATCTGTAACCTAACTCCCCTTTTTTGTCCTATAACTGGAGAGATGTCAATAGGCCACTTCACCTTGAATGGTCTCTTATCCCAGGTCTACACTAGCGGGGGGGTCAACCTAAGATTTGCAACTTCAGCTACACGAATAGCGTAGCTGAAGTTAGTGTATCTTAGGTCAACTTACCTGGCCGTGAGGACGGCGACGAGTCGACTGCTGCCGCTCCCCTTGTCGACTCCGCTTCCGCCTCTCGCAAGCTGGAGTTCCGGAGTCGACGGGGAGTGCGATCGGGGATCGATTTTATCGCGTCTACACTAGATGCGATAAATCAACCCCCGATAGATCGATCGCTACCCACAGATCCAGCGGGTAGTGAAGACCTGCCCTTAAATATGTGTTAACTACTTATGCCAATCTGTTCCACCTTGTATTTAGCTGTGACACTCTGAGGCCAGGTCTACACTGCCAGTGTCTCTGGACATCAAGGCACTTTGCAGTCTGTTCCTTGTAGGTCCCAGGTCTCCTTCTCAGGCCACTGTAGCACTCTATGTCAGGGGTTCCCAACGCGGTGCCCGCGGGCGCCATGGCACCCGCCGGGGCTTCTAAGTGCGCCCACGTATTGGCCGGCGTACGAGCATCCGCCGAAATGCCGCCGAGAAGCAGCGTTATACAGAGGCGTCGCTGCAGAAATGCCACCAATTTTTGGCGGCATTTAGGCGGTGACACCTCTGGATGACGCTGCTTCTCGGCGGCGGCGGCGCCTATTGACGTTGCTGCTTCTCGGCGGCATTTTGGCGGATGCTCGTCCACCGCCACGCTCCTCCGTGGTTCATCGTCTGGTGTGCCAGACGAAAAAGGTTGGGGACCCCTGCTCTATGTGAAGACAAGCCCTGAGTATCTTTCCCAGACTGGAAGAAGAGCCCTGTCACTAGAAAACTTGTCTCTTTTACCAAAAAAAGTTGGTCCAATAAAAGATATTACCTCACTCATGTTGTCTCTCTAATATCCTGGGACCAACACAGCTACAACACTGCAAACATATTTCACATGAAGTCTAACACAGCTCTTGTATTTATTTGAGCATGGACACAGTTTGCCCTCTGCTGGGGAAAGAAACTATTTAAAATTGTACTGAATATGACCCTCTTCACTTGGTTTTCAGGGCACCTGGCCAATATTGTTACAGTTAAGAATTTTATAGAATGATTTGCAAGTCACCTTTAAAAGATTTTATAGGGGACAGTAAGTGAGTTAATAATACAAAAGAAGGGTTTCTAAGAGAGAAAAATGCTCATAGGACCCTATTGCAGCTATAAGTCCAGCACAGGCAAACTCTAAATTACTTAGGACAGTGAGCTTCTCAGGACAGGGTTTCTTATGTGTTTGTACAGTGACTAATATAATGGGGCCCTCATCAGGGCCCAAGACACTACCACAGTACAAATAAACAACTACATTTACTTTTAGTTGTATTATTAATAGGTTCTCAGAGGCCGTTGGATTAGAATGCTCTATAAATCATAAATATTCTATTCTTCTTCTGAAATAGAAAGTGTTTTAGAAAGAACAAGGCATTACTGCACTGAAAAAGAGGCTTCCAAAAGCTACAGCTTTCTAGCTGGTTTCAGCAATTTCAGAAATTGCTCTTCTGACATAGAATATACTCACCACAAAGGGGTAACACCTTGACTACCTTACTGCAGCAAGCCAAACAAAAGCTTTTTTTTTTTAATAACATCACCCATGTTTAAATCAGTTTTCTAATGTCAATGGCCTGATTTTCAGACATGCTGAGCACTCACAATTAACAGGTCCCAACAACAACAAAAAGTCAAAATATTCCAGAAGTCTGTTCATAAGAAAAGACTTTGAAATTGTAACTAAGTAAAATATTATTCAGCTAAGCATAACAACCAGTTTATTTCTTCATCAATGGGACTTTTCCTTATAAAAATACTCTAGACATTTCTACCTGAACTTGCATATTTGTAATATTCAGTTCAAAATATCCTGTATAACCCAGTAACTCTCTGGGGTTGTGGCTTTGCCCTAGGTGTCCTCCCTTTCCCTTCCTCCAGACAAAAAGGGTGGAGTGGGCCCAATCAGCCCTCAGTTCCTTCACCCCTATAAAATCCAGGTGTTACAGAACTCTGTAGTAGTAATGAGGAGGGGGGTCAAGGAATCTGTGGACAATGCATCTCAAAGAACCACAGATACCATTGTATATGTAACCGTTCTTTCTTCAAGTGATTGTCCACATGGTTTCATTCTTGGTGGCTAAGAAGTAGTTATCTATTTACTTGGAGATGGATAAACGGAGTCCTACTTGACTAATGATTGACAGACAGCCTTACCAAAATTGTCATCTGATCTGGAAGCCTGCACTATGGAACAGTGAGCGGTAAATATGTGGCTCACACTCCATGTAGCTATTCTATATACCTTCGGTATGAGAATGTTCCCCACACAGACAGTAGAGGCTGCTTGAGCTCTAGTGAATTAACTCATGTGTCTAGGAGGATGTTTCTTGTCTTACTCATAACAAGTTCTTATGCAGTCAGAGACCCACTTGGATCAACGCAGAGTGGATACAGGATGCACCTGGACCCTGTCAGCAAGAGACAAACAGCTTAGATGTGTTCCTGAATATTTGTTTCTATCTGAATAAAATGACAATGCTCTCACTACATCCAGTGTGTGAAGCTTTGTTTCACTTCCCGTAATGTGAGGCTTAAAAAAACTGGGAGGTGAATGGACCAATTTATATGGTTTTCTGATACCTCCTTAGGCAGGAACTTAGGCTATGGCTACACTTGTGTAGAGTACAGGCACTCTACATGTAGCTACATGTTACAGTGAAAAGCAGGCTGTGTCCACACTTACTTTTCACTGCTGTGTGCAGCTACATACTGCAGTGAAAGGCCCGGCAATGGCTTTCCCTGCTGCCAGAGCCTCTCACTGCAGTGGGGAAGAGCAGTGTCGACACAGAAGGCACTGCTTGGGCAGACAGAGAGCCCTTGTAGAATACATATCTTGGGGATTCGGGCATGTAGGGCACTCTTCTACTCACCTATGCCGTTCTCCCCAGCTGTACTGCTATCTATACTCATGCTACCTGGATGTGCAATGTCTGTATGCTACACACCACTGTAAGAGTAGACATACCTTTACGGTAAGATATAACGTTAACCCTGTCCTTGAGAAAAACAGTATAAAGATCTGAATCCTTCCTACCCTCTGGCTCATGTAACGACCCCCAGGAAAGCAGTTTTCAGGATGCTGACAGAGATGGACTAACTCACATTTTGAGACACCGCTGAACATAGGCGCCAACTCCTTGGGTGCTCCAGGCTGGAGCACCCACAGGGAAAAATGAGTGGGTGCTCTGCACCCACCTGCAGCCAAGCTCCTCCCCCCCCACCTCATTCCTCCCCGCTCCTCCGCCTACCTCCCAGCGTTTGCCGCTGCCAAACAGCTGTAGCAAGGTCTGGGAGGGAAGGGGGAGGAGCGGGAACGTGGCGTGCTCAGGGGAGGAGGCGGGGCCAGGGGCAGAGGGGGGGTCAAGCACCCACCGGTGCCAGTAGAAGTCTGCACCTATGCCGCTGAAGGTCTCCCCGAGTCTGCATCGATTTCTCCAGCAGGAAAATTTCAACTTTGCCTCCCTTGCTCTCTGGCTGCACTTGCAATAAAAATGACCATGGAATGATGTTCAAGAATGTATTCTTCCCAAAGACATACTAACACTGAGGGCAACCATTTTGATGGATATGGCAGCGTAACATGAAAAATGGTTGCATAGGTCTTAACACTTGGTGACTGGCTGTCATAATTCTAGAACTCTTGTATGGTGGGAGGAGGCTACTTAAAATTCACTAACTACAATACATTTTTAATAGGCCACTGAGAAAAAGAGAACTTAATTAACTATTCTAATGCTAATTAATAACATTAAATAACTAAGCTAAGTTAACCGCACAGTGCACAAGAGAAGCAGACACTACCAACATTTCAGTCTTGCAGCTACAGGCAGTAACAAGGAACTGAGGGGTGACAAGAGCCCCATTTAGGTGGCAGGTAGGACTGTCAATCGATTTAAAAAAATTAATCGTGATTAAGCGCACTGTTAAAAGAATAATGGAATACCATTTAAATATTTTTGATGTTTTCTACATTTTCAAATATATTGAATTACCACACAGAATACAAAGTGTACAGCGATCACTTTATATTGTTTTTGATTACAAATATTTGCACAGTAAAAACCAAAAGAAATAGTATTTTTCAAGTATCAGAGAGGTAGCCGTGTTAGTCTGAATCTGTAAAAAGCAACAGAGGGTCCTGTGGCACCTTTGAGACTAACAGAAGTATTGGGAGCATAAGCTTTCGTGGGTAAGAACCTCACCTCTTCAGATGCAAGAAGAAGAAGAATCTTCTTGCATCTGAAGAAGTGAGGTTCTTACTCATAGACTCATAGACTCATAGACTTTAAGGTCAGAAGGGACCATTATGATCATCTAGTCTGACCCCCTGCATGCTGCAGGCCATAAAACCGTCCCTACCCCTTCCCTGGACTCTGCTGTTGAAGTCCCCAATCCTGTTTTAGGTGACTTCAATCGGCAGAGACCCTCCTGCTAGAGATCCCTGCCCCATGCTGCGGAGGAAGGCGAAAAACCTCCAGAGGCTCGGCCAATCTGCCCTGGAGGAAAATTCCTTCCCGACCCCAAAAATGGCGATCAGTCAGACCCCGAGCATATAGGCAAGAGTCACCAGCCTGACCCCTGTCAGCCATTATACGATTTACCTACCATTGTTTGGTTTTCCTTGACTACTATGTTTTACCATTAAACCATTCCCTCCATAAATTTATCTAACTTAATCTTAAAACCAGACAGGTCCGTCGCCCCCACCGTTTCCCTCGGAAGGCCGTTCCAATATTTCACCCCTCTGACGGTCAAAAACCTTCGTCTAATTTCAAGCCTGAACTTCCCCACGGCCAGTTTATATCCATTCGTTCTCGTATCCACATTAGTACTAAGCTGGAATAATTCTTCTCCCTCCCTTGTAGTAATCCCTCTAATATATTTAAAGATAGCAATCATATCCCCCCTCAGCCTTCGCTTTGTCAGACTAAACAACCCAAGCTCCTCTAGTCTCTTTTCATACGACAGGTTTTCCATTCCTCTGATCATCCTAGTGGCCCTTCTCTGCACCCGTTCCAGTTTGAGTTCATCTTTTTTAAACATGGGAGACCAGAACTGCACACAGTACTCCAAGTGAGGTCTCACCAGCGCCTTGTACAACGGGAGCAGGACCTCCTTATCCCTACTAGATATACCTCGCCTAATGCATCCCAAGACAGCATTGGCTTTTTTCACCGCCACGTCGCATTGTCGACTCATAGTCATCCTGCGGTCTACGAGGACCCCTAGGTCCTTCTCCTCTTCCGTTACTTCTAACCAATGCGTCCCCATCTTGTAACTAAAATTGTTATTAGTCATCCCCAAATGCATTACCTTACACTTTTTACTATTAAATTTCATCCTATTTCTGATACTCCAATTCACAAGCTCATTCAAGTCTCCCTGCAGGATATCCCTATCCTCCTCCGAATTTACAACGCCTCCCACCTTCGTATCATCCGCAAACTTTATCAGCCCACTCCTGCAATCGGTCCCGAGGTCAGTTATAAATAGATTAAATAAAATGGGTCCCAAAACCGAACCTTGAGGCACTCCACTAGTAACCTCCCTCCAACCCGACAGTTCACCCTTTAATACGACCCGCTGCATTCTCCCCATTAACCAATTCCTTATCCACCTCTGGATTTTCATATCGATCCCCATGTTTTTCAGTTTAACCAATAGTTCCTCATGGGGTACTGTATCAAACGCTTTACTGAAATCCAGGTATATTAGGTCCACCGCATTTCCCTTATCTAATAAGTCCGTTACTTTCTCAAAGAAGGAGATCAGATTCGTTTGGCACGATCTGCCCTTCGTAAAACCATGTTGTAATTTATCGCAATTGCCACTAACCTCCAGGTCCTCAACTAGTTTCTCTTTCAGAATTTTCTCTAACACCTTGCACACTACAGATGTTAAACTAACAGGCCTGTAGTTACCCGGATCACTTTTTTCCCTTTCTTGAAAATAGGAACCACATTAGCTATTCTCCAGTCTAACGGGACCACCCCCGAATTTACAGATTCATTAAATATTATCGCTAACGGGCCTGCTATTTCCCGCGCCAATTCCTTCAATATTCTCGGATGAAGATCGTCCGGTCCTCCCGACTTAGCCCCATTAAGGCAATCAAGTTTTGTTTCTACCTCGAATACGGTAATCCCCCATCCCGAATGCCCCTCTGTAGTGGTGCTAGTATCCCTAATACCTTCATTGGCCTCATTAAACACCGATGCAAAATATTCATTGAGATATTGCGCCATGCCTAGATTGTCTTTAATCTCCTCTCCGGCAATAGTCTTCAGCGGTCCCACTTCTTCTTTCTTTGCTTTCTTACTATTTATGTGGCTGTAAAACCTCTTACTATTGCTTTTAATTCCCCTCGCTAGGTCCAACTCTACACGGCCTTTGGCCTTTCTCACTCTATCTCTACATTCTCGGACTTCACTAAGGTAAGTTTCTTTACTAATCCCTCCCCTCTTCCACTCTTTGTACGCTTTCTGTTTTTTCCTAATCACCCCTTTGAGTCGGTCGCTCATCCAGCTCGGTCTAAATCTCCTGCTTTGTAATCTTTTTCCCTTTTTTGGAATGCAGGCCTCCGACAGCTCATGCATCTTTAACTTGAAGTAATCCCAGGCTTCTTCTGCCTTTAGATCCCTTAATACGTTTGCCCAATCCACTTCCCTTACCAGTCCCCTTAATTTGTTAAAATTGGCCTTTTTAAAATTATAAACCCTAGTCTTTGACTTAATTCTGTTACTCCTCCCATGTATTTTAAACCGAATTAGCTCATGATCACTGGAGCCCAAATTGTCCCCCACTAGCACTTCCTCAACGAGGTCCTCACTGCTTACCAGAATCAAATCTAAAGTGGCCTCCCCCCTCGTCGGTTCAGCTACCACTTGATGAAGGAATTGATCAGCAAGCACATCTAGGAACATCTGAGCCCTATTATTACTACTAGCGTTTGTGCCCCAATCTATATCCGGGAAGTTAAAGTCCCCCATAATTACACAGTTTCTATTAGTAATTACTTCTCTAAACACATTAAATAGTTCCTTATCCATATCCTGGGTCGATCCCGGCGGTCTATAGCACACTCCAAGCACTATCCCCGGAGAGGCTCTAGTAGTCCTTTTACCCAGTGTGAGTATTGCCCAGACGGACTCTGTGTTATCTAATCCATCCACTATTATTTCTTTACAGCTTATTTCACTGTTGACATACAATGCCACCCCCCCACCTTTACCTTTGTTCCGGTCTTTCCTAAACAGCGTATACCCCTCCATACCTGTGTTCCAGTCGTGACCGTCATTCCACCACGTTTCTGTTATTCCTACGATATCCGGTTTCAGCTCTTGGACCAAGAGCTCCAATTCCTCCATTTTATTACCTAGGCTTCTCGCATTGGTGTATAAACACCCTAATGTATGTCGTTTAGCCTGTCTCCCATTAGTAGCACTATATGTTGCGGGCCTCCTTGCGCCCGTCCCCCCTGTCCTTCCTATGTCCAATCTCGTCTCCCCGGCTATGTCTCCTCTCATTTTACTCACCTTTTCCATACTGGAATCTGGCGTGGAGATTAACTGTGCATCTCCCAACCTTCTCCCCAAACTTCCTAGTTTAAAGCTCTTTTGATAAGATGAGCCAGCCTCCCTCCCAGAAGTCTATTTCCTTCCCTACTCAGGTGAAGCCCATCCCGCGAGAACAGGTGTCTGTCCCCAAAAGCCTCCCAGTGGCCATACATCCCAAAGCCCTCCTTATAGCACCACTCCCTTAGCCAAGTATTTATTCTCACAATCCTATCAGCCCTTTGCTGCCCTTCCCTCGGAACGGGCAGAATCCCACTAAAGATAACCTGAGCCTCTATCTCCTTGAGCGTCTTCCCCAGCCTGGCATAATCTCCCTTGATTCTCTCTAACGAGAACCTAGCTGTGTCATTCGTTCCTACATGAAGGATTATCAAGGGGTTCTTACCTGCTCCTTTTAGGATCCTTTTCAACCGCAGGTCCACATCGCGTATCTTTGCGCCCGGGAGACAGCACACCCTTCTGTTCTCCGGGTCCGCCCTGGTCACAGGCCTGTCCAATCTCCTCAGTAATGAGTCTCCAATTACATACACCTGCCTTCGCCTGGCAACAGTGCCATCTAGTAATCTAGTCTCTAATCCCTCTAGTCCTGACCTGAGCCTGTTCCTATCTTCCCTAATGCTCCCCCTTATGCCTTCCTGAATCCTCCCGGGGCCCAGAATTGGTGCTGTCTCCATCAACTCCTCCCCTCTCTCTCTCGGACTAGCTGCTCTTCTCTTCTTCCTCACTCTCCCACCTTCAGCTGCCACCTGCTGCCCCTCCACCTCGCTATCCAAACACTCGAACCTATTCCTGAGTTCTATTCCCCCCTCACTGGCCCTTCTTTTCCTTGGCCTGCTTCTGACAGTCACATGGTTCCACCTCCCATGCTCTCCCCCTTCCATTCCCCTATCACCCTCCTCTGCCTCTACCTGCGCCGCAGGGCGTTCTCCTTCAGCCCCTCCTTGCCTGTCCTCCATCAGCTGCTCAAACCCCCGCCTAAACTCCACCAGGGTATCTACCTGCATCTCTAGCCCCTTAATCTTTTCCTCCAGTAACACTATCAGGCGACACTTCATACACACATACCTGTGTTCCGGCTCCCCTGCTAGGACCATATACATACCACAGCTTCCACATGCAGCCATCTGCATTCTGTCTGCTGCTGCTGCTTGGCTCATGCCTGCTGGGCTCCCTGCCCACGGTGCCTGTGGACTCAGAGCACACACCACACCTTGCCCTCCTGCCTCCCCCCTTACCTCCCCCTGCAAACTCCCCCGTTAGCCGCCCTGTTTGCTGCCTCCGGTGCCACTGCTCGCAGCTGTGCCGCTGCCTGGGTGGGCGGCCGCTTTTATGGGCCCCCTAATCAGCCAAGCCCCGCCCCCTGCTCAGGCCTCGGCGTCCGTCCCAGCACCCAGCCCCTGCCGGCCCCTACAAACCAAAACAAACAAACACACAAGAACACCCAGGAACACCCAGGACAGATGCAAATACAGGTACCTTCTCCTCCAATGAGAACTCCCTCTCAAACTCCCCTGTTAGCCGCCCTGTTTGCTGCCTCCGGTGCCGCTGCTCGCAGCTGTGCCGCTGCCTGGGTGGGCGGCCGCTTTTATGGGCCCCCTAATCAGCCAAGCCCCGCCCCCTGCTCAGGCCTCGGCGTCCGTCCCAGCACCCACGAAAGCTTATGCTCCCAATACTTCTGTTAGTCTCAAAGGTGCCACAGGACCCTCTGTTGCTTTTTAAAGTATTTTTCAATTCACCTAATACAAATAATGTAGTGCAATCTCTATCGTGAAAGTTAAACTTACAAATGTAGAATTATGTACAAAAAAAATAACTGCATTCAAAAATAAAACAATGTAAAACTTTAGAGCCTACAAGTCCACTCAGTCCTACTTCTTTTCAGCCAATCACTCAGACAAACAAGTTTGTTTACATTTGCAGGAGATAATGCTGCCCACTTCTTGTTTATAATGTCACCTGAAAGTGACAACAGGTGTTTGCATGGCCCTGTTGTAGCTGGCATCGCAAGATATTTACATGCCAGACACACTAAAGATTCATATGCCCCTTCATGCTTCAACCACCCTTCCAGGGGACATGCGTCCATGCCGATGACAGGTTCTACTCAATAACGATCAAATTTTCATCACTTGTGTCAGATGCCACCAGCAGAAGGTTGATTTTCTTTTTTGGTGTAGTTCTGTAGTTCCCACATTGGAATGTTGCTCTTTTAAGACTTCTGAAAGTATGCTCCACACCTCATCCCTCTCAGATTTTGGAAGGCATTTCAGATTCTTAAACCTTGGGTCGAGTGGTGTAGCTATTTTTTAAAATCTCACATTGGTACCTTCTTTGCATTTTGTCAAATCTGCAGTGAAAGTGTTCTTAAAAGGAACAACATGTGCTGGGTCATCATCCGAGACTGCTATAAGATGAAATATATGGCAGAATGCGGGTAAAACATAGTAGGAGACATACAATTCTCCTCTCCCCCAAGAAGTTCAGTCACAAATTTAATTAACACTTTTTTTTTTTTTTTTTTTTTTTTTTAAGGCACATCATCAGCATGGAAGCATGTCCTCTGGAACGGTGGATGAAGCATGAAGGGGCATACAAATGTTTAGCATATCTGACACGTATATACCTTGCAATACCAACTACAACAGTGCCATGCAAATACCTGTTCTCAGTTTCAGGTGACATTGTAAATAAGAAGCGGGCCGCATTATATCCTGTAAATATAAACAAACTTGTTTGTCTTAGTGATTAGCTGCACAGGAAGCAGGACTGAGTGGACTTGTAGGCTCTAAAGTTTTACATTGTTTTGTTTTTTTGAGTGCAGTTATGTAACCAAAAAAAAAAAAATCCACATTTGTAAGTCGCATTTTCCCAATAAAGAGATTGCACTACAGTACTTGTATGAGGTGAATTGAAAAATACTATTTCATCATTTTTACAGTGCAAATATTTGTAATAAAAAATATAAAGTGAGCACTGTACAGTTTGTATTCTGTGTTGAAACTGAAATCAATATATTTGAAAGTGTAGAAAAATATCCAAAAGTTTTTAATAAATGTCAACTGGTATTCTATTGTTTAACAGTGTGATTAAAAGTGCAATTAATTGCAATTAATTTTTTTAATCGCAATTAATTTTTTTGAGTTAATCGCATGAGTTAACAGCGATTAATCGACAGCCCTAGTGGCAGGGCATGAGGGCACCTCAGACAAAGGCAAAGCCCCAACAGACACTGCTAGCTAAAAAGAATCCAACATCACATGCACGAGTACTGAGAGTGCAATGTGTGGAGATGATTACTCAAAGAATTCCCCATTGATATGGGATCAGAAAAATGCATCGGGTTATTAATGCTTGTAGTGTTGTTGAAGCCATGTTGCTTCCAGGATATGAGACACACAATATGGGTGAAGTAATATCTTTTGTTGGACCAATTTCTGCTGGGGGAAAGGAAAAATATTCAAAACTTCAGAGATTGTTTTCAGGGGCCGAGTGGCTAGGCAGCAGTTCTGCAGAAAAGGACCTAGGGGTTACAGTGGACAAGAAGCTGGGTATGAGTCAACTGTGTGTGTTCTTGTTGCCAAGATGGCTAACGGCATTTTGGGCTGTATAAGTAGGGGCACTGCCAGCAGATCAAGGGACTTGATCATTCCCCTCTATTCGGCACTGGTGAGGCCTCATCTGGAGTACTGTGTCCAGTTTTGGGCCCCACACTACAAGAAGGAAAAAAGAGTCCAGTGGAGGGCAACAAAAATTATTAGGGGGCTGGAGCACATGATTTATGAGTATCAGAGCGGTAGCCGTGTTAGTCTGAATCTGTAAAAAGCAACAGAGGGTCCTGTGGCACCTTTGAGACTAACAGAAGTACTGGGAGCATAAGCTTTCATGTGAAAGAACCTCACTTCTTCAGATGCAAGTAATGGAAATCTCCAGAGGCAGGTATAAATCAGTGTGGAGATAATGAGGTTAGTTCAATCAGGGAGGGTGAGGGGCATTGCTGGCATATGATGGCATATATAACATTGGTGGACGTGCAGGTGAATGAGCCGGTGATGTTGCAGCTGATCTGGTTAGGTCCTGTGATGGTGTTGCTGGTGTAGATATGTGGGCAGAAATATCTACAACATCACCGGCTCATTCACCTGCACGTCCACCAATGTTATATATGCCATCATATGCCAGCAATGCCCCTCTGCTATGTACATTGGCCAAACTGGACAGTCACTACGCAAGAGGATAAATGGACACAAGTCAGATATCAGGAATGGCAATATACAAAAACCTGTAGGAGAAAACTTCAACCTCCCTGGCCACACAATAGCAGATGTAAAGGTAGCCATCTTACAGCAAAAAAACTTCAGGACCAGACTCCAAAGAGAAACTGCTGAGCTCCAGTTCATTTGCAATTTTGACACCATCAGATCAGGATTAAACAAAGACTGTGAATGGCTATCCAACTACAGAAACAGTTTCTCCTCCCTTGGTGTTCACACCTCTACTGCTAGCAAAGCACCTCACCCTCCCTGATTGAACTAACCTCATTATCTCCACACTGATATATACCTGCCTCTGGAGATTTCCATTACTTGCATCTGAAGAAGTGAGGTTCTTACCCACGAAAGCTTACGCTCCCAGTACTTCTGTTAGTCTCAAAGGTGCCACCGGACCCTCTGATGATTTATGAGGACAGGCTGAGGAAACTGGGATTGTTTAGTCTGCAGAAGAGAAGAATGAGGGGGGATTTGATAGCAGCCTTCAACGATCTGAAAGGGGGTTCCAAAGAGGATGGATCTAGACTGTTCTCAGTGGTACCAGGTCACAGAACAAGGAGTAATAGTCTCAAGTTGCAGTGGGGGAGGTTTAGGTTGGATATTAGGAAAAACTTTTTCACTAGGAGGGTGGTGAAGCACTGGAATGGGTTACCTAGGGAGGTGGTGGAATCTCCTTCCTTAGAGGTTTTTAAGGTCAGGCTTGACAAAGCCCTGGCTGGGATGATTTAGTTGGGGGTTGGTCTTGCTTTGAGCAGGGGATTGGACTAGATGACCTCCTAAGGTCCCTTCCAACCCTGATACTCTTTGATTCTATGATCTGAAGAAGAGCTCTGAAGCTCAAAAGCTTGTCCCTTCCACTAAGAGAAGTTGGTCCAATAAAAAATATTTCGTGACCCACCTTGTCTCTCTCACTTTATTAAAACATTCAGACATGGCACCAGGACTTTGCAACAGCCTAAAAATCACTAGAGTGGAACATGAGTCAGGAACAAAACTCACTGTAGACCAATTGCTGCTGCAGTTTTAAATACACACGTGAAGAGAGGCGGGATGGTTTTATGCTTGTGAAGTCTGATTATTTCTCAAATGTTTTTAGATTTCCAGAAGGAAAGTACTAGAGAAGTGCAAAATATTATTAAAAACATCAAAGAGTCTTGTGGCACCTTATAGACTAACAGACATATTGGAGCATGAGCTTTCGTGGGTGAATACCCACTTCGTCGGATGCATCTATAAGGTGCTACAGGACTCTTTGCTGCTTTTACAGATCCAGACTAACACGGCTACCCCTCTGATATTAAAAACATGACATTAGTGCAATAGCTATGTTGCAAACTAATATCCACTATATATTCTATCACTCAGAGATTTTAAAGCCATTGATAATCTAGTCTCTGCTTTCTAGGATACGGTCCCCCATTCTGGGACTGTATATCAATAACAAACAAAATGTCAGGCCAAATTCTGACCCAGTTCATAGTCAAAGTAAACTGACTGTGAGTTAATGATTCTGGGTTGGATTTTCAGTGGAGCCACTCTGCAGTCATTCAATGAAGCCTCAACTGATCTGAAGCATCACTAATCCACTTGTCTTACCTCTACCCCCACTCTCCTATGCTCGTTGCATCCCAAGTTAACCCAGTAAAACCACTCTTAGTTAGGAAGTGCCTGCAAAGTTGTACTCCACTACACACACTGACTCTGCTAAAACCGCTTTTTTTGTTGAGCCCATGACGAAAAAGTCTCCATTTGGCCAAGTAACAGCATCTAATGGAGTTCTTCCTGCTGCTGAGAATGTCTTGTACAACTGAAGAGCATGTTCATTCTAAGGCACATGCCCACCTAAATACCAACCCAAGGTGTAGTGCATGTGGACTTGGATAGATCTGATCTCGCTGTTGCACTGGGTCACCAGATCGGGGAAGACAGGGATGGAATTGGTTAGTGGGAGGACATACGGAAAAAATTGGGGAACCAGGATTGTCTGGGCCTGCAGGGGGTGATCAGAATTACCATCACTCTGTCTTGTCAAATCTTTTGCAGTACTTGAAGCAGGAGCGGTAGCGGAGGGAAGGAGTAATTGAGTTGGTATGACCAGGGGATGAGCAGGGCATCGCCCTGGGAACGATGACTGAGGGCTCCCCTGGAGCAATACATCTTGCATTTGCTATTCACCTGTGAAGCAAATAGGGTCACCCATCAGGAGAAGATGTCATGTACTAGCGAATTGTGAAATTCCCATTAGTGGTCAATTGCAAAAAGGTCTGATGCACCTATTCCAGAGATTGACCGCCTCTGCACATAGTGCAGTGGATCTTGTTTTTCCATGTTTGTTGAGATAAATAACAGTAGGGGTGTGGTCTGACATGATGAGAACATAGTGGGCGCAGATGAAGAGAAGAAAGGATTGGCATGCCTTTCTTACAGCTCAGAGTTCCAGGATGTTTATGTGAAGCCTGGATTCTCGGGAAGCCCATGTTCCACCGGGAATGGGTCAGTGATAATTGTCTTGTCTGGGGAGGAGGGAAGAAAGGAACCCCCCACACATACACAATTTGGATCTGTCCACCACTGGAGGGATGATAGTACCTTGGTGGAGACTATCAACATAAAATCCATGAAGTGGCAATTTGGTGAGTAAACAGACTGGAGCCATGTCTGGAGGCAGCAAAGGTGGAGTCAAACGAAGGGGCTCACATAGGTACACAAAGCCACATGGCCAAGGAGAGACATGCAATTCCTGGCTGGTACATACAGATTGTTCACAATGTGAGTTATGATGCCACTCATGGTCTGGAACCTCTCTGCGGGCAAGTACGATCATGATATGACTGAACTTATGGTAGCCCCAATAAAGTCCAGAGACAGCATGGGGTCGAGAATCAATTTCTCAACATTGACGCTCACTCCAAAGGAAGAAAGGAGATTGAGTAACACGAGGTTGACGCATGGGTTTCTTGTCTTGAACTTGCGGAAAGGTTCAGATCATCGAGATATGGAAATACGAGGACACCATAATGTCTGACAAACTACTACAATGGAAAATACTTTGGTGAAGACTGGGAGCAACGGCTATTCTGAAGCGGAGCACTCTGTATTGGAAATGTTGGGTGTCCACTGTGAATCTCAGGAAATGTCTGGGGGCAGGATGAATATCGATGTGAAAATAAGTGTCCTTTATATTGACAGCTGTAAACCACGTGCCTTTCTCTAAGGATGGAACTATTGCTGCCAGAGTGACCATATAAAACTTGATTTTGTGGATAAAGCAACTGTGGTATCAGAAATGGAGGATTGGTCTCCACCTGCCTTTCTTCTTGGGTATCAGGAAGTAGGTTGAGTAGAATCCCATTCTCTGATATTCCGGAGGAACGTGTTCTATTGCTCCCCATTGTAACACATTCACCTCTTGGGCGAGACTACTGTCATGAGAGTGGTCCCCAAAGGGGGTCAGGAAGCAGGATTTTGAAGGACAAAGCATGATAAACTCGATTGTATAGCCACGGTGGATGACATTCAACACCCATCTCACGTCTTGTGGGGTGCCGATGATGGCGGTACCGATGGAGCAGTGCCCCAAATTGCTGGATCCTATTGCTTGTGGGTCTTTTTCTTGTGCCGATGGGGCTTAGCGCATGTTCTTGTAACCCTTGGGCTGCACTAGTGGAAAGAGAATCTATCTTCTTTCATCTGGAGGAAGACTTAGTCCCATGCTTATGGGTGTGCTTCCTTACCTCCCAGTTATATAATAATAATAATAATAATAATAAATGGAGATATCCTATCTCCTAGAACTGGAAGGGACCCAGAAAGGTCATCGAGTCCAGCCCCCTGCCTTCACTAGCAGGACCAAGTACTGATTTTGCCCCAGATCCCTCAGTGGCCCCCTCAAGGATTGAACTCACAACCCTGGGTTCAGCAAGCCAATGCTCAAACCACTGAGCTATCCCTCCCCCCTCAAGTTAGGCCCCACCATGAGGTCCATGGGGGTGGTTCCACCAGCACCAGAGTTGGACATGGCAGCAGGAGGCTCACTCCTCGCTGAATCAGGATTGGGGAGGGGGGTTCCCTGGCCTAAGTCCAAGTGAGGTCTCATGGCAAGCTCCATGAGAGGCTTCCAGATGCAAAGAGCCCTTCCTTCTTGGGTGCAGGTGGGGAAAATCTGGCAAATACTCGCCTGGCCACAATGTGAGCTTCCCCCAGGCAGTAGAAACAATGTTGGTGGTTGTCACTGACTGAGACAAACGCGGGCAGGAGGCACACAGTTTGAAGTTTGGCATCCTGGGCATAGTCCGGTACCCACATGTTGGTACAGAGGGTGCAGTTTGGAGGGGGGGGGTTGAAAACCCCTAAAATCTATCTAAAAACAAGTACTACAACTATTGACTATTAGCACTAAGATGAAACTGGTAAAACTCATAAAAACTATGTACAACTATCCTTTTAAAAAGTGCCTCAGAGACGAGGACACTGAAAGTACCGATATGGACAAAGCGGCAGAGAGAAGGAACTGGAGACGTGCTCTGTCCGCCCCACCCTTTATCGCCTCAGATGGACGCATGAGGCAAGCCAAGATGCATGTGCAGACTAACGGACACTACTTTCAAATTCTCCCACTCCAGGCGCATGGTGCACATGCGTAACCTTCAGTGGACTATAACAGGGTGGCCCTATTAAAGCACCAAGTATATATATTACTGGTCTGGACTTTATTCTTGCTCGCACGTTATAAATGTGATCAAGTTATGATCACTTGTACCTAAGCCACGATCAACGTTTATTTTTGTGATCAGTAGGTCTGTGCAGATACAAAATGTATATCCGCGGATATAAATCGGTATCTGCGGCGCTGCACGGCTCTGCCAGGAACTGCACTGGTGAAAGCAGCAGCATGTTGAGCTACCACTCCCAGGAGCCAGTGTCCTCCACCAGCAGCTCCTCTGGCGTGGCTGTATTGCCCGCAGCCCACCCCAGGGGCAGGCACCAGACTCATTGGCAGCTGTCCCTGGTCATGCTAGTCAGTGGCGGATTAGCCACTGGGCCAATGGGGTCCATGCCCAGGGGCGCCCCGTGCCATGACCTGCTCTGTCCACCCGGAACTCCTGCCAGGGAGTGGGGGAAGGCCCCGCATCCGGATCCTGCTCTCCAGCAAGAGCGCCAGGTGGGAGGGAGGGCAGGGCTAGCCCCCATGCCCCGATCCTATTTCCCCAGGAAGAGCAGGGAGAGTGGGGGACTGCAGGCAGAAGGGGACAGGGGGGCCCCCACTTGCTCTGGCCCAGGGCCCCACAAAAGCTTAATCCACCTCTGGTATTAGTGTGTGCAAGCAGCTTGCACACTTCCACAAGAAGTTCCTTCCACGCACCAGTCTGTGTCTCATGCCGGGGAGTGTGTGAGCTGCTTCCATACACTAGCGGAACCAGGGACAGCTGTTTCAGCTGTATTTTGTCTCTTGGCATTGCTCGGAACAGCCTTTTGTTTTTTTTGGTGTGAGTTAGTAAATGTATTAGAAGGATAAACATATTTAGTTTCACATGAATAAAATAAAGTGATTAACCTGTCAGCATCTTATCCTAATATGTTGTTCTTTACATGTAATCATGCAAACTATAAAAAGCATGGAGAGATTGTAACTTACATGGGGTTCACAGTAAGTGAAGAAGGAATATAGGACATGACTGAAGTAACTGAAGTTCTTAACTGTGAAAGGATTTTTTTTTTCAAATGAGTTATTCTATGAAAATTAATGTTGTGGCTATTAGGATTGAAATGTGCATCGATACCTAACTATTCAATCTCAAATAACTCTTCGGTGAGCTTAAACACAAATAGGAAGCTTACAGGAAGTGGAAACTTGGTCAGATGACTAAGGAGGAGTATAAAAATTGAGCATGCAGGGGTGTAATCAGGAAGGCCAAAGCACAACTGGAGTTGCAGCTAGCAAGGAATGTGAAGGGTAACAACAAGGGTTTCTACAGGTATGTTAGCAACAAGAAAAAGGTCAGAGAAAGTGTCGGACCCTTAATGAATGGGGGAGGCAATCTAGTAACAGAAGATGTGGAAAATGTTGAAGTACTCAATGCTTTTTTTGCCTCGGTCTTCACAGACAAGGTCAGCTCCCAGACTGCTGCACTGGGCAACACAGTATGGGGAGGAGGTGAGCAGCCTTCAGTGGTGAAAGAACAGGTTAAGGACTATTTAAAAAAGCTAGACATGCACACGTCCATGGGTCCAGATCTAATGCATCCAAGGGTGCTGAGGGAATTGGCTGATGGGATTGCAGAGCCATTGGCCATTATCTTTGAAAACTTGTGGCGATTGGGGGATTGGAAAAAGGCAAATATAGTGCCCATCTTTAAAAAAGGGAAGAAGGAGAACCCGGGGAACTACAGACTGGTCAGCCTCACCTCAGTCCCTGGAAAAATCATGGAGCAGGTCCTCAAGGAAACCATTTTAAAGCACTTGCAGGAGAGAAAGGTCATCAGGAACAATCAACATGGATTCACCAAGGGCAAGTCATGCCTGACCAACCTGATTGCCTTCTATGATGAGATAACTGGCTCTGTGGATATGGGGAAAGCAATGGACGAGATATATTCTGACTTTAGCAAAGCTTTTGATATGGTCTCCCACAGTATTCTTGACAACAAGTTAAAAAACTATGGATTGGATGAATGGACTATAAAGTGGATAGAAAGCAGGCTACACTGTCGGGCTCAACGGGTAGTGCCCCAGGGGTCAGTTTTGTGCAACATCTTCATTAATGATCTGGCTGATGGGATGGATTGCACCCTCAGCAAGTTCACAGATGACACTTAGCTGGGGGAAGAGGTGGATATGAGGGAGGGTAGGGATAGGGTCCAGAGTGACTTTGATAAATTTGGAGGATTGAAATCAGATGAGGTTCAACAAGGACAAGTGCAGAGTTCTGCACTCAGGAAGGAAGAATCCCATTCACCGGTACAGGCTGGGGACTGACTGGCTAAGCAGCAATTCTGCAGAAAAGGACCTGGGGATTACAGTGGACGAGAAGCTGGATGAGAGTCAATAGTGTGCCCTTGTTGCCAAGAAGGCCAATGGCATATTGGGCTGCATTAGTAGGAACATTGCCAGCAGATCAAGGGAAGTGAATATTCCCCTCTATTTGGCACTGGTGAGGCCACACCTGGAGTATTGCATCCAGTTTTGGGCTCTCCACTACAGAAAGAATGTGGACAAATTGGAGAGAGTTCACCAGAGGGCAACGAAAATGATTAGGGGGCTGGGGCACATGACTTATGAGGAGAGGCTGAGGGAACTGGGATTATTTAGTCTGCAGAAGAGAAGAGTGAGAGGGGATTTGATAGCAGCCTTCAACTACCTGAAGGTTCCAAAGAGGATGGAGCGCGGCTGTTCTCAGTGGTGGCAGGTGACATAACAAGGAGTAATGGTCTCAAGTTGCGATGGGGGAGGTCTAGGTTGGATATTAGGAAACACTATTTCACTAGGAGGGTGGTGAAGCACTGAAATGGGTTACCGAGGGAGGTGGTGGAATCTCCTTCCTTAGAGGTTTTTAAGGTCAGGCTTGACAAAGCCCTGGCTGGGATGATTTAGTTGGTGTTGGTCCTGCTTTGAGCAGGGGATTGGACTAGACAACCTCCTGAGGTCTCTTCCAACCCAGTATTCTATTTAGTCTGCAGAAGAGAAGAGTGAGGGAGGATTTGATAGCAGCCTTCAACTACCTGAAGGAGGGTTCCAAAGAGGATGGAGCTCGGCTGTTCTCAGTGGTGGCAGATGACAGAACAAGGAGCAACGGTCTCAAGCTGCAGTGGGGGAGGTCTAGGTTGGATATTAGTGTGATGTTGCACTCCATCTGAAGCTAGAAATATGAAGTATTACTCCAAAGTCCTATTATAACTATGCAAAGTGGGGGCCATTAATGGTGGCTTGGAATCTTGATGCCTCCCATTAACTAGGACAATTGGTTGCGAACGGCTCTGTTTACTTGCAAACCTTCCTGGGTAAGTGCAGGCCAGCCCTGAAAGAATGGAGAATGAGGTCTTACGGTGACATGTGATCATGTCACCTGGTACCGGAATCCATCTTAAACCTGGTGCTTTTCTATTCTGAAGGAGGGGTGGGTACCCAAACAGACAAAAGATTCCCGCCTGGCGCCAAAGCTATAAAAGGGGGTGGAACAGAACAAAGGGGGCAAGAACTGTACGAGGGGAAAGGATTGGTCTCAGACTAAGAAGGAGTCTAGTCTGTGAAAGAAGCTTATTGGAACATTTCTGAGGGTGAGATTTACCTGTATTCCATTTCTTAAATGTATTAGGCTTGCGTGTTTTGTTTTATTTTGCTTGGTAACTTACTTTGTTCTGTCTGTTATTACTTGAAACCACTTAAACCCTACTTTTTATACTTAATAAAATCTCTTTTTTTTTTATTAATTTACCCAGAGTAAGTGATTAATACCTGGGGGATCAGACAGCTGTGCATATCTCCCTATCAGTGTTATAGAGGCCGGACAATTTATGAGTTTACCCTGTATAAGCTTTATACAGAGTAAAATGGATTTATTTGGGGTTTGGATCCTGTTGGGAACTGGGTGTCTGGGTGCTGGAGATAGGTGACTTGCTGAGCAGTTTTGGTTAAAATCTGCAGCTTTGGGGGCATGGACCAGACCTGGGTCTGTGTTGCAGCAGACTAGCGTGTCTGGCTCAACAAGGTAGGGTTCTGGATTTCCAAGCGGGCAGTGGAAAACGGACTCTGAAGTAATTCCATTACTTCAGGTGACAGCCTCAAGGGGGTCTCTGTGACCAAACCTGTCACAATTAGGAAAAACTATTTCATTAGGAGGATGGTGAAGCACTGGAACGGGGTTGCCTAGGGAAGTGGTGGAATTTCCATCCTTAGAGGTTTAATCTTCTATGCTTCTATACCTGGAACTCCCTCTTTAAATGTCCACCCTGTTCATTTAATCACAACTTGAAACTGATTTCTTCCACTTAGCCCACCTAGGATAATCTAAACGATTGAGTTCACCATCAAAAAGTGATTATACATTCATAGATTTTTATGGCCAGAATGGGCCATTCTGATGATCTCATCTGACCTCCTGCAAACATGGACCACAGAACGTCACCAAGTAATTTCAATCAAGCCCACTGTTTGAGCCATAACATACCTTTTAGAATGACATCTGGTCTTGATTTAAAGAGAAAGTGGATGGAGATTCCACCAGCTCTCTAAGTAAACTGACCAAATAGTTATTTACCCTCACTGCTAAAAATATTCATCTTATTTCTAATCTGAATTTGTTTAGCTTCTGCTTCCAAATATTGGATATCGTTATGCCTTTTTCTTCTAAATTAAAGAGCCATCTACTATCAGAAATCTCTTCTCCATGTATAGGTACATGCAGGTCTTGATCAAGTCATTTTCAATCTTCTCTTGGATCAACTAAACAGATTTAGCTTCATAAATCTCATGCCACAAGGCCTGTGTGATGGGGTCTACCATGCCTTCTTTGTCCCTGGAGGTGTCTATGCCCTGTGCTCAAGGAAAACCTACTCAGATCAGGCTACCAACAAGACTTAGTCCTCCAGAGCTTAGAAGGGCCAGGACGAGACATTGAATAATCAGGAGCCAGCAGTGCAGTTAAGAATCCTTGCCTGCTCCTTCTCAGGGGCAGCACCGGGGGAGACTGGGACAGAAGAGAAGCTCCTCAGCGCTAGCACAGAACCCAAGGGCCAGGTCAGGGCCATGCCCTGAAGCACTTGTCTTAGCATTTTGCTTGTTCGTTTCAAGGCGCAGACAGCCGAATTCTGAGTTTTGTAATCTTAGTTAATTGTTTAGAGACTGATGCCAAGCTTATGGCACCGGCCACCCTGCTCCAAGCAGGTCACAACTTTTGGACTAAGACAGGGGGTGGCTGCAGCATTAGGCTTGGTGTTATCAGGGTTGCTACCGAATCATCCCACCTGTGACATCCTGTTTTCCAGACCTTGAATTACTAGCTATGACTTGGGATGTGCTCATCATCTCGTGGTCTGGTGGACTATTAATCTAAAGTTTACTGCCCACGTATCTTAGATTTTCAGAGTCTTGGGTTAAGGATCGGTCTTCCACAATATATACAGTCCAGCTTCATGCACAATGAAAACAAACATTTATTTTAAAGAGATATTATTGTTCAAGAACACCACTTTGCCAAAAAGAGCACCTTGTGTGCATAGTGTTTTCTTGCTTTGTGACGACATCAAAATTACGGTGGGTTATTTGGCTGGTAAAAAGAGGGATGTAGGAAGGTATGGTGTTGGGGAAGAGAAGAAGACAACAAGTGCTTTGTTTTATATGTCTCAGATTGCAAGGCACTTGAGAGCAGGAACTGTATCGTCAGCACTGAGCAAAATGATAATGTCAAATAATTAAATAAAATTTCATATAACTCACAGAAAAGTATAATGTGCCTATTTATAAGCTCCTATTTAAAAACCTTTAAGATTTAACCTGTGATTCTAAGCCTATTACAAAAACATCTTTAGCTTTCAAAAGAAATGTGCATAGAGATGATCAGTGCATTAATACAAACAAAGCTGAATTACCCAAGAGGAATGCTCCTTCATCTGATGTTGGTTGCTATGAGGGCCATTTGCATGGCCACGCCAAAAACAGTTTTGACAGAGCTGGTAGTTGTGGCACTGCTGGCATCGGTACCGGAAACCCATCATGCTCTCACACCGACAATATGAACATTCCACAGGATGGAAGACTTCAGGGGGGAAAAGCAATAAGAGAATCTTAAAAAGTGTTATTTTACTATTATCTGAAAAACCACACACAATAAATCTGAGTCCCCAATAAGGATGACGTTCCTAAACATCAATATAATTTGCTAATAATTTCATACTTATAAAAATTATTTACATTAAACAAGTTAAAATAATGTATTTCTATTAAATGTGTCCCTATTCAGATATTGTCTGATCTTGAAATCTGTATGCAAGTTCGACAACCTAAAGTATACACAGCATACAAAGGATTTTCAAACCTAAAAAATGGGAGCCTACCAAAGAATGTGGTGAAAGTCCCACTGCTTGGGACTTTAAAACTAAATTGGCTAAAATACTTAAAGTACTGAAAGGAACAATCCTGCAATAGCAGGGAGATGGACTGGATGACAGTCTTTTCCATGTCCATTATATGAGTCAATCCCAAGATGATATATGTTGCACAGTGTTAAAATACAGCCAGTATCCAGATATAAAGTTGAGTTCTGAGTTTATTTCTGAGCACCCAAAAATATACTAGGGGCCTTGACAACAAAGAAATTGTCCCTGTACCAAAGAGTTTACAATCTCAATTAGACATGGCAAATAGTGAGGGTCATAAACAGACCAAGTGAAGAGTGAGGGGGGATTTGATAGCAGCCTTCAACTCCAGAAGAGGGGATCCAAAGAGGATGGAGCTAGGCTGTTCTCAGTGGTGGCAGATGACAGAACGAGAAGCAATTGTCTCAAGTTGCAGTGGGGGAGGTCTAGGTTGGATATTAGCAAACACTATTTCACTAGGAGGTTGGTGAAGCACTGGAATGGGTTACTTAGGGAGGTGGTGGAATCTCCATTCATAGAGGTTTTTAAGGCCCGGCTTGACAAAGCCTTGGCTGGGATGATTTAGTTGTTGTTGGTCCTGCTTTGAGCAGGGGGTTGGACTAGATGACCTCTTGAGGTCTCTTCCAACCCTAATATTCTATTATATCCTATGAAAATTCATTCCATGAGAGGATCCATCTATCTATGTGAAGAGTAGGGGCAGCCTGTTGGTCCTAGACTGGTGAAGTTGATACTCTTTGGACCTGCTAAACAGGACATCATGCAGGTTTCATGAACTGTCCATTTCCTGCTCCTCTTAGGAAGGGTAGCAACTACCATTTTCATCAGGAACTTTCTTCTGATTTGGTGAGAGAGGTAAAGCCTAGTTTTCCACAAAACGAGGCTATGGTGACAGGGCTGCAATATTTGATTGGAAAACTACCTGAGCAGTTCACAAGAGTAGAGGAGTGACCAGTTAACAAATAATTGGGAATACATTCTTCCCTCTTGACTTTTCCCTGGATTAAATATCACTACTAAAGTAATCTTCTTTGCAAAGGAACAGGTCAGATATATTTTATTGTCTGCATCATCTTTTAAAGATAAATCCAAAGAAACAAGTTAGTCAGATAATTTGCTGAAGTTCACATACAACTAATTTGTTAGGTGCCTACAATATAGGCACAGATAAAGACATGATCCCTGTTCCAAGGAGTTTACAATCTATTAAAATCTTTCTAAAAATATAAATACCTAGCTAGGGTGACAGGACAGTCAAGTGTAAAAAGGAGAAAAATAACTTTTCACACTACTAGGGTATGTTTTCCTACATTTCTTCCTCTTTTACAGAGGGAAGGAGGGAAGTAGAATGTAGGAACTTCTTCCACTTGGATTTACGATGGCTGCTTCTTCAGTCAAAACTCTATTTTCTTCCATGGACCTTATTTCTACAGAAATCTAACAAAATGGATTAGAAGGCCCACTGAATGGAATACTATTGGTATTATATTGCACATCTCAAAAACTGAAGCATGCAAGAGTCTTGCATCTGAAGAAGTGAGATTCTTACCCACGAAAGCTTATGCTCCCAATACTTCTGTTAGTCGTAAAGGTGCCACAGGACCCTCTGTTGCTTTTTACAGATTCAGACTAACACGGCTCCCCTCTGATACTTGTTACCAACAACTGTTCTTCGAAAGTCAGTCACATATGTGAACTCACACGTGTAGGATATGCTGCCCCTTGGTGATAAGCCACAGAACCCTCTTCAAAGCCAAGCCCAAGGAGGAGGGGTGTGCAGACACCCTCTTGTGATGTTGACTTTCAAGACTATGAGGGAGTACACATACTGTCAAGAGTAAGGCCCTGTGGCTGCGCCTGCTCAGTACTCCTGACATCCTAACGAGCCAGCTACGCTGTCTGACGGAACGCCCTGCCTGACTGGCTGAGGAAGCTAGCAGGCCAGTTCTTAGCTCAGCAGCAACAGCGGCTCACTGGCTGCTCAATGCACATGTCCACAGACTCTCTGCCTCTCTGCGCGTCTTTCTCACCAAGCCCTGCTCCTGCTCTGCTCCCCTACAGCTCCTGCCCTGCACCCAGTCTTGTTTCCATCCTGCCCCAGCCTTGTTCCGGCCTCAGAACCAGCTCTGGTCCTGCCTTCCCTAACTCTGGGTAATCCAGTTCCAGGCTTTGGCTCCGATTCCTGACTGTGACTCTGTTGCGACCCTTGGCATTGACATTTAGACTCTGACTCTAGTTATGACTTTTAGCTCTGCTTCCTGGTACTGGCCCTGTCTTGACCCCTGGCTCTGGCATTCAGACGCCAACCGCTGGGCCTGACTCCCGCTCCAACCATTAGGCCTGACTGCCTATGACCCAGCCTCCTGACATATACATCCCACCACTACCCACAAATGTATCAGTTTCTTCTCCTGAACTGCAGAGTGCTGATCATACCAAAAAAGAGGAGGACAGGAAGCGTGAATACATGAAGGCAATTCTTAAATAACAAGTTACTAGTGACTAACCTCTCTCTTCTTCAAGGGACTCTTTGTATTCCACTTGGCTAAAGCTAGTGATCAGTACTGCCCGGGTGGAAGGTGGATGAGGAGTTTATAACAACATATGGATGGTAGCAGTACCCTGACAAACAGAGCATTAGAGCATGATGCTAAGTCTAAAGAACAGCAATTGGAGAAAGTATGCACTAAATTTTAAGTTGCTGCTCGGCTGATTTCCAGTATTAGAAATTGCCTAAGACATGCCACAAAGCTGAATGGCTCTATTCAAATGGGTCCTTAACCCTGTAGGCCCTGGTAACTTAGCTGTGTTGTAACAGAGTTCTACACGAGCCTTAACCCACTTAGATATCTCTGTGTTGACTGGTTCCCTTTAGCAGCTTTCCCTATATGCTACAAATAGCCTATTAATCTTTTAAATGGGCTTTGTATTCTTGGCATCCAAAGTGTGGAGATGTATTTCCCATGGGTGAGAACAATGACTGGGAAACAACTAAAGGAGAGAAATATACTGGCTAAGGTGCATTAAGCTAGAATAAGGTCTATGCACCACTTAATTTTTGTGCACTACAGTGTAGGAAGGAATGGCCATTAGAACTTGGAGCTCACTGACTCGTCTTGCTGATGTGATTATAGCCAACAAGAATGGTGTTTTAGGGAAGTGTTCCTGAGAGATCCAAACGGAGTCCACTTCAACTTGGTTTGCACCAAATCTAGATCCCAGGAAGGAGGTGGTTTTCTTACTCCGGGAAAAGCATTAGTAAGTCTTTTTAGGAATCTGGCTATTGTTGGATGGCAAAATACCATTTTGTCCTGCACAGGGTGGCAGTGGGGTGAGATAGCAGCCAGGTGTATATTAATGCTGTTAGTGAGAGTCCTTGCGACTTAACATTAAACAGTCTAATATAGCATGAATTCCTGTTTGTGTCAGGGTAAGATTCTTGCTACTGGACCACATGGAGAATCTTTTCCATTTTTGGAGATAGCACTTCATAGCGGACTTCATCCTTGTCCAGAGCAAGCCTGATCAGTGACCATCACTATAGGTTATTATCCAGGCCAACAGGCGAGATATCCCTGGGTTGATGTGAAGAATTTGGCTGTTCCTCTAAGGCAAGAGGTCGATCTGGAGACAGTGGAAGTGGGAAAGGAGATCCTTCGAAGAACTTTAGGATCTCTGTATTCCAGTGTTGTCTTGGCCATAATAGGGCCATATGAATCATTGTTCTGCCTCTATCTTCCATAACACTGGGAAGGAGTGGGATTGGAGGCTTCCACTGCAACCCAGAAGAAATCATCTGACAATGACTTTGCAGTGTTTGCCTAATCACTTCACATTTTCTCTGGAGATGAAGAGTTCCATTTATGACTCCTCTCCTGAATATGGAGATGGTTACTGACAGTGTCAAGAATCATTCAAGTTCATAGAATCATAAAAGTGTAGGACTGGAATAGCAGTAAAGAGTCCTGTGGCACCCTTATAGACTAACAGACTGGACTGGAATGGACCTCAATAGGTATTCTAATCCAATCCTCTGCACTCAAGGCAGGACTAAGTAATAACTAGACCATTCCTGATTCGGACTTTCTCCAATTTGTCCACATCATTCCTGAAATGTGTTGCCCAGAACTGGACACAGTATTCCAGCTCAGGCCTAATCAGCATTGAGTAGAGTGGAAGAATTACTTCTCGTGTCTTGCTTACAACACTCCTGCTATGATGTTTGCATTTTTTTGCAACAGTGTTACACTGTTGACTCATATTTACCTTCTGATCCACTATGACCCCCTGATCCCTTTCTGCAGTGCTCCTTTCTAGGCAGTCATTTCCCATTTTGTATGTGTGCAACTGATTGTTCCTTCCTAAGAGGAGAACTTTGCATTTATCCTTATTGAATTTCATCCTATTTACTTCAGACCATTTCGTCTGTTTGTTCAGATCATTTTAAATTTTAATCCTATCCTTCAAAGCACTTTCAACCCCTCCCAGCTTGGTATCATCTGTAAACATTAAAAGTGTACTCTCTATGCCATTACCTAAATAACTGATGAAGATATTGAACAGGACCGATTTCTGCAGAACCCCACTTGATATGCTCTTCCAGCTTGATTGTGACCCACTGATAACTACTCTCTGGGAACAGTTTTCCAAGTTATGCATCCATCTTATAGCAATTCCCTCTAGGCTAAATTTCCCTAGTTGGTTTATGAGAAGGTCACACAAGACAGTGTCAAAAGCCTTACTAAAGTCAAGATATACCACATCTACCGTTTCCCCCTATCCACAAGGTTTGTTATCCTGCTGGTTTGACATGATTTGTTCTTGACAAATCCATGCTGACTGTTACTTATCTTCTAGGTATTTGCAATTTGATTACTTGATTTACTCCATTATCATTTCAGACACTGAAGTTCCGCTGACTAGTCTGTAATTCCTCAGATTGGCCTTATACCTTATTGTTGGTCCTGCACTGTCCTGCTCAGGGAAATTTGCCTGCACATTCATCTCCTCCTCATGATGTAGCCCTATGTGGTTGATATCCTGTGTTTGATTCACCAATGCCAAAGAGTTTTCTTGCTTCAACTAATGTAGGGACCACACCCATTCCTGTTTTATGTAATACAGGGCCATGGTATTGTCTGTTGAGACCTGTACTACTTAGCACTAAAGAGATGGAAGAAAGGCCTTGAGGGCATAGCAAAATGCCAGATGGCTGATGGCTCTGCTATTTCCAATTTGTCAAATTTAAACTTCCTATTCTTGCCTTTAAAGCTCTGCACAATTCCATTGTGATCTACACCTCAAACCGAAATTCTTATCCTCGTTGCTCAATCATCTATGCTACCCTCTGCCCCTTTCATTTTCTCCCATCTGTGTTTTCTTAAATGAAATACCCAAAGCTTCAAATATTCACCTTAACTCAGCAAATCAGCCCTAAACCCTCCTAAAATCTCACTTCTTCCATGAGATCTACAAACACTACAGCATGTCAATTAAAAAAAAAATAAAAAATCCAAGCTCCACAATTAGCTAATACCTTCCTTCTGGATGTCCCAGTGCATCTTGTGTTATGGGTCTGTCTTTTAGACTGCATGCTCCCCAGGCCCTTACTGTTTTTCTATAAAATACCAAGCACAAATTGCTTAAAGAGTAATAAAAGAATAAAGTTCTATTCGTATTCATACACACATACACTTATACTTTGTATCAGTTAAGGTCTCTGAACACAACATATCATAGCCAATAACTTCAAAAGCCAGTTAAGCCATCTAAAAGTTAAGCCATCTAAAAGTACCTCTCTTCCACTACACCAAGAAGCACGCACCTAACCAACAGTAAAGCCACCTTACCCCAGAAAATGCACCACAACCTCAATTCCATCCAAGGAATGCAAGCCTTCCAGCATTCCTTTGCCCCAGTTTCTCAATCACCACACACCAACCAGACTTCTCCTCTTTAGCCCTTCTGTGCAGTTCTGGGAAACCACACACTCAAACTTGTGATTCACATCTAACATAGAATCACTCAGCTGGAAGGAAGCTTGAGAAGTCATCTAGTCCAGCCCTCTGTGCTGAGGCACCTAGCCATTCCTGACAGGAGGTTGGCTAACCTGTTGTTAAAAACCTCCAATTAGGGAGATTTCACAACCTCCCTTGGAAGCCTATTCCAGCGTTCAGCTATCCATAAGGTCTACTGAACCCCACCAGCTAACACCAACTAGGCAGGTGACAAGCTGAGACTACCACTACTTTTATTATGAATTAACAAACAAACAAAAAATACGGTATACTTACAAACTGCACATACGCCTGCATAGATGGATTCTCCTATTGCGTCGACAAATGAATGTTCAGCTAGAATTGACTTAAATTCTGGATTTATTTGATTTTATGGCTTCTCACATGGGAAGTGAGTGCAATTCTGGATTTACAAATGCAGTTGTATGTCTTGCACATGTAATCATTTTTGAGGAGGGGAGGGAGGCTTCAGGTGTTGGCCTTAAGACATGTTCTAGAACTAGGTAAGTTCATGGAGGATAGGTCCATCAATGGCTATTAGCCAGGACGGGCAGGTATGGTGTCCCTATCCTCTGTTTGCCAGAAGCTGGGAATGGGCAACAGGGGATGGATCACTTGATTATCCCCTGTCCTGTTCATTCCCTTTGGGGGACCTGGCACTGGCCACTGTCGGAAGGCAGGATACTGGGCTAGATAGACCTTTGGTCTGACCTAGTATGGCTGTTCTAATTTCTTATGCTCTCTGCTCCTGCAAAGACCTCACAAACCACTCCTCAGAAGTAGACTTGGCCTCATGGCACAGAACTCTTCATCTGGGTCTGTCCAGTGCAATGAGTTCCCAGGTTTTAATATCTACCTTGCATGCTTTGAGATTGGCCTTGCATGCTTTGTATCTGAAGAAGGGTCGACGCTTAGGGCAGATTCCTGTGCTCAGCTGGAGGTAGAGCACCCTTTTCAGTACACAGGAAAACCTCCATGCAGATCACGTGTCCGACCCAGCGAAGTTGAGCCCTTAGGCGCATACTCTCGATGCCAGGGATTTGGCACCTCTCAAGGACTTCAGTGGCGGGGATCCTGTTCTGCCACTTGAGGTTGCAGATGGATCTTATGCAGCAAAGGTGGAAGCTCTCCAGCTGTTCGATGCAGCATTAGTGCAGCATCCATGTCTCGCAGCCATATGGGAGTGAGGGGAGTATAACAGTGCATAGATTTTTATCTTGGTCCTGAGGCAGATTCCATGCTCCCTCCAGAGCCTGTGAGTGAACCTGCTAAATGCCAGGCTGGCTTTGCCATGCACTGACTGATCTCGTCATACAACATCGCATTGCTGGAAAGTATGCTACCCAGTTAGAGAATTTCCTAACCGAGTTGAGGGGTGTGTTGTCATCCGTGATGATGGGATCGTGGGATCAATGATGCTGGTGGTATGGTGCCGTCTGGTTATGAAACTGAAGCATGTTGAGGCATAGGCAGAACCATCCACGATAAGTTGAATGTCCTGAAGCATGTGTGCCATGAGGGCACAGTCATCAGCAAACAGGAGCTCTCTTAAGAGCATTAGGCGAGGTATATCTAGTAGGGATAAGGAGGTCCTGCTCCCGTTGTACAAGGCGCTGGTGAGACCTCACTTGGAGTACTGTGTGCAGTTCTGGTCTCCCATGTTTAAAAAAGATGAACTCAAACTGGAACGGGTGCAGAGAAGGGCCACTAGGATGATCAGAGGAATGGAAAACCTGTCGTATGAAAAGAGACTAGAGGAGCTTGGGTTGTTTAGTCTGACAAAGCGAAGGCTGAGGGGGGATATGATTGCTATCTTTAAATATATTAGAGGGATTAATACAAGGGAGGGAGAAGAATTATTCCAGCTTAGTACTAATGTGGATACGAGAACGAATGGATATAAACTGGCCGTGGGGAAGTTCAGGCTTGAAATTAGACGAAGGTTTTTGACCGTCAGAGGGGTGAAATATTGGAACGGCCTTCCGAGGGAAACGGTGGGGGCGACGGACCTGTCTGGTTTTAAGATTAAGTTAGATAAATTTATGGAGGGAATGGTTTAATGGTAAAACATAGTAGTCAAGGAAAACCAAACAATGGTAGGTAAATTGTATAATGGCTGACAGGGGTCAGGCTGGTGACTCTTGCCTATATGCTCGGGGTCTGACTGATCGCCATTTTTGGGGTCGGGAAGGAATTTTCCTCCAGGGCAGATTGGCCGAGCCTCTGGAGGTTTTTCGCCTTCCTCCGCAGCATGGGGCAGGGATCTCTAGCAGGAGGGTCTCTGCCGATTGAAGTCACCTAAAACAGGATTGGGGACTTCAACAGCAGAGTCCAGGGAAGGGGTAGGGACGGTTTTATGGCCTGCAGCATGCAGGGGGTCAGACTAGATGATCATAATGGTCCCTTCTGACCTTAAAGTCTATGAGTCTATGAGTCTATGAGTGTTCAGTTACCTTGGTGCAAGCCCTGAGTTTTAGATCGAATAGACCCCCATCCAATCTGGATGTGTACACCTCTGTCAAAGTCCCGGAATGCGAACAAGAACATGGCTGAAAAGACCACAGCACAGAGGACTGCAGCCATTACGCATCTTTGTTCGTGCTGCTGCTGGTGACAGGGAAGGCTTCTGATGAGTCACCACGGACCATCACCCTGGCCATCATGTCATCGTGAAATGAGCAGATGACCACAATCATCTTCTCTGGGCAACCAAATTTATGAAGACGTTTCCGTAGGCTCTTATGATTCACCATGTTGAAGGCTTTGATCAGGTGAACCACCACCATGTATAGGTCCTTGTTCTGTTCACAAACCTTCTCTTGTATTTGTCAGGCTGCAAAAATCATGTCCATGATGCCACAGCCAGCACAAAAGCCACACACTGACTCTGGACACAATGTGTCCATTGGGTGAGAGACAAACCTGTTGAAAACAACCCATGCAAAGAGCTTCCCTACTATAGAAAGCAGTGAGATTCCCTGATAGTTGTCACAGCTAGATATGCTTCTCTTCCTTTTAGTATAGATGGACTATAAAAGCATCCTTGTACTCCTGGGGCATATAGTCTTGAAAAGGCTGATGTGTTTCCTGACCAGATGGGCACCTCCACATTTGTACACTTCAGGCGGAATGCTGATGGGGTCTTGAAACTTGCCCATGGATAGTTGCTTGATGGCCTTAGTAACCTTGCCTAAAGAAGGGTCCACAGACAGTTCCTCCAGAACAACACACTGTGGGAGTGAGTCAATGGCTTCATCAGACATAGTAGATTGACAGTTCAGGAGACTAGTAAAGCGCTCTGCCCAGTGATAGAGAAAATTGCTTTTGTCTGTGAACATCCAGTTACCATCTGCTCTGAGGACAGGGGCTGTCCCCACTGGATTTTGGGTTATACACAACATGGAGACGTTCGTAGAAGGCCTTCACGTCATGTTTGTTAACCGCTTCCTGCAGAGCTGCAGCCTTTTGCTCCCATCAGTGATTCATTAGCCTTAATCGGGTTTGAAGTGCATGTCTGGCCTGATGGTACCTGGTCTCCTTCATTTCTGATTTCTTGTCCAAGATGTAGGACTGGAGTATGATGTGCATTGTCTCCAGTAGCCAGTCTATCTCAGGATCATTCTCATCAAACCAGTTGTGGTGTTTCCACCTTACAAAGCCAAGAACCTTGGATGCCACATTATATGCGACATCTCTGAGCTTCTGCCAGGTTGCCTCAATATCTGTGGAGTTCTCTGGGACCTCGGCTAATGCAGTCTCCAGTATCTGTTTCAACTTGGATTGTTTGCTAGGGTCTTTCATGGCAGCCACACTGATCTTTTTCACTGGTTTGAGGCATCTTCTGGGATGCTTTGGTGAGAAGTGTAGCAACATGATGCTTCTCACAAGTCAGTAGTCTGACCAGCATTCAGCATCTCTCAAAGAGCAGGTGATGTACACATCTTTAATGTCTTTAGACTGTACAATTACATAGTCCAGCATGTGCCACTGTTTTGACCTAGGATGCATCCATGTTGTCTTATATTTATTGGCCTGTTGGAAGACAGTGTTGGTAATAGTGAGATTGAACTTGGTACACTTGGGGAGAAGCAGTTGGCCATTGGAGTTTGACCTTCCAAAGCTGTGATGACCTAACACCTTCTTCCACGTATCTGAGTCAGCTCCAACAGGAACACTAAACTCTCCAAGGACAATAAGTTTGTCCTGATGTGGCACCCCTCTGATGATCCTGCTAAGATCTTCATAAAACACCTCCTTGATCTCAGTGTACGAGTCATTGTCAGTGCACAGTCACGGATAATGGTGGCGTACTGGTTTCTATGTGGAGCACTATAAGTCAGTCATTGACTCTCTTGGGGAGTAAGTCAAGCTTGCGAGCAATGTTGGACCATATGGCGAACCCTACCTCTGACCTGTCTTGGAGGGCAGTGATGTCTATGTTATACATCTTCAGTGTTTTGGCAACAAGGGCTGTCCTACGTTCCAGTCTTTGCTCATTGTCCAGAAGAGTTCTGACATTCCATGAACCAAATTGTCAATCTGAATCTGTGTTTTATTTTGACCAGAGTTGAATGACCAGCCGGGAGTAGTAGCCTGACAGGTACAGAAAGGGCAGGCTGTGTCTAGGATTCATTTTCAGTTCCCTTTCCCCAGATTGGGAAGAGGAGCGCTGTGCCTAAAAAAGGCCAGCTCTATCACCTAAAGTGGATAAGAACTCATCATCTATCCTGATCTATGGAGAATGACCATCACCCTAAGGCCACCTGTGTGAAGAGTTGTAAATAAGGACTGCCAGCAGCATCCTCTGCCTCTCCCTGTCACCACTGGACTTTGGTAAGTTTATTGGGTTAAATTAGAATGAGTTGAATGAATTGGGTGTGCACACATCTATAGTCTGTGTAAAATATCCTTGTAATACTATTGCCCTGTCATCACTCACTACTCCCCCATTTATTTCACCCATCTGTTACATCTTGTCTTAGTAAAAGATTATCAGTTTTTTGGGGCAAGGTTTGCTTCTGTATAGTGTCTAGAACAATTGGGCCCTGACCTGGTTGGGGCCTCTAGGTGCTACATGCACCTTGAGGTGCTGATACAACAGGTGAATGACATATCTCAAGGTCACTTATTCCATTAAATGTGGGTGCGCATGTATTTATTACATACACACACATATTGTGGAGAAGTCCGTGGTTTGATGAATAGAGAAAGACACAAAGTTGGGAGAGGGAGAAGCAAACAAATAGGGTATTGAGGCTGTCACTCTTGGTAAAGCAGAGTGGATGGGGCAATGAGAAATAAGAGAAGATTGAGACATAGGCAAGGGCAGAGTCTGCAGGGTCTTGAATGACACACAAGAAGTTTGAATTTGATATAGTGAACAAGGCACATCCACTGGAAACACTCAGAGAAGGGCATGATGTGGTCCATTTGACAGGCATGGAAGATAATTTTAGCTGCAGGATTTTGGACAGACTGGAGTATGGCAGATATGGGTTTCAGAAAGACTTAAGTGGAAGACAATTTAGTAATCAAGGCAAAAGGCTATCGGGGTGGGGACAAGCAGTCTAGCTGCTGAGACAGGAAAGGTGGTAGAGTTTTTAATATGTTGAGGAAAAATTGGGAAGATTTGATCATATCTAGGAAGTGACAAGAAAAGATGAGGGAGAAATTGATTACCCAAGATTCTGGCCAAAAAAAGGGGGGGGTTGGGTTAAGTCCTTGGTGAGCCACTGGGTCCACAGATGATGACTGTCTCAAAAGTGAAAATTGTGATTTCTGAGACTGGAGGATGTTATGCCGCACAGAATGTGTTGACATATCTAGCATGCCAGTCAAAGACCAGGTTGCACGCAATGCCTTATCACAAGAAGTATATCTGTTGTCCTTTTAGCCTTCTCCAGTTTTTCAAACCCTAATCACTTCTCAGAGAAATACCTTCTTGTGTAGGCGTTACTGGGAACTTGTAGCTAAGGAAAGCACTGGACGTGGACAGAGAGAGCTCAGCCCTCATGTTGTTTATGGTGGGAGGCAGAAAGTGATTGGTGCACTCATGAGACATTCAGCAAGGACACCTGAACTGGCACCCAAAAATCTTCCACATCATCAATTGATAATACTTGTTAAAGTGCAATGCAAGTGAAAATCCTTTAAAAGTTGTCGACGGAGCTTGTTCATTTGCTGAAATTGTTTTTTCTGAAGGTTATATTTTTTATTTTAAATCCTGTGTTGTTAATTATGTTAATATTCAAATTAAAAAGAAAAGTTTAAAATAATAGGATTGTTCTAGATTATTGCTTAATTTTCTGTGTAGTTATAAGGTCTTGTTTTCAGAAGTGATGCGCAACTACAATTCACACTGAAGTCAGTGGGGTCTGGGGGTGTTTAGCTTCTCTGAGAATTAGTCCCTGAATGCTCTGGGACTAACACCATACAGTGGGAACAATCAGAGAAAGCAAACACTAAGATCCGATGTCTGGAAAAGATCACCGTATATACACTTTTCTGAACAGAAATTTCAGACATAATAAATATTTAACTTACCATTTTCTACATGTGCAAGTCTGTGCATGAGAGGTAGCCACACAAGGCACTGAGGGGGTGGATCAACCATCAATGTGTCTAAAAACATATTTAGCGTTATCTTTTTCTGTAAAACAAACAAAAACATGGCTCACTTTCAAAAGAGAACTTAATTCTCGGTAATTACCTCCATCCTATGGTTTCTTTAGTATTAATTTACTGAATACCAACAGTGTATTACATATTGTAAAGGACAGATACATTCACTCTCCCTCCCTAAGGACTTTTCAATCTTAATTAGACAGTACATCACAAACAAGATAGTACATACTACATTAATAAATAATCAATAAATACATAATACATAGGTAAATTCGAAGGGGGTGAGTATGTAGTCAGTACTTTGTGAGTGACAGCTGAAAGGGTTTGCAAAGAAGTGCTTTAAAAGGGGGATTCAAATGCAAAGAGGGAAGATTGTTTAGTGAACTAAGGGAGGAAGTTCCAAGCACATGGTACAATACTGAAAAAAATACAAAGACAAGGAAAGGAGGACTCAAAAGGAGTATTTAGGCATTAGTCATATGGCAAACAAGGGAAAAAGAAGAAATGAGAACAGAAACAGGTACAGAATTGTACTAAAATTTGAAAAAGTGGGCAAGGAAACTGATTTTAAATTAAGAGATTTAGGAAAGAAAGTGAGTGAAATTAATTTTCATACAGACAACAGTCTCTCCGGACCTAGACCCATGCTTTTCATGATCTCAGACAAATTGGCAAGGAAAGAAGGAAAGATATAAAATTGATAAAAATGCATATCAATGAGATTTGTCAGGAAGAAAAGCTAAGGAAACTATGGCTACAAGGAAAAAGTATTTAACTAGATAACTTCTTAAATAGTCTTCTTCCACTTTCAGAGGAGGAAACAAGACTGTGCAAGGCCAGCCACACCCTCTACTTTTCGGGAAGCTAAATCCCTTGCTCTGGCATGTGATCTGTGGGATAAAAACCACTCTTCTTGCCTCCCTATACATTGGTGGTACAACAAAGGGCCACCATGACAGGGATTAAAGAAGATGGTGGCAGCTCTGCTTATAGCAATGGAGCAAAAAAGGCCAAAGCCTTGTTTTCTAGGAGGAGGAAAATTGTCCACAATTCTCCCGAGCAGCAACCACCCAATGACTGAAGCACTCTTTTGGAGAAGCATGCTATGTCCAATTCACCAATATCTTTCTGGAGTTGGGAGAGGAAGATGTATGTGTTTGCCATCTCTTCCTGATGAGTACAAAATCATAGACATAAAGGGCTGGAAGAGACATTGAGAGGCCATCTATTCCAGCCCCCTATGCTAAGGCAGGATGAAGTATGCCTACATCATCCCCGACAGGTGTTTGTCCACCTGTTCTTATAAACTTCCAATGACGGGGTTCCACAACCTCCCTTGGAAGCCTTTTCCAGTACTTAACAACTCTTATAGTTAGAAAGTTTTTCCTTAATATCTAACCTCCCTTGCTGCAGATTAAGCCCATTACTTCTTGTAACTACCTTCACTGGATATGAGGACAATTGATCACCATCCTTTTTGCAACACCTCTTAACATGCCTGAAGACTTATCAGGTCCTTAACTCAGTTTTCTCTTCTCAAGACAATATACTCATTTTTTTAGCCTTTCCTCACAGGTAAGCATTCTAAATCTTTTATCATTTCTGTTGGTCACCTCTGGACTCACTCCAATTTGTCCACATCTTTCTTAAAGAGTGGCACACAGAAATGGACACAGTATTCCAGCTAAGATGTCGCCAGTGCCGAGGAGAGTGGGACAATTACCTCGCCTGTCTTACATAAGACACTCCTGTTAATGCCCCCAAGAACATTAGCCTTTTTCACAACTGCATCACATTGTTGACTCCTATTCAATTCATGAACCATTATAACCCCCAAATCCTTTTCAATAGTATTACTACCTCGTCAATTATTCTACATTTTGTAGTTGTGCATTTGATTTTTCCTTCCTAAGTATAGTACTTTGCATGTCTCTTTATTGAATTTCATCTTGTTGATTTCAGACCAATTCTCCAATTTGTCAAGATTGTTTTGAGTTCTAATCCTGTCCTTCAAAGTGCATGCATCCCGCCTCAGTTTGGTGTCTTCCACAAATTTCACAAGCATATTCTCCAGTCCATTATCTAACTCATTAATGAAAATATTGAATAGTACCTGGCCCGGGACAGAACCCTGCAGGACCCCACTAGATATATCCTGTCAGGTTAACAGTAAACCATTGATAACTGTTCTTTGATTGTGGCCTTTCAATCAGTCTCAGGGAGCTAGAGGGTAGTCACAATTACCTGTACCGATCACCAATAATGCACGACTTTAGGAGTGCTTGATCTTGCTCCTTTCAGTTGCTATAGGATGCCCTATGCCTAATCACCTTACCCTGCAGTTGAAGAACTTCTCTTCAACAGCCAGGCTGCCTGCTGCTGCCGGGAGGGAATCCCAAGAGAACTCATTCTCAATCATCACAGCAGGAACAGTCACATTCTTCTTAGGAGAGAAGGTGTGCCTGGAGACCCCTAATCTCCCTCGAAAAGTGTAAAAGTCCCTATTAGACTATTACTGATAATGCACAATGAACCTCTTTTTTCATACAATATGAGAGGCAGAGATACATCAATGCCTTAAAGAAACTAACTTCTCAGTGAGGCCAAGAAAAATTCTTAAATATACTGAAACAGACCTTCTGGTGTATAAGAGTGTCAAGCTGTCTGGAGTGGTTCAAGAGCGTGAGTGCCAACCTCAGGCAGACTGTGACGAAGCAGGGCACAAACCCCAAATTGGTTGTGAGTTCTATATTTAGATTTCACCAAGCAAGTATAAAGTGTGAACTCCTCAAGCACTGTAACAGCCTTAACATGGAGTCCCAGACAGTCCTCTTGGGTACTCTAGTGTATCTTGCCATTCAGGTAAGCCTGCCTTTGTGATAATATCACCGTAATATTCAGGTTATTCCCAGTCCCAAAGAACCAGTCACTTATCCCAGGTCAATTGCACCTTAGATCTCACCAGACACTTGTAGCCAATCCTATTAAAAAAGATTTATTAACTAAGAAAAAGAAATAAGTTATTTACAATATTAAAGCACATAAACATACAAACACAAATGAATTACAGTCTTAAGTTTCAAAGAGTAATAGAAGCTTCTACAATATAGAGCTTGCTTATGTCCTTCAGGGCTAACCCAGGACAAGCACTGGGGATCTTTTGCTTATGCTTAGTAATCCTTGACCCTCAGAGTCCAAGCATCATGAACATACAGTTTTTTCCTTGTTAGGGATTTTTATTCACTTCCCACAAAGATCAAGCTGATTGGATGAGTCCAAATGGATGTCTCCTCTTCATGGGTGTGGGGCGAGCCTTTTGTGTTTTGGAATCTTTTGTCCTTTGGTGTTCCACAATGATTTGTCTGGTGACTATGGGCCTTCTTTTGTTGGGCAGGAGGTAACACTTCCTGTGGCAAAACTATTATTTCAGATGTGGTAATGCTTCTCTTCTGACTAGTGGTTTACTATTTCAGAGGAAAAACAACGAGGAGTCCAGTGGCACCTTAAAGACAGATTTATTTGGGCATAAGCTTCCGTGGGTAAAAAACCCACTTCAGTTCTAGAGCAAAGACTCAAATATTACCTTATAACATAGGACACAGATATTAAAAGTGAGGTTAATGCATGCAGCAACTTATAAGCATTTCGTAAAATATAAACACTAAACATACTCTTATAAATCTAATACCTATTTTAACAATACTAACACACAGGTGAGTCAGACTTGTTTCTAGTTATGTATTGGTCAGTGTGCATTTGAGGCCTAGGGGCCTTGCATGAGCTGGCACCTGGTCTGCCAGCATGATAAGGAGTTCACATCTATTACCTCTGGTTTGATCACTTACAATACATAATATGTGAGTGTGTGTGTACAACTATTACAGTCACAAAGAACCATCATACCAACAATGCTGAATGGCACTTGGAGAAAACAGAGGTCTTGATGAGGGACAGAGATAGCCTCGAAGGACCTTCTGGGGCCAAAATGTTGATCGTCAGGTCCTCCGACTACTCGGCCTGCAGACCTATGTTGCACGCCACCCTACGAAGAATGTCCTGGTGGGCGTAGCTGTCTATGTGGGGCAGTCCGGAGACAGAGGTGCCCGCAACAGCCTCGTCTGGGGAGGACGACGAGGAGGCTAATGAGGGAACAGGGTCCTCCTGTCCCTCCTGCTCGGCAGAAACCTCCCGTCCTGTCTTGCTGGCTGGACCAGGTAGACCAGAGTCCTGCTCAGGAACCAGAGTTGGAGTTGGTTCCTGGTTGGGGGGCGGGGCCTTTAGACTGGGCGCCCTGCACCTGGTGGTATGCTCAAAGGGTCCAAAATGGCCACTGCACTGGTCCCTGCCACTGCACAGGCCACGGCCTGGCCCCCACCTCAGAGTGTCCACAGCCTGACCGGTGCTGGCCCCACTCTGAGTATCTAGATCCTGTCTCTGAGTCCAAAGACCGGGATCGGGACCACAAAGGCCAGGGCAGTGCCAAGCAGAGCTGATCCTGCTAGCAGCGCCACTCTGGTGTCGACACGTTGGAGAGCTGTGCAACAAGGCTAGAGAGTGGTGCCATGATCTGGAGCTGTGCGGAGTCACTGAGCAGCGCCAGGGCCGGTGCTGGGAGCGGGACCTGCTGCACGATGGGGATCGACGCACGGATCAGCATCGCGACCAGAAGCACTGGCACAACCTGGAGCAGTGCCACGAGTCTGACCGGTGCTGCAATTGCAAGCAGCACCGGGATTCCGAGTGGTGCCAGGATTCTATCAGCGGTGCTGAGGGCCGGACCATCACCAGTTTGCCTCAAGATGGTGCCACTCGATGCGGTACAGTTGTCCAGGGTGGATGGCAGTTCCACATCCTCGATGACCTGGTCTGGGAAGTCCAATGGCACTGGACTCCACGGTCCCCCTTGCGGGGCCGAAGTCAACTGTGCTGTCTCCGCAGACTTTGGCGCTGGGTGCTCCTCGTGCGGACGCGCCCCACTGGCTGGCTCCAGAGGGGTGGACCTCTGGGACGGAGAGCTGCTCCTCCCTTGCTTCCAGTGCTGCTTCTGCACCGGGGAGTGGGAGCGGTGCCGGGTCGATCCTGCTGGTTTCGGCACCGGGGAGCAGCGGTGCCGCAGGTCTCTGCCAGTGTCCTTCCGCGGTGCCGCTTCCACCACTGTCGCCGGGGCGCTACGCACCGATGAACTTGCCGCACCGGTGGAGGCTGAGGTCTAAGTGCTGCCTCCATAAGGAGCTGCTTGAAGTGAAAGTCTCGCTCCTTTTTGGTTCTGGGGCAAAACCCTTTACAAATCCTGCACTGATTGGCTTGGTGAGCCTCTCCCAGACACTTCAGACAAGTGTCGCAGGGATCGCCCGTTGCCATGGGCTTGCTGCAGGACTTGCAGGGCTTGAACCCCTGGGACTTGGGCATGTAAGCCCTCCCAAGGAAACGTGATCGGGACAGAAGGTAACCCCCTCCGCCCAGCTGCTAATTACTAATACTAACTAACAACTAAAAACTAATACTTATAGAGAACAAACGAAGCTAGGGAAACGTGGTAGAACTTGCTGAGCAAGACGCCACAGTTCCAACGACCATCACTGGTGGTAAGAAGGAACTGAGGAGGCAGCAGATCGGCAGGGTCATATATTGAGCACCATGAAGGCGCCACTCCAGGGGGCTCCACAGCTAACCCAACAAGTGCTGCTAGGCATGAGGCGCGTGCACATCTAATTGGAATCGATACGAGCAATCACCCGAAGAAGAACAAGAAATTTACATTTCATCACAAAGATGGTTCAAACCTCACGTTCACAAGAGACTATTTGTCACCATGACTCATCAAAGGTGTTTCTAGCACAGTAAATTGAATTACAAAGAGGGGAGGAAAAACATTTGACCTCACTCTCCTCACACTTTTTAGGCTCTATACCCCTTTCCAAATAATGTAATCTACCACATACCCCCATCTGAGATAGGGTCTTAATATACCCATGAAAACACCAAAAAAAAGGTCTAGGAGGGCTAACATGATGCGTTGTCCGCCATTACAGGATTTTTCTCGCATACCCCCTGATGAGAGCTTGCGTACCCCCCAGGGGTACATGTACCCCAGTTTGAAAACCATTGAGTGAGGCATTTACCTGAGTTTTATCTTTTTATTTCCTTGGTAACCAATTCTGACTTTATGCCTCATTACTTGTAGTCACTTAAAATTTATCTTTCTGTAGTTAATAAACTTGTTTTATTGTTTTACTTAATCAGTCTGTTTGGATTAAAATGTCTGGGAGATTCCATTTTGGATAACAAAGATGGTGCATATCATTTTCCACTAATGAAATGACAGGCTTTATACGAGCTTGTTTTGTCCAGTAGTGTGCTGGGCAGTACAAGATGCACATTTCTTGGGGGAAGTCTGGGTCTAGAGAATCTGCTGCCGTTCTTCTGCAGTGTAATTTATAAGTGGCTAGCTAGTAGCATTCAATACTGTGTAGCTGGGAGCAAGTTGCATGTTGGAGGCTGTATGTTAACTGGCCAGGAGTGGCTGTTCATCAGTAAAGCAGTGTAAAAGGAATCCCAGAAAGGAGAAATGAAGAGAGACAGCTATTCAGCAGTTCACATTGTCACAATAACATGATCCAATGGCCAGAAGTTGAAGCGAGACAAATAAGGCATAAATTTGTAATGGCGAGTCTGACTGTTGGAACAGTTAACCAAGGAGAGGAGACTGTGGAACTGATGCCACAGTAATGTCTTTCTGGGTTAGGAATTGCTGTGGTGCCGGAGATAGTGGTGCCAAATGTGGTAATATGATAGACAGATGTCCGTTTGACTTGCGCATCGACCTCATCAGTGCCAGAGGTGGCTGCATGATTGGTGTTGTCTCGGTTACCGGTGCCATGGAGGAGACATGGCTGGATCTATGTCTCAACTCCTTGGCTTTTGGCTCCGTGGCACAGCTAATGCCAGAGGTGCCGGGAGAATCGGACTCTCGGGGCTGTTGGAACCGATGGCAAAGATTTGCAGGGGACCACTTCTTTTTGTGCAACTCCCTCTGTGCAGAATTTGAGGCTCTCTTCCTCTTTTCAAGAGAGGATGGAGCCGTGCTCTTTGCTGGTTCAGACCATGTGGGTGACCACTTGGTGGAGGACTTTTGGTCATCTTTGTCAGATCCTGGCTGGAGTGACTTCTCCATAAAGATCATCTTAAGGAGGAAATCCCAGTGATGATGGGTTCTTGCCTTCAAATTGTTGCAGTGAGTGCACTTAGATGGTATGTGTGCTTCACAAAGGCAACTCATGCACAGAGAATGTCTGTCAGACCTTGGTATCACCTCGCGGCAGGAGCCGCGTCTCTTAAAACCAGGAGAGCCTGGCATGAATATTGAAAGTTCATGTACCTGCAGGAGACAAAACTAAAATATTTTTTTTTAAAACTACTAACAACTATCTAATTAACTATACTAAACTGGAGGAGAATACATCTAACAAGTATTTCTATCTATTTAACTATAGGAAGAGGAGATATCACACTGTTCTGAGCTATGTCTTCAGCTGAGGACGGTTGAGAAGGAACTGAGGAGTTCGGGCCATGAGTGTGCTGACCGAGACTCCAATGACCACGAGACAGTTGCTACGCACGTGCAGCCCAACCAGGTACGGTTATCGAAAATATCCAATCAACAGTGCCGGGACACACCATCAACTGAAGTGAAGTGGAGCACCCACAGGGACAGCACCCGAAGAAGAATCAATATCTCTAGCTAGTAGTGATTTCCCTATTATAAAGGAAAGCCAAGTCCTCTGTTGGCCAGGTACGCCAGGTGACTGAGAATCCAAGTCTACAGTTGATACAGATTCTTCAGCACCAGGAAACCTCACTCCTTGGTAGATAAGGCTTCCCTGGGTCCTGCCTTTAAGAGGGGGACAAGAACCCAGTTAGCCAGGCCCAGACACCACCAGTGGAGAAAAGGCACAGTACTTTCATAGTATTTACTCCAAAAGGGTCAAATGAGGTATCTAAGGAAGTTTACATCATATTGATTCTCATAATCATTGCATGACTTATGTGTGGGTAATATTTGAGAAATTGTATGTATGTGTTCATATATAAATCAGGCATTGCAAAGCCAAACCAAAAGAGGCCCCATTTACATGTGAAAGCTAACAGGAAAAACAGGTCGACGGGGAAGACATGAAACAAACAGAAGTATGAGGTGACATCTTGGAGCTAGCATTCCAGGAAAGAAAACACAGGGCGTCAACCTCACTCTGGGGACAAAAACAACAAACTTTGGGATATAAGAGAAAGGCAAAAGGATGCCTGTTTTATCCTGCGCTTGCTCAGGTAACCAGGCAGTGTGGTTATACCTATGAAAACAGGTCTCAACCAACCTTGGTTGAAATGCTGCTAGAAAGGGCTTACATGAGAAACTGGTTTAGCTGAGATTAGCATAGAATCATAGGACTGAAAGGGACCTTGAGAGGTCATCTAGTCCAGTCCCCTGCACTCCTGGCAGGACTAAGTATTATCTAGACCAGGGGTCAGCAACCTTTGGCACCCGGCTCATCAGGGTAAAATGCTGGCGGGCCAGGCCGGTTTGTTTATCTGGAGTGTTCACAGGCACAGAGCCCCACAGCTCCCACTGGCTGCAGTTTGCAGTTCCCGACCAATGGGAGCTGTGGGAAGCGGCGTGGGCCGAGGGACCTGCTAGCCACTGCTTCCCGCAACTCCCACTGGCCGGGAACAGCGAACCGCAGCCAGTGGGATGCTCCAGATAAACAAACCGACCCGGCCCACCAGTGGTTTTACCCTTACGGGCCGGGTGCCAAAGGTTGCCGACCCCTGATCTAGACCATTGCTGACAGGTGTTTGTCTAACCAATGATGGAGATTCCACAACCTCCCTAGGCAATTTATTCCAGTGCTTAACCACCCTGACAGTTAGGAACATTTTCCTAATGTCCAACCTAAACCTCCCTTGCTGCAATTTAAGCCCACTGCTTCTTGTCCTATCCTCAGAGGTTAAGAAAAACAATTTTTTTCCCTTCTCCTTGTAACAACCTTTTACATACTTGAAAACTGTTATGTCCCCTATCAGTCTTCTCTTCTCCAGGCTAAACAAACCCAGTTTTTTCAATCTTCCCTCATAGGTCATGTTTTCTAGACCTTTAATCATTTTTGTTTCTCTTCTCTGAATTCACTCAGATTTGTCCACATCTTTCTTGAAATGTGATGCCCAGAACTGGACACAATACTCCAGTTGAGGCCTAATCAGCACAGAGCAGAGCGGAAGAATTACTTCTTGTGTCTTGCTTATAACACTCCTGCTAATACATCCTAGAAAGATGTTCACTTTTTTTGCAACAGTGTTACACCGTTCACTCATATTTAGCATCTGGTCCACTATGACCCCCAGATCCCGTTCTGCAGTACTCCTTCCTAGGCAGTCATTTCCCATTTGGTATGTGTGCAACTGATTTGAATTTCATCCTATTTACTTCAGACCATTTCTCCAGTTTGTCCAGATCATTTTGAATTTTAATCCTATCCTCCAAAGCACTTGCAACCCCTCCCAGCTTGGTATCATCCACAAACTTCATAAGTGTACTCTCTATGCCTTTATCTAAATCACTGATGAAGATATTGAATAGAACCGGACCCAAAACTGATCCCTGCGGGACCCCACTCGTTATGTCCTTCCAGCATGACTGTGAACCACTGATAACTACTCTCTGGGAACGGTTTTCCAACCAGTTTTGCACCCACCCTGTAGTAGCTCCATCTAGGTTGCATTTCCCTAGTTTATTTATGAGAAGGTCATGTGAGACAGTATCAAAACCTTTACTGAAGTCAAGATATACCACATATACCACTTCCCCCCCATCCACAAGTTGTGTTACCCTGTCAAAGAAAGCTATCAGGTTGGTTTGACATGATTTGTTCTTGACAAATCCATGCTGACTGCTACTTATCACATTATCTTCTAGGTATTTGCAAATTGGTTGCTTAATTATTTACTCCATTATCTTTGAGTACAGAAAGTAAGCTGACTGGTCTGTAATTCCCTGGGTTGTCCCTATTTCCCTTTTTATAGATGAGCACTACATTTGTCCTTTTCCAGTCTTCTGGAATCGCTCCCGTCTTCCATGACTTTTCAAAGATGATGGCTAATGGCTCAGATATCTCCTCAGTGAGCTCCTTGAGTATTCTAGGATGCATTTCATCAGGGCCTGGTGACTTGAAGACATCTACTTTATCGAAGTAATATTTAACTTGTTCTTTCCCTATTTTAGCCTCTTCTGATCGTATCTTATTTTCACTGATATTCCTATGTTAGACATCCAATCACTGCCAACCTTCTTGGTGAAAACCGAAACAAAGAAGTCATAAAGCACCTCTGCCATTTCCACATTTTCTGTTATTGTTTTTCCCCCTTCATTGAGTAATGGTCCTACCCCATCCTTGGTCTTCCTCTTGCTTCTAATGTATTTGTAGAATGTTTTCTTGTTATCCTTTATGTCTCTTTTTTGATTTTTAGATCATTGACGATCTCCTGGTTAAGCCAGGGTGGTCTCTTGCCATACTTCCTATCTTTCCTACGCATGTTAAAGTTAAGTGTGTTATATTTTTGTTATATATGTTACCTGTTATTCTTATTACCTGTGCTCACTATCTTTTAGTGTTTCCCTTAGTTAATAAACTTACATTTGATTTTACTATAGATTACAGTTCTGTGTTGTTATATTGGAGCTGATACTTAGTTGAATCAAACAAGGGGTGGGTGTGTGCGCGCGTGTACCCTATTCCCTTGGGAGTAGTGAACCTGGTAATTACTGTGACTGTCCAGCGACAGGGACTGGATGCTACAGGGAATGCTTTGGAGTGGCTTGGGAGTTGGGGTGCGCCTATTTTTAACCTGCAAGGCGAAGTAGGGGCTGATAGAGCCTTGGGGAGTGTGCTTGAGTGGCTGAAGGGCTGACATCCCAAGCAGGGACTTGACATCCAGCTACCATAAGAAATTCCCTCATGCTGGTGGCAGGGGAGTAAGTGGTGACTCGCAACCCCCCTAAAAGTTTCACACTCTGATCAAACGATGCATAAGCCTTCTTTCTGAAGTAGTGAATTTAATCTGGTACTAGAATTGTGCCAAATCCCCTTTTTGCCTGAGTAAAGACTGTGCCCATTTTCTTTTATTAAATGGCAAAAAACTTAGTTAATGCAGAATTAAGGTTGCCCAGTGGTAGCTCTTGTTCTTCCAGAATGTCAATTTCAACAAAACTCAAATTTGTGAAAACCAGGAAATACAGAGTTAAGGTACACAGCTATTTAACCTTACCTCTGCCTCCCTGGAGCTGGCAATAGCCACTGGGAATTATTTGCATACACTCCAGCTGCCTTCACTGTGTTAGATGTAGCTTTATTGGATGGTGGAGGAATAAGCAGAACTGTGATTATCATCTGCGGGGAGGGCTGTAGCCTAGGAGTCAAGGGATGAGCTCTCCCTGACCCTGTGTGTGTGTGAGATCAAATGAAAGAACTGCACGTGTGCCTTGGGAGATCCAGTATGCCTCATTTCATCACTGTGTTGTATAGGCTGTGTCACTGACAAGGCACAGGGGTTTTCCTGCCCGGGGGATTGTCAGCAGTTAGGTGGGAGATAAGCGTGGGTTATGAGTTTAAGGAAGGCTAAGTGAAAGTAGAGTGTTTGATGGTACTGTGTGCAGAAAGGTGAAGGGTTCGTAATAAGGTTGAAGGAGTTGTAAAATGTAGTAGATGCACTATTCTTACTGTGGAGTAAGCTAAGTGTGAGAGTTTAAGGAGCTCTTGTTCAATACCGGGCAAAAGCAGAGATAGTATGCACGGTTATGGGCACCACTCAAAAAGGGCATTGTTAGGTTGCGTGGGTGTGTACCTTAATTCTGTTTTTCCTGGTTTTCACAGGTTTCAGTTTTGCTGAAATTGAGATTCTGGAAAGGCACAAGCTATATCCAGGCCACCTTAAATCTGCATTAACAAAGTTGTTGCCATTTAATTTCCTAATGTTTCTAGAAGAAAAAGAAAAAAAGTTGGTTGTAGACATTAGGGGTCATTGAGGCAGTTGTAATTAGCATGTACACCTCTACCCCGATATAATGCGACTCGATAGAACACGAATTTGGACATAACGCGGTAAAGCAGCGCTCCAGGGGGGCGGGGCTGCGCACTCCGGCGGATCAAAGCAACTTCAATATAATGCGGTTTCACCTATAACGCGGTAAGAGTTTTTGGCTCCCGAGGACAGCGTTATATCGGAGTAGAGGTGTATGTGTATAGTTCAGATGCTCCTGTGAATGGGTATTTGATAACTAGTTTTTACATAGCACTTTTCATCAGTAGATCTCAAGAAGGGAAATATCATTATTCTCCCTTACAGATAGGGAAACTGAAGCATAGAGAGATGAAGTGACTTGGCCAAAGTGACCCCGCACTCCAGTGGCAGAGCTGAGAATAGAGCCCAGGTTTTCTGAGTCCGAGTCTACTGTTCGCTCCACTAAGCCACTCCATTGCTATGTGATTTCAAAGTGCTCTCCTGCCCCCTGTACTCTTTTTTGCAGTGGGAAGAGGATAATGGTTGTGCCTTGAAATGTCTGCAGTGTTTAGTTGCTAACAGAGTTGGTGAGAGAAATCTCAGACATAGTCTGTGTCCCCAAAACTTGACAATTTTATTACAAGGGCGGTTACAGTAACTTAAAGCATTCAAAAGAAGACTGGTGTTCTCTCGCCTCACCCCGTCTCCCAACTATTCCCTACAACATATAGCCCCCGCCCACCATCACCACCTCACCCTCCCCTTCCCATCCCATTAAGCCATTATCATTTTAGAAGCATGGTGTGAAACAAAAAAATAAAAACACTGGTAGATGCTAAATTTTCATAAGCTTTCCCCCCCCCCCCAACCCATGGGTCTGTATCTCAGAAACTTCTTGCTCAAATAACCCCAAATTTGGCTCACTAATCCTAACTCCCACTCCCATTAAGCACAGCAAATTTCAAGACAATCTGAGTACCCATACAGATATTTGAATTTAGAAAAATCATCCTTTAAACAGAAATATTTTCTCAATCTCAATTGTAGAAGAGTTGGTCTTCCTCTGTAATACAGCATGAAATTAATCATCAGCAACTGCTTTGCCATTTCCAGATCCCCAACAATCCTGAAAGCATAGCAGGCTCTGAGAGGTGTGAAGCGGCCCATTCATCTCAGTGTGATTGTCTCAACTGAATGAGAACACCCCATGGAGATAAATACAGCCTAAAACAATAGGTCTGACACAGAGGTTCTCAAACTATGGGGGTATGCCTCCCTATGGAGCAGGGCCGGGTCTAGGTTTTTTGCCCCAAGGAAAAAAAAAAAAAAAAAAAAACCTCCGGGAGTGCAACTGCCAACGCAAAAAAAAAAAGGTGTCCAGAATGCCGCCGCTGAAATTGTGCCGCCCCAAGCATGTGCTTGGTTTGCTGGTGCTATGGAGATGCCAGTTGCCTGTCTTTTGGCCCGGGGTATAGTGCTGCTGGAGCGGTCTGGACCATTGCTCTGGCACCTGCACTCTGACTTCAGAAATAAAAATCTGCACAAACTTGCACTCCGGCCCCTCTCCCATCAAGGTTCGCACGTGACTGATGCCTGCTGCACTAGATACCCTGTGCCCCTACTGTTTGAAACGCTGTACTGTAGTCCAGCCCCTCTATTGAGAAAGGAACTGAGGGCTGTTCACCCAACATGGCCCTATATACCCTTGCTATGAGGGGCACAAGGATAGATAGGGTGCATGCACAAACTGAATGGGCAGGGCTACTGAAAGTCTCCGATCAAAGGCACATGAGCACCTGAAGTGGAGCACCTATAGGGCCAATACTCGAAGGTGAACCCATTGTTCAAATGGCCCCAATTTTGGATCAGTAACCAAACCCCACTCCCCCAAGACGGGCATCAAATTTCAAAGCAATCCAAGTAACCATGGTGATTTTAGAGCATTTACTGCTACGCTTGAAACAGAAATCTGATTTCAACCTTAACTACAGTGGAGCTAGCACTCTGCTATCATTTACTCAGACCCTCTTAAAATTTTTTGGTGTACACAACACACAAACTTAAAAAGAGTGTACATACAAACCATAACAGAAGTCGTCACTGGATTTCAGAAGGCGGCCCTATTTCAACATGCAATACACAATCACATTTTGTTAACTCTTACTTGTTGTGGGAAACATGTCCGTACGGAATGTTCTGTGTATCCAAAAGAAGGCCCTTCAAATACAGCTGTTGGAAGTTTTAAAACTTCTCTCAAAAACTGATCAAACTTTGTAAATATCATCAATCCATTGGAATCTGACATTTGGGAGAAAATATCTATAAGAAGAACAAAATAAAGTAAAACCTTAGAGTAAATATAAGTTTACTGAAAAATGTATTATGTTTTCCACCAAAAAGGTTTTTTTAGTTATGCCATCTATTTCTACTTGTTTACCATGAACATCAATTTTATATTACTTCTTTCCAAGTTACAATATAAAACTGAACATGAATGCACTTCATTTATTATATACTCCAGGTTCTCTCCCCACATTCCTATACAATATATTCTTCCAATGTACTAAAAATCTCAAAGCCTAATATGTTGAAGACAAGACAGGTCAATTTGGGATGTGTGGAGTGTAGTAGAAAGAGAGCCTTGAAGCATGGGCCTGGGGAAAGGCCTGAGGCCTGAACCAAAGTCAGCAAAACTTATGTTATGAGCAACAATTAGGCCCTGTCAAAAGCAGATGCTTGCCGGCAAGTCAGTGTGCAGTACGTGAACTTGGCATCAGTACTGCTAGCATTGCTAAAACACACTGAATATGTAAACACATCTCAGCAGGTCAGCACAAGAACACCCTAACCTCGCACACGATAAGATGGTTTGACAGAAGTGATGAATTGGCAGAGCCATTGGTCATTATCGTTGAAGACTCGTGGCGATCGGGGAGGTCCCAGACGATTGGAAAAAGGCAAATATAGTGCTCATCTTTAAAAAAGGGAAGAAGGAGAATCCGGGGAACTACAGACTGGTCAGCCTCACTTCTGTCTCTGGAAAAATCAGGAGAGGAAGGTGACCAGGAACAGTCAACATGGATTCACCAAGGGCAAGTGATGCCTGACCAACCTGATTGCCTTCTATGATGAGATAACTGGCTCTGTGGATATGGGGAAAGTGGTGGACGTGATATACCTTGCCTTTGCAAAGCTTTTGATACGGTCTCCCATAGTATTCTTGCCTGCAAGTTAAAGAAATATGGATTGGATGAATAGACTATAAGGTGGATAGAAAGCTGGCTAGATTGTCGGGTAGAGATCAACGGCTCGATGTCTAGTTGGCAACTGGTATCAAGCAGAGTATTCCAGGGGTCAGTCCTTGGGCCAATTTTGTTCAACATCTTCATTAATGATCTGGACGATGGGATGGATTGCACCCTCAGCAAGTTCGCGGACAACACTAAGCTGGGGGGAGAGGTTGATACACTGGAGGGTAGGGATAGGATCCAGAGTGACCTAGACAAATTGGAGGACTGGGCCAAAAGAAATCAGATGAGGTTCAACAAGGACAAGCGCAGAGTCCTGCATTTAGAATGGAAGAATCCCAGGCTCTGCTACAGGCTGGGGACTGACTGGCTAAGCAGCAGTTCTGCAGAAAAAGACCTGGCGATTACAGTGGATGAGAAGCTGGGTATGAGTCAACAGAGTGCCCTTGTTGCCAAGAAGGCCAACGGCATATTGGGTTGCATTAGTAAGAGCATTGCCAGCAGACTGAGGGAAGTGATTATTCCCCTCTATTTGAAACTGTTGAGGCCACACCTAGAGTACTGCATCCAGTTTTGGGCCTCCCATTACAGAAGGGATGTGGACAAATTGGAGAGTCCAAGGGATCTGGGGTTATTTAGTCTGCAGAAGAGAAGAGTGAGGGGGGATTTGATAGCAGCCATCAACTACCTGAAGAGGAGTTTCAAAGGGGATGGAGCTCGGCTGTTCTCAGTGGTGGCAGATGACAGAACAAGGAGCAATGGTCTCAAGTTGCAGTGGGGGAGGTCCAGGTTGGATATCAGGAAAAACTATTTCACTAGGAGGGTGGTGAAACACTGGAATGGGTTACCTAGGGAAGTGGTGGAATCTCCACCCTTAGAGGTTTTTAAGGCCCGGCTTGACAAAGCCCTGGCTGGGATGATTTAGTTGGGGTTAGTCCTTCTTTGAGAAGGGGATTGGACTAGATGATCTCCTGAGGTCTCTTCCAACCCAAATCTATGATTCTAATTTTTATTATAAATATTTGCGCTGTAAAAAAGATACACAAAAGAAATAGTATTTTTCAATCACCTCATACAAGTACTGTACTGCAATCTCCTTATTGTGAAAGTGCAACTTACAAATGTAGATTTTTTTTTGTTACATAACTGCACTCAGAAACAAAACAATATAAAACTTTAGCGCCTATAAGTCCACTCAGTCCTACTTCTTGTGCAACCAATCACTAAGACAAACAAGTTTGTTTACATTTATGGGAGATAATGCTGCCCACTTATTTGCAATACCACCTGAAAGTGAGAACGGGTATTCATATGGCACTGTTGTAGCCAGCATTGCAAGATATTTATCTGCCAGATATGCTAAACATTTGTATGCCCCTTCATGCTTCGACCAGCATTCCAGAGGACATGTTTCCATGTTGATGACAGGTTCTGCCTGATAATGATCCAAAAAAGTGCGGATTGATGCACATTCATTTTCATCACCAGTGCCACCAACAGAAGATTGATTTTCTTTTTGGTGGTTCAGATTCTGTAGTTTCTGCATCTGAGTGTTCTCTTTTAAGACTTCTGACAGTATGTTCCACACCTCATCCCTCTCAGATTTTGGAAGGCACTACAGATTCTTAAGCCTTGGGCCGAGTTCTATAGCTAGCTTTAGAAATCTCACATTTGTATCGTCTTTGCATTTTTTCAAATCTGCAATGAAAGTTTTCTTAAATCGAACAACATGTGCTAGGCCGTTATCCGAGACTGCCATAACATGAAATATATGGCAGAATGCAGACAAAGACACAGAGCAGGAAACATAAAATTCTCCCCCAAGTAGTTCAGTCACAAATTTAATTAACACATTATTTTTAATGAGTTTCTTCAGCATGGAAGCTTGTCCTCTGAAATGGTGGCCAAAGCATGAAGGGGCATGGAAATATTTCACATATCTGGCACATAAATAGCTTGCAACACCAGCTATAAAAGTGCCCTGTGAATGCCCTGTTCTCACTTTCAGGTGACACTGTAAATAAGAAGCAGGCAGTATTATCTCCCATAAATGTAAACAAACTTGTTTGTCTTAGCAATTAGCTCAACAAGAAGTAGGACTGAGTGGACTTGTAGGTTTTAAAGTTTTACATTGTTTTGTTTTTGAGTGCAGTTATGTAACAAAAAAAGTCTACATTGGTAAGTTAAACTTTCATGATAAAGAGATTGCGCTACAGTACTTGTATGAGGTGAACTGAAAAATATTATTTCTTTTGGGGTTTTTTGCGTTGCAAATATTTGTAATAAAAAAGAATATAAAGTGACCACTGTACACTTTGTATTCTGTGTTGTAATTGAAATCAATATATTTGAAAATGTAGAAAAAGATCCAAAAATATTTATATTAAATTTCAATTGGTATTCTATTATTGTTTGAGAGTGCGATTAAAACAGCAATTAATCACTATTAATTTTGAGTTAATTTGTTTTGAGTTAACTGCTTGAATTAACTGAGATTAATTGACAGACTCAGTTATTTTACTTCTGTATTTGGCACTAGTGTGACCACTGCTGGAATATCCCAATTCTAGTGTTCACATTTCAAATAGGATGCTGATTAACTGGGGAGGGTTCAGAGAAGAACCACAAGAATTATTAAAGGATTACAAAATATAACTTATAGTGATACGCTTGAGGAGCTCAATCTATTTAATTTAACAAAGGGAAGCTTATGGGGTAACTTGATCACAGCCTATAAGTATCTACATGGGGAACAAATATTTGATAATCGGCTCTTCAGTCTAGGAGACAAAGGTACATAAGGTCCAATGGCAGGAAGCTGAAGCTAGACAAATTCAAACAGGAAATAAGGAATTAATTTTGACCAGTGAGGGTAATTAATTAGAGGAATCTGTAATAAATTAGGTGAAATATTTTGTTCTACCCCATCTGCATTTTTCTGATGTAGTTAAGTTTAGCTGGAAATTTCCAACCAACTCTACTGTCCACATATGAATGGAGTGCCCAGAAGAAACAACAGAAGACCTAACAACTGGACATTAATTCCTAATGACTGCCAGCCAAGAGTAAGTTATTTCCTCCAACTCTCTGTAGGGAAGCAAAGAGGAAAATCCCCAGCAGCTGGGACCCGGTGTGAAGGGACTGGGTTTTAAGTTTGCTGCTGCAGACAGACACACACGGGGTCAGAGAGGAACAGAGACTAAGACTGGCTTCATCAAACCATGGAAAGTATGGGAAGTTGCTAATGAATTAAGCTTTGCTTTACCATTCTAACCTGGGCTCTTAAATACTGTATGTCAGCTGACTAATATACTCAGGGGGAATTCTGTGCCACTGCACAATACAGAATTTTGCAGAAATTAGTGTTGGATGCACAGAATTCCTCCCCCCCCCCCCCCCCCACAGAAATGGGCTACAGAGATGCTGGCTGCCACTAGGGGATGATGGACCCAGCAGAGCCCAGCTTGCAAATAAAAGATACTACTGGGGGGAGGGCGAGGGAACTGGAGAGTTTCCAGCATCTGCAGTTCCCAGCACACCCTGAAGGAAGGAGGCGGCAGCACACAAGAAAATCTGTGCAAGCCCAGGACCTGCAAATACTTATTGGTTGCATTGCTTCTTGGAGGGGTAAAGTCTCTAACAGCAGTCTGAACTCATTTGCACTCCCTGTAGAGAACACAGTGAGAACCAGTGATACTATAGCTTGGAGGTCCAGTCTCTGAGTCATGGGGTTGCATGGCTCGCCTTTGTAAAAAACGACACCGAAGGTCTCTGAAAGGGACCATAGGAAGACTGGGATATTGAACCGCCTGTAGATTCATGACAGAAGGCATAGTCAACATTACCTTTTTACAAAGCAGATGTTGAGGCCTAAACTATATCGAAAATCCTTTGAGGAAACTGGTAAAATACTATCAGGACAAAAAATTAAATTGAAAACCACAACCTTTAAACAAGCAAAACTTAGTAACCCAAACACAGTTTGGCACTATACTCTTGCTCCACTTAAAGATCCTGTCAGTAGAGGAGTCAGTAAAACCAAAAAGTAAGGTAGGGAAACAGTGGGATGTGATGGAGTGAAGAGAATTGCCTTGAGGCTGAACTTGGCATGCTCACTGGGTTGCAGGTACGTATGGGGGAAATCTAATCCCATTTTACCTCACAGACATTTTGGAGGACAGAGAAGGAGAATAGGACCTCATAACCCAACAAGGTACATCTTCACTAGGAAAAGAGATGTGTTCTTAACTCAAGTTAGCTAGCATGAGGTACAATCCTAGTGAAGACCAGGGAAGTTTATAATTTCAGCAGATTAAGACAAGACTATACAGGAGCCTAGGATTTATCTTGACCTGCTAACTCATGTGAAAAGCACAAACTGCCTGGTCTTCACTAGGATATTCGCTCATGTTAGCTATCTTGAGTTAAGAACACACCTTTTTCCCTAGTGAAGACAAGGCCAAAGTCATGGTCTGTGACGGGCTCTGTTGACAGGGTCTAAAGAGTACATTGCATGGAATGCACCAACTTCACCAGAGGGCTATCTAAAGGATAAACTGAACAAAAGTACCTTGTTCGCGCCTGGTGGGAGTGAAAGTAGGGAATATTTGGGAATGGTGGTCAGGGCAGGAAGTAACCCAGGAATTATCTGGTATGGTTCAAATTTTGCACTTTTATTTGAGTACTGATGTAATGCTGGTGTAAGGAGATGTGATGGGGCAGATGAATTTTCAGATATAAAGGAAGGTAGAAGCAAGAGATGGGAGAGATCAATGCCATATATCTGCTTCAGCAAGCAAAGGAAGCTGCAGATGGTAATCAGGTGTCTCAATATAGAGAGATGCCACAGATGGGATGCAAAGAGAACAAAAGAAGTGGCATGCAAGGGTTATGATTGAGATAACCTAGGACAGAGATGGAGGATGTTTGTGTTTTGGGTGATGTTCTGGGTGGGAGATAATAAGAGAGAGCCCTTATGACTTGGAGTGTGGAAGGGAAGGAGAGGGAAGCAGCTGTTGGCTTTTATGGCAAGAAATTATACACTATATGTTTAATATTTTTAAATATACTACGAATACAAATTCTAGACTTCTTAGAAATAAATTTAATACTCAATTGCCAGGTAAAAGTTAATTAACACTGAATTAGAGCTGTAGTTACACTTTTTTTAAAACAGAAAAACAATCAAGAATACTGTACATAAGAACATTAAAAGTCACGTTAAAAAAAAACTTTAAGCTGTCCTAACGTTATAAATATGTACTTACAATTTGACAGCCATTATTATAGTATTCCCGATATTCCACACAAAACTCAATCTGAAACCCATGACACATTCCTTTATATAACTCTACTATTAAAAGTAACTAAAGATTAATTACCTACACCAATAAATAACGTAACAAAGATACACTAGCGAGGCCACAACTTCCATTCATTAATGACCAAACTAAAACATACTGCATAGAATCATAGGACTGGAAGGGACCTCGAGACGTCATCTAGCCCAGTCTCCTGCACCCATGGTAGGACTAAGTATTACCTAGACCATTCCTGACAGGTGTTTGTCCAACCTGCTCCTAAAAATCTCCAATTGGCAATTTATTCCAGTGCTTAACCACTTTGACTGTTAGGAGGATTTTCCTATTATCCAAACTAAACCGTCCTTGCTGCAATTTAAGTGCATTGCTTCTTGTCCTATCCTCAGAGTTAAGGAGAAAAATTTTTCTCCCTCCTCCTTGTAACCTTTTACATACTTGAAAACTGTTATCATGTCCTCTCTCAGTCTTTTCTTCTCCAGATGAAACAAACACATTTTTTTCAAATCTTCCCTCATAGGTCATGCTTTCTAGATCTTTCATCATTTTTGTTGCTCTTTTCTGGACTTTCTCCAATTTGTCCACGTTTTTACTGAAATGTGGTGCCCAGAACTGGACACAATACTCCAGTTGAGGCCTAATCATCTTACTTTCCAAATAAAAACCACATCTGTTTCATATCAGCTGGTATTTTAATTTTTTTTATGCTGCTAGGAGATATTTTGCCATTGTAAATTTAACTACTGTTATATCCCATGTACTGATATTTTGATATTTTAAAATTGAAATAAACCCAAAACATTGTATTTCACTCAATACAGTGGAAAAAAAACGATTAAATCTTATTAAAACATACTAAGTAGACAAAAAGTCTACTCTTCATCCAGACCAAGTGCCAACCTGTGCTAGCAGCTTTCCATTCAATTCTGGGCACACTAACCTACGACAGAGGTTAGTCTGAGACACTTGGTCTTGAACGACTCCAAAACCAGACGCTCACAATTAAGCTATGAGAGCCCGTATCACCTGTAACCAGTACCAATGACTGGGAAAAACAGTTCCTTACCCTACAGTAACTGTGGGTCTCTAAGGCTAGGTCTACACTACCTGCCTGAAACGGCGGGTAGAAATCGATCTCTCGGGGATCGAATTATCACGTCTCGTCGGGACACGACAATCGATCCCCGAATCGATGCTCTTACTCCACCAGCGGAGGTGGGAGTAAGCGCCGTCGACGGGGAGCCGCGGAGGTCGATTTTGCCGCTGTCCTCACAGCGGGGTAAGTCGGCTCCGATAGGTCAAATTCAGCTACGCTATTCGCGTAGCTGAATTTGCGTATCTTAAATCGACCCCCCCTGTAGTGAAGACCGGCCCTAAGGTACATTGCCCACATGTATTTCACAACCCATGCTCCTTCCCCAGTATTGCAGAATTCTATATGATTTGGATTCTGAATTGATGAAGGAACTGAGGGACAGTTGGGCCACTCTGCCTTTATTCCCTCAGTTGTGGGGTCACAAGGGCATTCAGGATGCACATACAGTCCAACAGCCACCGCAGGCCAAAAGAATCTGATCTGAATCTGCATTATGAGGCACATGTGCATCAGAAATGGAATATATGTGGACAAACACATCTCAAAGAACCACACTTAGGCCTGGTCTACACTGGGGGGAGAGGGGATCGATCGATCTAAGATACGTAACTTTAGCTATGAGAATAGCGTAGCTGAAGTCAACGTATCTTAGATCGACTTAGAATCACTTACTTCGCGTCCTCGCGGCGCGGGATCGACGGCCGCCGCTCCCCCGTCGACTTCGCTTCCGCCTCTCGCCGTGGAGGAGTTCCAGAGTCGACGGCAGAGCAATCGGGGATCGACCATGATAAATTGATCCCCAATAGATCGATCATTACCCGCCAATCAGCGGGTAGTGTAGACATACCCTTAGGGTTTGACTACACAGCAACTCAGAGCATGGCACACCAGGGTGCAAATCTACAGCATACTAGCTTGCCACACACTAATTCACTGCATGGACCCTGCTAAAGGGCACTGAAAGTCCCAGAGTGTGAATTAGTATACTACACTTTCAAGTAGTAGTACACTAAGCCACACTCTTGAGACTTTCACTGCACTATAGCAGTGTCTACAACACAGGACATTACAGCAGGGCAAAGTGTTGCACTACAGATTCATACTCTGGCTTGACATGCAGTATCTTGCTGGGTAGACAAGCCCTAAGAGCATTATATTTGCAAAGTTAAGCACTCAAAAGTTAGGAAAAGCCAGTATTAAGGTTACCTGTGTTGTGAAGATACAGTAAAACCTCAGCGTTATGAACACCTCGGAAACAGAGGTTGTTCATAACTCTGAAATGTTCGTAACTCTGAACAAAGCATTACGGTTGTTCTTTCTGAACACTGACTTAATACACCTTTGAAACTTTACTATGCGGAAGAAAAATGCTGCTTTTAACCATCTTAATTTAAATGAAAAAAGCACAGAAACAGTTTCCTTACCTTGTCAATTTTTTTTTTACTTTCCCTTTATTATTTTTAGTAGTTTATGTTTACCACAGTACTGTACTGTATTTGCCTTTTCTTTTTTGTCTCTGCTGCTGCCTGATTGCGAATTTCCAATTCCAAATGAGGTGTGTGGTTGACTGGTCAGTTCGTAACTCTGGTGCTCATAACTCTGAGGTTCTACTTGTAAATTCATGAATTTCTGAAGCACTCGGATGCTACAGTGAGAGCTCCATGGAAACACTCAGCAGGAAATTAATAATTTTGTACTGAGTACTGGGTTTGGAGGGTGTACATCAGTGGTGGGCAACCTGCGGCCTGTCAGGGTAATCTGCTGGCGGGCCACGAGACAGTTTGTTTACATTAACTGTCCGCAGCTCCCAGTGGCCATAGTTCGCCGTTCCCGGACAATGGGAGCTGCGGGAAGCAGCGGCCACAGCACATCCCTGCGGCCTGTGCCACTTCCTGCAGCTCCCATTGGCTAGGAACAGCGAACTGTGGCCACTGGGAGCTGCAGGAGGCCGTGCCTGCGAACAGTCAATGTAAACAAACTGTCTCACGGCCTGCCAGCAGATTACCCTGATGGGCCACATGCAGCCTGGGGCTGCAGGTTACCCACCACTGGTGAGGCCTATGGCCACCCACTAAATGAGAAGGAAAAAAAGTAATATTGAATAGCTACCCATGTTCACTGATGGGGGCAGTGGTCCTGTGCAAGAAACAGTATGTGATCATGTAATTGAAGTCTGCATCATAATACAAACGCACAAAGGAGCCAAATAAAGTTGCAAGAACAACGTTAATTCTGAAATTTATCAATTTGTGTGTGCTTGATTTTATAACCTTAACATTCTTTCAACATTTTGTTTTTGATGTAATATATAACCATTTCCACAAGACTTCTTCAGTCTTATTCAGTACATAGGTTGGATGGCACTCAGATAATGAGAGAGAGAAGTCCTGTGGAACCATGATTCATATTGGGCCAAGTTGTGTTTGAAATTTACCTTCAAAATGAGGATTTGAAAACCTAACTTCAATATCATTGAAAATCTAACTTCAACATACCATAGTATATAACCTATCACTCAAATCAGCCTCTGAACCAGATAACTAGAGGGTAGCTAATGTAAAGCTGATTTTTAAAAAAGGCTGTCAAGGCAATCCTGGCAATTACAGGCCAGTAAAGCCTAAATTCACTACCAGGCAAACTGGTTGAAACTATAATAAAATTATCCGACACAGATTAACACGATATGCTGGGGAAGAGACAACACAGCTTTTGTAAAGGGAAATCATGCTTCACCAACCTATTAGAATTATTTGAGGGTGTCAGCAAGCATGTGGACAAGTGTGATCCAGTTGATATATTATACTTGGGCTTTCAGAAAGCCTTTGACAAGGTCTCTTACTAAAGGCTGTGAGACAAACTGGGACTGTTCTTACTGTGGTCTTTGAATGCTGACAGGGGAGTGTGGCTAGGATAGTCTGCATTGGGGGATGGGAGACTGACCGACGGAGAATACCTGAGCGTGTAACATGAGAACCCAGGAGGGGGTTGGAGGTCAGGTGACACCTTTGCCCGGGAAACTGAACAAAGGCTGTGGGAGGGGTCGCTGAAGAGAGAGTTTTTCAGGAGCTAGCTGGTGATATGGCTGGGAGGCAGACGGGGCTCTGACCTCCCCAGGGGCTGGGGTGCCCTGAGACCCCAAGATGGACCCAACTGAGGGGGGGTCCTGTTGTCTGTGCCTGCAAGACCTGTCTTGGACTGTATTCCTGTCGTCTAAATAAACCTTCAGCTTTACTGGCTGGCTGAGAGTCATGGTGAATCGGAGGAAGCCGGGGGTGCAGGGCCCTGAGTCCCCCATACTCTGTAACAGGTTGTTAAACAAACTAAGCATAGAATCATAAAATATCAGGGTTGGAAGGGACCTCAGGAGGTCATCTAGTCCAACCCCCTGCTCAAAGCAGGACCAATCCCCAACTAAATCAAATCAATCATGGGATAAGTGGGAAGGTCCTCTCATGAATCAGTAACTGGTTAAAAGATAGGAAAACAAAGGGTAGGAGTAAATGGTCAGTTTTCACAATGGAGAGAGAGAGAGAAATAGGGATCTGTACTGACACCAGTGTTGTTTAACACATTCATAAACAATCTGGAAAAAGGAGTGAACAGGGAGGTAGCAAAATTGGCAGACGATACTAAATTACTCAAGATAGTTAAACCCAAAGCAGACCGCGAAGAGTTACAAAAGGATTGCATTAACTGGGTGACAAGATAGCAGATGAAAATCAATGTTGGTAAATTCAAAGTAATACACACTGGAAAAAATAATCCCAACTATAAATACAAAATGATGGGGTCTAAATTAGCTGTTAGTAATCAAGAAAAATATCTCCAAGTCATCATGGATAGTTCTCTGAAAACATCTGCTCAATATGTAGCAGCAGTCAGAAAAGCTAACAGAACATTGGGAACCATGAGAAAAGGGATAGATAATAAAATAGAAAATATCATAAAGCCACTATATATCCATGGTACACATGTGTTGAATAGTACATGCGGTTCTGGTCACCCTATCTCAAAAAAGATATATTACAAATGGAAAAGGTGATGAGAAGGACAACTAAAATGATTAGGAGTATGGAATAGCTTCTATGCAAGGCGAGATTAAAAAAGACTGGGACTCTGATAATCACTTGAAAGGTTGTTTTTTTCCCCTCCTGCTGATGATAGCTCATCTCAATTGATTGGCCTCTTACAGTTGGTATGGCTTCTTCCACCTTTTCATGTTCTCTGTATGTATAAATATCTTCTCTCTGTGTGTTCCATTCTATGCATCCGAAGAAGTGGGCTGTAGCCCACGAAAGCTTATGCTGTACTTTTTGCGGATACAGACTAACACGGCTGCTACTCTGAAACTCTCAGTGCAGTTGAGAGGCCAAATGGTAGCTCTCTGTATTGGAAATGTTCTTGTCCTACTGTGAACTTTAGGGAGTGTCTGTGAGCCAGATGGATTGTAACATGAAACTATGTGTCTTGTAGATTGAGGGCTGTGTACCAGTTCCCTTTTTCCAGCATAGGGATGATTGAGCTCAGAGTGACCATTTTGAATCTGTGGGCATGGATGAATTTGTTGAGTCTCCTTAGATCGAGGATGGGTCTCCATTCCCCGTTTTTCTTTTGGGTCAGGAAGTAATGGGAATGGAATCCCTTCCCTCTGTGTTGTGATTGACCCAGTTCCACTGCACCTATTTGTAGAAGGTGATGTACCTCGTATCTCAATAGGTGCTCGTAAGAAGAGTCCCTGAAGAGGGATAGGGAAGGCGGGCGGGTAGGAGGCATAGCTGTAAAGGGGATGGTATAGCCCATTTGAATGATCTCTAAGACCCACTGGTCCGAGGTGATGGAGGCCCAGTTGCTGTAATATGGTCTGAGTCAGAGCCCAAAGATTTGGGTATTGGTCGTTGACACTGGTGCTATGGGGAGGTGGTGCAGACCCTCGACCAATGCTTCAAAATTGCAGCTTATTTGGTGGTTGTTGGGATGCTGCTTTCTGTGACTGATTCTGTTGACGTCTCTGTGTTCTGTTTCTTTGTCCCCGGGCGTCTTATGGTCTCTACTGGCGTTGAGACATGTTGTCGCTGCTCCTGTTGTAGGGCTGGTACCTTCGTCTCCTGTTAGGTGGTGTGTATATCCCTGGTCCGTAATGTTGCTCGAGTCCCTCACTGAAAGACTTAATCAGTTTTTAGGGAAAAGAGCTTGTCTCTGTCAAAAGGCAGATTTTCCACTTTGTGCTGGAGCTCTCTAGGGATTCCTGAGGAGTGAAGCCATGAGGCCCTTTGCATTACTATGGCCGTTGCCGTCGTGCGGGCTGCTGTGTCTGCTACATCGAGGGCAGCTTGAAGTGCCATCCTGGAGATAAGTTGGCCTTCGTTGACGATGGCCCGGAACTGGTCTCTCTTCTCCTCAGGTGTGTCCTGCGTGAAGTCCATGAGTTTGTTATAATCGTCATGGTCATAGTTTGCCAGTAGCACGGTGTAGTTCACTGTGCGGAACTGTAGTGTGGCTGAGGTGTAGACTTTCCGTCCTAAGAGGTCCAGACTCTTCCATTCCTTGTCCTGACGTGTGGTCTTATGTTGTTTGCTCGGTTAGTAGGCTGCATCCATCACTAATGAGTTTAGAGGTGGGTATGCAAACAGGAATTCCATGTCCTTATTTGACATGTGATTTTTCCTGTCTGTGCATTTGTTAGTTGGTGGGATGGATGCCGGGGTTTGCCACACTGCATCTGCGGGTTCCAGGAGGGCATCACTGATTGGAATGGCGATTTTTGATGAAGAGGAAGTATGTAAAATCTTTAGGAGTTGGTGTTGTGTCTCCTGAATCTCTTATAGGGGGATGTTTTGGCTCTCGGCCATCTGCCTAAACAGCTCCTGGAAGTGTTTGAAATTGTCAGGGGCCATCGTAGGTGTAGGTATGACCGTGTCATCTGGGGAAGATGAGAAATTGTGTTCTGGTGATTCCTTGTGATTAGAGTTGTCGTCCTTCTCTCCTTCCCCTTCCTGAAGTACCACAGAGGGTTCAGGTACTGATGATGTTGTTGCTGACCTTATGGGTTTCCTGTGCACAGACACAGGTCTCTGGAATTGGGCCTTGAAAGCTGCCCATGGGTCCAACTGTGGTCACTGGATAGAGGATGGCATGGGTGGGCACATCCATGGGTTCATGTTGGAAGACTCTTGCTTGTCTGTCCTTTGCGATTGTATTAGTGGGTAGTGTCCGCTGGGGAAGAATGTCCCGAGAAGAAGGCTGCCTCCCCTTCTTCCTCCTCATCATTTGAGAATGGCGGAGCGATGAGGGAATGAGGCTGCTAGGTGCCGTCAGTACCGGCGAGTCCACAGTGCCAAGTAGTGAAGAGTCAGGTGCTGATGTAGTTGGCATCTCGGAGAGTTGAGTGAGGAGGAGTTGATGCCATAGGCGCCGATTTCCCATCTGCCCGGTGGGTGCTCGAATCCCTCCCCCGTCCCTGGCCCCGCCTCTGCCCCACCTCTTCCCGCCCCTGCCCTACCTTCACCCCACCCCCATTCCACCTCTTCCCCAAAGTCCCCGCCCCACTGCCGGAGGTGCCTGGTGTATCGAAGGTGCTCACTCTTGATGAGCTCAGCCCCGATGGCAGGGATCTCGCCAGATATCATTTCTTTTTTAACAGTTCATGGCTTGGTGAAGACAAGGCCCTTTTTCTTGATTTCTCTGAAGATGAGGCATTCGTTCTGTCAACGGAGACTACCCCAGGGGAGCCACATGTTGATTCTGCTGTGGACGATCGGGATTTCTCCATCAAGGTTAATTTCAGACAGAGATCCCTATCTCTCCCGGCCCTAGCCTTTAGGCTGTTGCAGTGAGTGCATCTTGAGGAATGTGCGATTCCCCGAGGCAGCGGACACAAAGTGAGTGTCCATCTGAGATTGGCATGGCATCATTACAAGAGGCACATCTTTTAAATGCTGGGGATGCAGGCATTTTTAAAGCGTTCCTCTTTGGGATCTGGGGATGAAATTAAAGGGAAAACATGTTTTTTTTAAACTAACTAACTACGATATTACTGCTATGTTAATCTAAGTCTAACTAGAGTTAATTAAACTAGCAATCTAAAACGATATTTTTCTATAGTTCGTAGGGACAGTGCTAACGGACTACGTCTGAAGCCGAGGACGGTTGAGAAGGAACTGAGGGGGTCGGGCATGCACGTGCCAGAAGAGGCGTTAGCAGCGCTGCAAGACAGCTACTGCGCACGTGCATCCTGACCAGACACCGCTAGCAAAAATCTCCGATCAACGGCACTGGGACACACCGCCACCTGAAGTGGAGCACCCACAGGGACAGCACTCAAAGAAGAATGGAAGGAACAAGATCATATTTATAAAGGAGGAAGTCTGTGTAGCCCCTGAATTTTCTCAGAAGTGGTCAGCAACATAGGAACAATAGATGTAGGGCAGAATCAGAGTTCCAGAGTTGACGAGCAGACTGATTAGTGGGAGGAAAAGAACCTAGCATGTAGAAGGCGACGCTAAAAGAAGGCGACGTTAAAAGAAGGCATGTGCAGGGATTATAAAGTGTTTGAGTTAACAGCATATATCACCGGCATTTTGAAAGTCCAACCCTGAGACCCTGGAGTCAGAGTGCAGGTGTGTCAGTGAGGAAAGGAAAGAAACTATTGAAAACAACTTTGCTGCTTGCCTCTGAGGCAGTCAGTTAAAGCAGAGTATTGAGAATGTTTATGAATAGCATTGTTTTGCAGATAGAACAGGAGGTCAAGGAATCAGGAAAGGGGAAGACAGGGACAAGGAAAGCAGGGGATAGAGATGAGATAACAAAAACGAGAACCAAGTAGAAGGGAACAGTGGATTGGGGGGAGGGGGCGGGCAGGTCCGGAAGTGACAAAGATGAGGAGGTACAAGAGAGTTAACTAGGTTCAAAGGGGCAGGTGACAAAAGCTCACAAGTAAACATAAAATGGGCAACCTTGACAGAGCGCTAGGTGTTGGGGGAGACGTGGAAAATTACAATAGGGTAATAGGAGCAACAAGAGGGAAACAGTGGGGGAAATCTGCTCAGCATCTTAGATGTCTATATACAAATGCAAGGAGCAGGGGAACCGGAAGAACTGGAAGTATTAGTACGTAATTTAGATTATGACTTTGCTGACATCACAAAGACTTGGTGGGATAAACTCATGACTGGAATATTGGTACAGGGTAATAGCTTGTTCAGAAAGGACAGGCTGGGAAAAAGGGAGGAAGTGTTGCATTATACACCGAGCATACATACACTACTCCTGGGGGAATTCTGCCCCCATAAATTAAAAATTCTACACCAAAAAATTAAAAATTCTGCATACAATATTTTTAAAATTCTGCAAATTTTATTTGTCAAAATAACACTATATAATCACACCAGTTTCAATTATTTCGGTAATTTATTTCAAAATACCTGTCAGCAAGTATATCTAATAATACAGACAGACACAAAAATTCCCCCAGGAATAGAGAGTTAAAGAATCCCTAGGACAACCCAGTTCCTGCTTCTCTGCCCCTTCCTCCTCCAGAGCCTAGACGGGGGGCCAGACACTCACACCACTTTCCCCCCCAGAACCCAGCTGCGCCCTCCCCCAGCCCAGACACTCACACCTCCTACCCCCCAGAGCCCAGCTGTGGGCCCCCCCGGCCCAGACACTCACATCCCCTCCTCCCCAGAGGTCAGCTGCAGCCCCCCCCCCCCCCCCACCAGCCCAGACACTCACATCCCCTCCTCCCCAAAGGCCAGCTGTGGGCCTCCCCGGCCCAGACACTCGAGAGCCCAGTTGCACCCCTTCGGCCCAGACACTCACAGACCCTACCCTCCTAGAGCCCAGGGATCCAGAGGGAGAAACAGCCTTATGCTGGGTCCCGGGCTTACACAGAGTTTCCTATGTGTCACTGCCTCCTTCCTACAGGGCGTGCTGGGAATTGCAGATGCTGGGAACCCTCCAGTTCCCTCCCCCTCTACCCGGCAGCATCTTCTATGTGCGAGCTGGACTCTGCCAGGTCCAGCAGCCTCTAGTGGTGGACAACATCTCTGCAGCCCATTTCTGTGGAGGGGGAAGGAAATTCTACACGCCCAACATTAATTTCTGCAAAATTCTGCACTGTGCAGTGGCACAGAATTCCCCCAGGAGTAATACACTTTGTTCTAAGCTGCAGAAGGAGTTAAGAGGCAGTCAGGTTGAAAGCTTCTTGGTAAGGATGAAAGGGGGAGAAACCGATAACATCACAATAAGGGTCTACTATACGCTAACAAACCAAAGGAAGAAGTGGTTGAGGGATTTATAGAACAACCAACAGAAATATCCACAACACAAGACCTGGTAGTAATGGGGGATTTTAACTACCCAGACGTCTGTTGGAAAAGTAATATGGCAAAACAGAAAATTTCCAGTAAGGTCTTTGTGTTGGGAACAACTTTTTGTTCCAGAAAGTGGAGGAAGTAACCAGGGGGACAGCCATTTTAGAGTGGATTCTAACTAATGGGGAAAAATTGATTGCAAATCTGAAGATGAAAGGCAATTTGGGTGAAAATGATCATGAAATAATAGATTTCATAATTCTAAAGACAGGAAGGAGTGAAAGAAAGAGAATAAGGACAATGGACTTCAAAAAAGTAGATGTTAAACTCAGAGATGTTAAACTGGTAGGTAAGGTCCCACGGAAAGAAAATAAAAGGGATAAAAGAGTTCAGAACAGCTGGCAGTTTCTCAAAGAAACAATATTAAATACACAATTGTCAACTATTCTGAGGCAAAGGAAAGATAGGAAGAACAGTAAGAGGCCAACATGGCTCCATCAGGAGCTCTTTAGTTACCCGAAAATCAAAAAAGAGTCTACAAAAAGTGGATATGTGGACAAACTGCTAAGGAGGAGTACAAAATAATAACTCAAGGATGTAGGGACAAAATCAGGAAGGCTAAGGTACAAAATGAGTTACACCTGGCAAGGGACATAAAAGGCAATAAAAAGAGGTTCTTTAAATACATTAGGAGCTTGAGAAAGAAAGGGAAGGATAGGGTCTCCACTTAGTGGGGAAGGAGAGCTAATAACTGATGATATCAAGAAGGCTGATGTGTTAATGCCTATTTGGCTTCAGTCATCCCTAAAAAGTTTAACGATGACTAGATATGCAACACAATTAATATTAACAAGCGGGGGAAGAAAAGCAAGCCAAAATAGGGAAAGAACAGGTTAAAAAATATTTAGGTAAGTTAAATGTATTCAGGTCAGCATCCTAAGGTAATTAAGGAACTAGTGTAAGCAATCACAGAACCGCTAGCAAATTATCTTCAAGAACTCATGGAGGACAGGTGAGGTTCCAGAGGGCAGGAGAAGGGAAATCATAGTACCTGTCTTTAAAAAGGAGAACAAAGAGGACATGGGGAATTACAGATTAGTGAGCGTAACTTCAATACCTTGAAGGATACTGGAATAAATTATTTATCGATCAATTTGTAAGTATTAGAGGATAACTGGATGATAAGTAATAACCAGCATGGATTTGTCAAGAATAAATCATGCCAAACTAACCTAATTTCCTTCTTTGACACTGTTACTGGCCTAGTGAATAGAGGGGAAGCAATAGGTGTGATATATCTTTATTTTAGTAAGGCTTTTGACACGCAGTCCCTCATGACATATTCAGAAGTGAACTAGGAAAATGTAGTCTAGATCACATTACTATAAGCGCACAACTGTTTGAAAGATTGTACTCAAAGAGTAGTTATTAATGGTTTGCTATCAAACTGGAAGGGTGTATCTAGGGAAGTCTTGCAGGGGTCAATCCTGAGTCTGATATTATTCAATATTTTCATTAATGATTTGGACAATGATACTGGTGAGTATGCTTATAAAATTTATGGATGATACCAAGCTTGGAGGGGTTGCTAGCACATAATTGGAGGACATAATTAGAATTCAAAAGGACCTTGACAAATTTGGTGCACTGGTCTGAAAGCAACCTGATGAAATTCAATAAAGCCAAGTACAAAGTGCTTGGGCTAGAAAGGAAAAATCAAATGCACAACTACAAAATGGAGAACAACTGGCTAGGTGATAGTACTGCTGAAAAGGACCTGGGGGTTATAGTGGATCACATATTGAACATGAGCCAACAACGTGATGCAGTTGCAAAAATGGTTAATATTATTCTGGGGTGTATTAACAACAGTGTCATATGTAAGACACAAGAGGTAATTGTCCTGCTCCTCTTTGCAACTCAGCTGGAGTTGTGTCCCCAGTTTTGGGGCCCATACGTTAGGAACGTGGACAAACTTGAGAAAGTCCAGAGGAGAGCAACAAAAATAATAAAAGGTTTAGAAAACCTGATGTGACGTTATTGACATAAACTGTGACTTTATAGATCATTGTTGTCACCACTGTTATATATTTGCAGCAAATGTTGTACAAAGGTTGTCTTGTGAGGTGTTTATAAAAAGGATATGATTTGCTGGTTATGATTACGCTATCTGTATTCATGTATCATTTTTGTATTTAAAGTTATAATTATGGCTCTATACTGTCTGTATTTCAAACTTGTGCTATGCTTCTGGGTGACACCCCAGACAATGTGGCATCAGCACTGCCTAGCCTGCTTGATGGCCCATTAAGGACCATCAGCTATACAATTGACCCATTGTGAGAAGGCAGATACACCTTGTGACTCAGCAAGGTATGCAGGGACATGCCTATGGACAGAACTCTAAGGTTTTTCCATGCCATGTGCTGGGTAGCTTGTGGTTGGAACAAAGAAAGCACAAGCCACATGGCAAAAGGACTATAAAAGGCAGCAGCATCTCCATTTTGTCTTCAATCCTGCTTCTTACTTCTGGAGGAACCTTGCTACAAACTGAAGCGCTGAACAAAGGACTCAATGACCCATCCTAGCTGTGGATGTTCCAGAGAGTTGATTTGAACCTGCAGTTTATTCCATCACTGCTACCAGCCTGAATCAAGAATTTTGTCATTACTGTATGTAATTAATTCCATTTAACCAATTTTAGCTCTCATCTATATTTCTTTCTTTTATGAATAAACCTTTAGATTCTAAAGGATTGGCAACAGCATGATTTGTGGCCAAGATCTGACTTGTAGATTGACCTGAGTCTGGGGCTTGGTCCTTCATGAGAACCTTTTTTCTTTTACTGGGGTATGGGTTTCAATAACCCTTCATCCCCATAATGAGTGGCACTGGTGGTGATACTGGGAAACTGGAGTGTCTAAGGGAATTGCTTGTGTGACTTATGGTTAGCCAGTGGGGTAAAACCAAAGTCCTCTCTGGCTGGCTGGTTTGCCATGCATTAATAGGAAAGGAACCCCAGATTTGGGCTGTAACTGCCCTGCTCTAAGCAATTTGTCTTGAATTGATACTCTCAGTTGTGTCCCGCCAGAGGCAGCATCGTTACACCTGACCTATGAGGAAAGCTTAAAAAAACTGAGCATATTATAGTCTTGAAAAAAGAAAATTAAGGGGGGACCAGATAACAGTCTTCAAATATATTAAGGGCTGTTATAAAGAGGACTGTGATCAATTGATCTCCATTGTCCACTGAAAGTAGGACAAGAAGTAATGAGCTTAATCTTTAGCAAGGGAGATTGTGGTTAAATATGAGGAAAAACTTTCTAACTATAAGAGTAGTTAAATTCTGGAATAGGCTTCCAAGGGAGATTGTGGAATTCCCATCTATGGTGAAGCAGAAAAAATGCCCACCAGCATGGAAGAGGTTAAAGAGAGCCTTTGGGCCTAGCTAGCCCCGCCCCCATTATACCTGCAGCCAATGCCAGGCCTGGAGGAAAGAGAAAAGGAGAGAGCCTGGCTCAGTTTGGGGCTGACTGGCGAAGAGGCAGGAGCTAGCTGCTTCCCTACCTGAGGGAAGGAGAACTACCTGCCCAGCTGAGGCAGCCACCAGGAGCCAAGCACCCTCTTCCTGGCCAAAGGAGACAGAGAAAGAGGTCTAGGAGCACCCAGCCTAAGAGGAACTGGGTGGCGAAAGCACAGAGCCCTTGTGGGGATTCTGAACCCACCAAATTTACGGCTTCCACGCCTGGAGAAACCAGGGACTGCAGCAGGACGCCACCCAGTGTCCATGAGAGGGCACTACTAGAGACAAGCCACCACGGGAACTTGGATTACAGGGGCCATGCCCTGAAGGGGCAACAGTAGGAAGTAGCCCAGTGCAGCGGATGTGGACTCTCCGCTGGGAGGTCCCCTACTCAGGGACTGACATACATAGGGACCTGGGTCCCCCTACTCTCCTGCCTTCAAGATTGAGGCACCTCAACCACAGAAACGGGGGGCAGGAAGTCAAGTACTCCATCCACTAGGCTGACTGGTCCTGCAAGCCCCCTGTTACATCATCATTGAAGGTTTTTCAGACTAGGTTGGAGAAACACCTGTCCAGGGATGTTCTCAGTTGACTTGGTCCTGCCTCATTGCAGGGGGCTGGACTTGATAAGCTCTTAAGGTTCCCTCCTGCCCTACATTTCTATGATTAAAAGCTCAGTAAATTCACCTTTATTCCCACAATGATGCCAGCCTCCCTTCTTTGTTCCTGTCATATTTTGTAAGATTTTTTATATATATATATATATATATACACACACACACACACACACACACACACACACACAGAGAGAGAGAGACAGAGACAGAGACAGAGACAGAGAGAATGAATTTGTTTTCAAGGGTGTGACACAAACATGCCCTTACATACCCAGGCAGGTATATTACCCATGTCTGACCATCTTTTCAATATTTTCACCCAAGCGTGTTGTTTGTGATCTTTGCCAAAAGCTAAGACCTAGCCGATTGTCATGGTCATTGAGTGATATTTGCATAGGAAATAATTTTAGAGTTATGTAACATGTTTATATTGGGTTTCAAAACTGTTAAAGTGAAACTTGTCGCCTGATTTGAGGCGGGTCGTAGGGCTCACTCAATCAACATTGAGAACAATGGACATCCATTGAGCCAGCCTATGTTTACTGTCTGGAACCGGTGTAGGCTTGAGGATTTAGAAAGACAAAAGAACCCTAAGAAAAGACTCTGATTAGGGGACCTCTTGGGTATGAGGCAATAGTCTGTAACTGTATAAGAGATGACAGAAGAACACAAGTTGTGGCATTCTCGAGCAGGGGCATCTCTCATAAAAGATGGATCCCAGCTTTCTGGACTGGACAAGTGCTGTAGCAACTAACAATTGAGTGAGCAACACCTGATTAGATAGGAAAAAGTATAAGTTATAGAGTGTCTTTTAGGTTTTTCTTTTACTTGTTACCTTATGTTTCCAAACCCTTACGCTTGCTTTTATTTTAATCTTGATCTTAAGATCCATTAAATAAACTTCCATTTGGTTTTACTATCGACTCGTCTAAAAGCCTTGTGCACAGGAGAGTGTTGTACTGAGGTGAAACCAGAGGACTGAGGTGCACTGCCTCCAGAGACAGCACATGGGTGTACACTGCAGGTGTCCAGAAGATAAGGGACTGGGCACTTGAGTGTAATAAAGTGGAGTGTATAATTTGCTAGGGTGCAGAGGGAAAGAGCAGACCTTACAGAGCATTTGTTTTGCCAGCAGTCAGTGGCTGGGGAGAGTCTCCCCAGGTGGCATAGACAGGTCTCCCTCCCACTGTAAGCAGGTGGTAGTGATTCACCCTGGACACTTCAGATAACCCTTTAAAGTTAAACCCTCAAAAGGGCTTTCAGAAGTCTGTATCCTATAGACCAGTGCTTCTCAAGCTATGTGATGTGGGGGACCGGCAATTTTTTTTCCCCCGATGTGCCAGGAACCAGTACCATATTATTATCCTATTCGACGCTCTTATGAGGAAACTCACCACGGACCAGCAGCCGATGGCTCGCGGACCGGCACCAGTCCGCGGACCACCACTTTGAGAAGCACTGCTATAGACCATACACTGATACTGTGTTAATCTACTGTATGATCCAGTGCCTACTGAACATAATGGCGAAGCTTCCGTTGACTTCATTTGTACAGTAGGATCAAGCCTTGAATGAATGAAACTTTATGAAGGATAACTGTCAAATAAGTTTCAGGTTTCTGCAGTTTTGTTTCACTTTCTTTGAACAAAATATTAGTTTTTAAATATAAATTGAGTATCTTTTGTAGCCAGTAGATGGCATGCATTACCAGAAAGACTAAACTAACATAACAAGATTCATTCCAGTGGCATGATTGCTGGATGAGCAAGAAAAATGTAGCTAATTTTCCAAAATGTAACAATTAAATACAAAGTTTGTGTGACTAATGGTGGAAATAGAAAATTTAAAATAATGGTTAAATTTACTTGAAAGTACTTACATCTTAGTTTGTCTTGTATTTTCCCACCACACATGGTTGCTAACATAGCTTTAACTGAAAACACTGTCAACTTTCCATGGCCCTCACTGAAAAATAAAATACATGATAAATCATTACTATATGGAATGATAAGAACAAAAATATTTCAGGGTCAGAAGAAAAGTTCATTTATGACTTCCCTAACTGCTATGCTTTATAAAACTATTTAACAGTTAACATAATGCAAAAAATGATAGTAACATTTAGCTTTGTCAATAAATTAGAACAGCTAACAAGTAGCCAATGACAAATCATGTTCTCTTGCAGAATTATGGGCATTCTATGGATGAAGAGAGGCTTGCATTTGTTTTACCTGTCCCACACTACCTACTACATGGTGGTACCTGATTATTAGGAGTCATTCCTTTCTGTTTAGAATATGCCTGTTCAATTATATTTCTTGCTTCTACTGCTGCCCTTTCTCGGGAATTCCAACTCTTTATGAACGCTGACTGACACTCAGAGAAAGAGGTGGTATTCTAACAAAACAAGTTAGGTAACAAGATATTCTGAACATTCTGAGTAGAACAGGAACAAACATGGATGGTTGTTATTCTAATTAAAGCCACCTAGACTGCTGCACTATCACGAACAGATGGCACTATCAGGCAACCATTTCCTAATGTCAGCATGAGAAAAAAATTGTACTAATTCCTTATAAAAACAATGGAAAGATTTTATTCAGCACAAAGTGGTATGCAAAAACAACTATTCTCAAAAAAAAAATCACAAAATGCTTTACAAGGAGGTAAAACACAAACAACATATAGTAACAGAGGATTATAGAGGCTATAGAACTGTGATCTCAGGATAAAGCCATTGTTAATGCTCAGTAGGGAGTTAATTTAGTAGTAGTTGAACATAAATTAGGAGTACCAAGAGCATGTACATGAGAGTGGATAAGCAATTAATCAATTCTGAGCACTATACTCCTAAATAAAATTAATTATCTATAGCATACTGTATGCTATGGATAATACTTTACAGATTTCTTACAGCAACTCAGAAAAGGTAAGACAGTATACATGTGGAAGAGGAAACTTGGATCCTCTTCAACCATTTACTTCTGGAGAGGAGACTCCATCTCTTCTAGAAATAAGATTTCAGAAGAGGAATGGGGGATTGGAGGCAGTCATTCTGGATGACATGCAGGACCCCATCATCAGATGTTCTGTTCCCAAGATGGTAGGAAATAGACCAAGTGATCTCTAAAGGGAGAAAACTAAATTTATTTAGTTCTGTACTCCCAATAGACCCACCAAAACAGAAGCTGGAAGGCTGAAGATTGTGGCTGCCTCCAGAAAAACATTTCAGTCATCTTGTTTTATTTCTGTATTGTCTCTTAGCAGCTTGTTGAAGAGGCTGCCTATGAGAAACTGGTATTTCATCTGTGCAAAGGAAGACAGAAAACATTGTCTTGGTACTCGAAGCCTCAAAAAGAAAACCTCCTCTTGGGCAGGGAGGTTGGGTCAGCCATACAGCTCTCGCAGCTGACCTTGCCTCCTTAGTGTGCTGTAAGGTCCATTTTATTGCTGAACATTCTTTTTTCCTCAAAAGGAAGATCACAAATTTGAACTGGGCATCCACAGAAAGACTAGATGAGTTCAACCAGGAATGTCTGTAAAGTGGCTATAAATCTTGCCACTGCATCAAAAATGTCACATGCTACCTTCAGAGGCTGAAGGAAAGTTTTTTTTCCTTGGGCAACATCCTTAGCCAGCTTCTGCTGGATATATGGCAATTGGTCAAGAAAAGGAAGGAGCTACATAGCTTGCCACCTCAATACCCAGAGTTGACTTTCCTGCCAAAGGCGTCCAATCTTCTGACTTCCCTGTCTGGGGGGGCAGAGAATGATGTTCTCAGAGACTTTGCTATGATAACTAATGCATTTGCAGGAGGGTAAGCAACAGAACTGAACCTGGAGGACTTGGTATAAAACAACCATCCATCTTTTGCCTTTGCAAGCATGGTGGTAAGGGATGCTAGATGTGCCCCTTTGGATAAAGAACATTACCTTCCTTTTTTCTCTGGACGTAGGATATTGAAGATGCCTTCGCTTTACTGCTGGGACAGATGTGGGCTGCAGAAGTAGGGCTCCAGTGACCATGTTGTTGAACTGTTTTGAAGTCAACTCTGGCAAGAGATCAACAGCCCATGTTATCTGGGGAGATCATGTCTGTGTCCCAGGATCATCCTGTGGAGGTGTGACCTAATCTCTGCGCTCAGAGTGCACGTCAGAGATGTTAGCCAGAGATGTTGATGGTAGCAGGGCTTCCGACTGGAGTTGGTGGCACTACTGTGTACCCGCTGAACACTTGGGAGAAGAGGGATAACTGCAAGAGGAGATGATCTTTGTGTATGCCTATGAACATATTCTCCACAGAAAGTCCACATCAGATCACCAGGGACCTCTCCCCAAGGAGGCCTACAGTGCCTTTACAAGCAGGTTTTATGGGAACTAGGAGAAAGATTTGTCCTAGTTTCAAGCCTTCTGTTGCAGGAGTCATCGGGAGAGTCCTCAAAACACAACTCTGTGTCAGAACTAATAATGACTGTCCCCACAACAGAGGGCTTGAGACTACTAACCTGGAAATTAAAGTTACTTACCTGTATTCAGAGTTCTTCAAGATGGACTCTTCACCTTCACATGCATGGATGCTCCAACCGGCACACCCTGAACAGTGGAACCCTAGCTACTGTTGCCCATTGGGGCACTCCCTCACCCCTATTTTCAGATAATGTCAAATGTTCTGAAGTGAAAAGGGGCAAGGCGCTCCAGCTGCCTCGGTTCTTTCCCCTATGACCAAGTCTGTTGGTAAGTAAGACTCCAAGGAAGTGGGGAAAGGTGGACGTTTCCATCTTGAACAACTCCAGTTACAGGTAAGCAATTTTTATTTCTTCTTTAAGTGTCCTCTACATATTGCCACTCATGGGATGTGCTAATGAGCAAAACATCAAACCCAAATGGTGGGATACAGAGTCCTAATTGAACAGTGATTGAAGCCTTATCAAACTTAGCATCACACCTAGTCTTTAGGTCTAATGAGTAGTGCTTAGTAAAACTGTGAATTGAACTCCATGTAGCTGTTCTATAAACCTCTACTAGAAGAGCATATTTAGTAAATCTATAGCGTGTGTCTTTGCACTGGTAGAATGTGCTCTAAGCCCTTCAGGAAGTGGAATACTCACAAGTTTATATGCTTCTTTAATATATAGTCTCATCCATTTAGATAGAGTTTGAACATTAACAGCTTGGCCCTTGTTTTTCTCCTTGTAAGAGAATAATAGATTGTGAGACTGTCAAATGCATAGGGCTGTCCAAATAGTATGCTAGAACTCTTCTGCCATCCCATGTATGCAATTTGTCACCCACTCGGCTCCGAGGTTTGGGAAGAAACACTGGTAAAAACTGACTTATTGTGATGAAAATCAGAGACCACTTTAGGCTAAACCTTGGGTGAGTACTCAACACTACTTTAACTTTATGAAAGACAGTAAAAAAAGCAGCTGCCATTAATGCCTATAACTTGCTTACTCAACTCACTGAGGTGAAAGCTATTATAAAGGCTGTCTTAAGAGATAAGTGGAAAAAATGTACAATATCCCATAGGTTCAAATGGGTAATGTCAATTTATGTAAGCACTAAATTTAAATCCCAAGTACTCAGTCTCTCACTGGTAGGTATAGATTATTAAGACCCTTTAAGAATCTCTTAAACGCATCATGAGCAAATACCAATTTACTGTCTCAAATGTGGTATGCTGAAATTGTGGCTAGATGGATCCTAAGAGGACAGAGAAACACCTGACCTTTTGAGGTATAATATTCTAATATACAACTAATAAATATTTAAATATACTAATAATAGGTGCAGTATATGTATCCACATTACATCAGTTAACCCACAATAAAAGCCTTTTCCAGTTATGATAACAATACTAGTGTGTAGACTCTTTCCTTGAATTAGCCAGAACATTTTGTAATTCTAATGAACAAGATTGTTCTAACAATCCCAGAGTTTTTTGGCCCAAGCAATGAAGTGATGGAAGATCTGAATGATACACCTTCCCTTGCTGTTGTGACAAGTCTGGTACTAATGGTAGGAGACTAAGAATCTGTACCTTCCCCTGTACTTGTGAACGGAGTCTGGATATCACTGCTAACTGGACCACAATGGCACTATTCAGATCATCCTGGCCTGGTATTTTATTTTATCTATCACCCTCTGGTTGGGATGGAACAGTGGGAATGCTTCGCTGCCAACACTTCTTGTAACAGAGTTGCCTGAAACCTATTCTCCCTCTCCTTTGGCTGGATTGCAAACATGAAGGTGCCTCCTCCCAAGCATGCAAACATTAGGCACTTAAGATATGGATCCAGAAGAGTCCCAGAGTGATTCCTAACACATCAGTTGGTCATAGCTGGAAGGAACTGAAGTGGCTGGAGCATCATAGCACTTTTATACCCTTGCCTCAGAATGTTGGCAGAGAGAGGCATGTGAGTGCTCCAGTTGGCACTACTAGCTAGGGTTCCACTATTCAGCCTGCAACAGTCACAGCATCCTGTGACACCCCCTTATTCATCACTGTCATATCATTAGGATACGTTTTACACAAAGTATGCCCTGTGAGGTGTCATTCTAAAAGTCTTCATCTGCTAGACAGTAATATCTCATTGGATTGTATGTGCTATTAACGTATGGGAAGTTATGAAGTTGGGCTATGTAGGTGTTACTGAAACATGTTGTGAGGTTGAAAATACCCACAAGCTGCCTTTCAGGTACAACAGTAAAAAGGCCAAACAATGTTAATGGCTTATTGAGGAAATGCACACAAGCACAAGGATTACCCCAGGAACTGTGTACAATAGAAACCTCACAAGAGATAGCACTACACAATGGGAACTGTTTGACCCAGGTCACAGCAAAAGAGCTTTCCAGCGAGTGGGAAGAAGATATAAAAGGGGGAAATGACATCATGATGGTACCTCTCTCTCCCTAAAACAACACACCTGGAAACATCAGAGGAACAAAGACTGAACTGGGGAAGTGATGGTCCCAGGCTAACGGGATTCTAGGCAGTGTATGAAAACCTGGGAAACCCAAGCTGCAAAGCAAAGGCAGCTTGTGCCTTAAGAATCTGCCAGCCTGTTTATCACTCAGGGTGAAAATTTGCTAATTCATATCCTACTTATCTAGTATGTTAAGCTCAGTTTGAGTTTTCGTTTATTTACTACGTAATCTGTTTAGATCTGTTTGCTATCACTTATAATCACTTAAACTCTATCTTTTTGTACTTAATAAACTTATTTTATGTTTTAATCCAAACCAGTGTGCATTTGACTAAGGTGCCTGGGGAAAATCTCAGCTTGGTTACCACAAGTGTGCATGGTCCTCTTCACATTGAGGGAGAGGTGGACCCGGTATTAAACCAATATACTGGCCAGATTTGACCAGGGCAGGATGGTACTGCTCTGGGGTCCCAGGCTGGGGAGCTGGTGGTTGTCACAACAGCACGGTGCGAGGGGGAGCCCAGGCTGGTGGGTCAGAGGGCTTAGTGGTACCCCTGTTCCAGGTGGCACCCTGGGGGGAACCCGTCACACATCCATTAGTGGGAATGTGCAGAGGGCACCTGAAGAAGAACCAGCCCCTCCTCTGATTCTCCTAAGTTCAATGGGCACTGGACTAGGGTGTCAGGGAGAAGGTATTGGAAAGTCAAATACCGTACCATTGGGGTCAACCGGAACAGACACCGTGCAGTTCTGGGTTTGGTGAAGCTTCTTTTTGTGGTGCTTTCTGAGAAGCCTTTTGCATAGCCCTCTCTTCTCTTTGTGCTTTAAATGAGACAGGAAGCACTGAAATGGGGAAGGCCTGTGGGTCCGGGTGAGTCAGCACTGGCAGGCAAGATATGAATGGTCTCGGAGAGAACTTTTTGTAATTTGTTCCTGACACCATAACATCAGAACTGGGGTCTGGGAGCATGGGGGAATTGTCCTGGCACCAGGTATAGAGGTCTTGGCTGGCATTGAGGATGAAGTGTTGGCACTGGAATCTTGAACCTTGGATAGCTTCCAATTTGAGGAGTGCTTTTACACTGACCAGAGACAGGCAAAATAGGAGCCCCAGGCAATCTTTGGTGCCATGGATGTCTCAACAAAAAGACAACAAGGAGTCTGGTGGCACCTTAAAGACTAACAGATTTATTTGGGCATAAGCTTTCGTGAGTAAAAACCTCACTTCTTCGGATGCGGTTTTTACTCACGAAAGCTTATGCCCAAATAAATCTGTTAGTCTTTAAGGTGCCACCAGACTCCTTGTTGTTTTTGTAGATACAGACTAACACGGCTACCCCCTGATACTCAACAAAAAGAATAACCCCAAAGACCTTCTCTTTCCCCACTATCAGGATGCAGAGCCTTCTCAGATCCCACCTTAACAGGTGGCGTCAAAGTCAACTTATGCAACTCCGAAGTAGTGTGTCTTGGAGCCAATAGAGACTGGCCCAGGCCTGGCACAAGCCCTAGCCTGGAACTTTAACTGATGATCCCTGTTGGGTTAGGAAGTAAAGGCAGCCAAGCAGACATCAGCTCTGACCACAGGGGCAGAATGGTCTACCTCTGCCAGGCAGAACACAAACCAGGAAACAGCTCTGAACTATTTATAGCTAGGAAATTATCTAAGAAAGCTAAAATACCAAGCTATGTACAAGAGAAAAAGTGTCTTAGTTGTCTGGCTTGGTGAGACATGGGCACAGTTCTGAGGTTCCTTATATCCTCAGTCCTAAGCAGCCAGAAGGAAGTGAGGTGGTTGGGGCTCCCACCTCCTTTAAATAGCCCTGAGCTTTGATCATTCAGTGCCATAAGGTAAGTACACAGCTTTCTAGAAGGGTGCAAAACATTGACACAGGCTCTTGAGACCCCATTAGTGGGAACATGAGGAAGTGCTAGATACGTTGTCATAGGAATCTTTCACATGCTTAGCTCCATTATGGTTGGGCTTTAAGAAATTCTTTTGACCTTGGAAATTGAAAAACTGGCCAAGGGAATGAGTCCCCTGAGAAAATGTTGGGGTTTACTGGTTTACTTCAAGAACAGGCTGTTCAGATTGGCTCAGGTCCACTTGTGTTTCACTCCCACACCAAGGAAAGTTTTGAAACTGGAGTTTTATTAAATTTAGAAATAAATAAAACAAACCAATCAAAAAAGTCACCCCTGGTTGCACAAGCCCCATTGCTGCTCAGTCCTTTCAGAACACAATTCTGTTGCTGCAACCAGAGCTTTTCCCTTTGCCCCTTTCAGCAGAACTTCAATCCTTAAAGGGACAAGACACAGGTAAACTCACAGATTCCAAGGCCAGAAGGGAAAAAACTGTGATCATCTAGTCTGGCATCCAGTATAACACAGGCCACAGAACTTCCCCAAAATAATTCCTAGACCAAATTCTTAGAAAAACATCTAATCTTCATTTAAAAATTGTCAGTGATAGAGAATCCGCCATGGCCCAATGGTAAAAACCAATGGTTAATTGCACTCTCTGTCAAGAATTTACACCTTACTTCCAGCCTGAATTTGTCTATCTTCAACTTCCAGACATTGGATTATGCTATGCCTATGCTACACTGTATTTGTTCCCCAGACAGATACTTATAGACTGTAATTAAATCACCCCTTAACTTTCTCTTTGTTAAGCTAAAAGAATGAGCTCCTTGAATCGCACTCAGAGACTTGCTATTTGAAGGGGGTCACCAATACAAAAGTTTGAGAATCACTGAGTCCATCCATTTGACTTATTAGCAGTAATCCACGCATTCTACAAGCTCATAACTGTTATTCCCTATTGACAGTTTGGGCCTCTCCTGTGTCACAAGTTCTGGTACTAATGGTGAAAGGTTCTGCATTGCTCTTCAGTTTATTTCACAAAGCAGAAAGTTTCTACTGCAATTTTTGTTCCACTATACAACTAAATAATCAGTTTTGAACATCCTAAATCCCCAAAGCTTTTCATACCTTATGAATAAGGATACAATTTTGTCACTGAGGTCACGGATTCTGTGACTTTAACAGACCTGTGTGACTTCTCTGGCTTCAGCCCTGGCCAGAGCTGTGGGGCTGGAGCAGCGGCCTGGGCTGGGGCTGGAGCAATGACTGGGGACTGGGCTGGAGCAGCCCTCTGGGGGCTGGAGCAGCAGTGGTCAGTCCCCGCCACCGGAGCAGCAATGGGCCTGGAGTAGCGGTTAGTCCCCACTTCACTGCCCCTGTTATTTTTAATAAAAGTCAGGGACAGGTTGCAGACCTCCATGAATTTTTGTTTGCTGCCTGTGACCTGTCTGACTTTTACTAAAAAATACCCATGACAAAATCTTAACCCTATTTACTCTCTAATATTTAACCATATAGCTCCAAGTGACAGTGCATATGTCAAGCTATTCAGAAAACATATTAAATTAACATAATTACAAACTATCCAGTACTATAAAACACTTGATATAGCACAATATCCATACCATAGGTCAATATCACTTCTTTTATCAATATTACATCAGTCTTGTATAGAAAACAGGATAAGGTACAGGAATAGGCACTTGTTATGACATGTGACAAACATGAGGACAATCCCTGGTGTATTCACCAGTCCAACAAATATTGATAAGTAGATGTCCCTAAATGTTCATATGTCAGCGTCTGAGAGCCTCTTATCTCTCTAGTCAGATGACCTTGAATGTCAGTGGATTGTTCTGGTGATCTGCCCTCTTGTGTACTACTGGTTTCAGGTTTCTTGGCATAATCTGGCATTCATGTATTTCAGTGCTTGGTGCAAATGTTACATTAGTTTGATCAGCAGTTTTCAAATTTACAGGATCATCATCATCCTTATTTTCCAATCACAGATTAAATGTTTCTGCTTCTGGATTCAGAGTCTCTGTGCCATGGGGACTATCTGATACAATTACGTAATGTCGTTCATCTTCACTCTCAGTATCAGAATCACTGGAGTCCAAGTTCCAGTCCCCATTTTGATCTCTTATTCCACTAGTTTGCCTAGTTCTCTGTGTTGTCTATTGTGGTGGTTTAGAGGGTAGTGTAATCTCCAACGGTAAGAAGTCACAGGGAAGAAAAACATTGTGGAGAAGAACTCTACCACGTCCTTCTCCATCTTCTGCTTTTACTTCATAGACTGGACTATCCCCTTTCTTTTGAAATACTACATTAATATTATTTTCCCAACAGGATCTTAATTTGCCTGGTCCCCATCTCTCTGAAAAGATTCAGGACAAGTATTCTGTCACCTGGCAAGCGGGCAGCACGGTGTATTTTCCGGTCATACTGATTATTAACATGAGCGGCAGATTTTTTTTAGAACATTTTGATGCCATTTTATAGGCTTCTGAAATCTTGTCTCCAATTCTCAATGTAGTTTTTAAAGTTCCCAGGTCAGAGTTTATAGACAGATCAAATGTGAGGTCAATTGGCAAATATGGTCATCTTCCATGTAACAAATACAAGGGTGCAGCCTCATTTCATGTACAGTTATAGGCATACAGTCCTGTGGCATATAGTCCTGTGGCACCTTATAGACTAACAGACATATTGGAGCATGAGCTTACGTGGGTGAATTCCCACTTCTTCGGATGCATAGATTGCATAGAAGGCATATATTGCCTTCTTAAATGAGTTCCTTCTATTAGACTTTTGTCTTTCTGACAAGGTTTTCAACCTAGCCAGCAGAGGTCAGTTCAGCCTTTCTACTTGTCCATTGCACTGTGGGAGTGTGGGGTTGCGTGAAATGTTTAACTTTTACAGGAGTGTTGTAACTTTCTGAATACATTATTTTCCACCTCTGCTCCTTGGTCATGCTGGATGGGATGAGCAATGTTATGGGAGAGGGCAACAGCAAAAAAGGAAGGTTGGGAAAGGAAGGAATAGCTAAGAGGATGAACAATATGAAACACTACAGATGACATTCCAAAAAAATGCGGAGCTGCTAATTAACAGTTGGAACTCTACAGCTGTCATTCAGAGATTCCACAGAGACAAGAACTTCTGCCTAAAAAGAGGGATAAGTCTAATGAACATGATCAACCCCTGTTGCAAGAAGACTGCTAGGAGGGGACTTGGATATATGTTTAAGGGTCCAAACCAAACCAAAAGAAAATGCTGCACTCTGAACAGACAACTGTGGTCCTTCTTTCAGCCAGAAGATTAGGGGTTAGCCCATTCCTTGGCAAACTCTAGGTAGGGTCAAGATTTAGTATCAAAACATATGTTATATTAACATGATCTTATGCACCAGATTTAATCAAGAAACTGCATGTACATACATTTGAGACTCTCCTATCATGCAATTTTACAGCAAACTCATACTACCATTAGGTTAATGTTATTTTCTATTTTAATTAGCATTTCACAAAAAGGATTGGCTACATCCTATATGTCCCAGGAACCAAACATGGCCAGCTAAGAGCCCTTATGCACAACTTGGTTGCCCTTTATCTTTAATCCCAATCTGTGGCCTGTAGAGACATACAGGTCGCAGCAGGCAGTGATTCATCTTGCTCAAGAACAAGATTTTAAAGATGGATCACTATATTAAAGATGTGCAATCTGCTCCACTTTATAAAATTTAGGTGCAGCCCTTAAGCAGGGTGTTCCCAAATAAATGAACTAGTTTAAAAAAAGAAATTCATCTGGAAGAGTTACTAACCTGTCATATGCGGCTATCATGAAGTTGAGGAGAAGGCTGATGGATTGCTCCACACTGATCTGGTGAATAGAAGGAAGGCGTTTATTTAGCTGGTAGTAGATGGATGAAATTATCGTTTCCAGTCGAGAAACACTGATCTCTGTGCTGTGATCCAATGTATTAAGGCCATTGTCTCGGAAGGCTTCAATCATATTCCAGATATCAACAAGATGAACTAAAAGTAAAGAAAGAAATTAACTTATTTTTTGTAATGTTCAGTTTTACTCTCTTAGACACACCACTTTTGGAGAACGTGTTAATTTTTGGTATTTTAAAAAAGCAGAATCCATCCTCTAAACATGCTCTAAAAATTCAGAAAGGGGGGAAGAGGGCATCCTATTAAAATCACCAACGTGGAGAATAAATTATATTCCTCACAATGTGTTTAGTCACAAAAATCTCACAAGAAAACCTTTCAATTGTCAAAATCAGGCTATAGTGAACATTTAGTCTAATCATGTTTTATTAGTTCTTTAAGAGCTGTTAAACTACAGTATATATTCCTGCAAAAATAATTAAGACTGCAAAGGGAAGCACTTAAAAGTCAGGAAGTGTTTTAATTTATGTTTTTTCTCATTCTAAACCATAACTGTGCTTCGTTGTATGCATGCTTTATAGCAAAGTCTAATTATTGGGACATATTTTAGATCATGCAAGCAACCTTCGCTTTGACATTTCCAAACCTGAATGTTTTCCCTAAAAACTCTAAGAAAAGCAAAGAAACTCCAAAATGTGCAGCTATTTCACAGACACCAATAGAGTATTCTATGCTGCAAAATATGTGGCACTCCAAGAGGCAAAGGTTCTTATGGACCGTTGCTTCATAGGAGCTTGCACCCTACTCACTGAATACACATTTTTGATCATTGAATGATATGGCTTTGCAGTGTCTTGTCTGTCTCTTTCCACAGTAGCCTTCTAATAAAGTACAGAGCAAGGCAGGGTTCCCTTTATAAACATCACTTCAACCATTCTACTTCCTTGATCTTGTCATTATGACAGGTACCTTCAGCAGTGGTGCCTAATCCATTATTGTTAGTGTCGTATTTGTACTGTTATGATCAAAGAGGAAGGGAGGCCCAGTGGTTAGGACACTAGCCAGGGACTTAGAAGATCTTGGTTCAATTCCTTATTCTGCCACAGAGTTCCTGTGTGACCTTAGGCAAGTCACTTAGTCTCTCCATGCCTCAGTTGCCCATCTGAAAAACAGGAATAACCACACTTCCTATTTCTCAGGGATGTCTCGTGGAAAAATACATTCAAGACTGTAAGGTGCTCATAGTATGGCCAGACAAGTACCTTAAGTAAATTGAAGCTTTGGTGGAACTGAAAGCCTAACACACCAAGCCACTACCCTCATAGGGCACTTTATCTTTTCCATTTGCCCTGCGGACAGTAATCCCTTTGGGAAAAGGATTATCTTCAGTTTTTCTTCTGCAATGCTGAGCACATTTTTGGTACTAAACAAATAAGTTCCAGGTCAGCTTCTGAATAAAAAGAACAGGAGTACTTGTGGCACCTTAGAGACTAACAAATTTATTGTAGTTTACAAGTGGGCTGTAGTCCACGAAAGCTTATGCTCTAATAAATTTGTTAGTCTCTAAGGTGCCACAAGTACTCCTGTTCTTTTTGCGGATACAGACTAACACGGCTGCTACTCTGAATAAAAAGAGATTCACAGAGTCTTCTACCTATGTATGTACAAGGCTGTTCCTCATTTCAATATTTCCATTTGCACCTTTGGAAGCATAACTAGTATAAATGAAATCTGAACATTCTAAAGAGTTGGGCTTGTGTTGCTGACAAAACAGCAGCAGAAAACAGCACATGTAGTGTATTAGGAACTCCTATAATAAACCAGTTTCCCCCACTCTTACCCCTGGACCCGCACATAGCGCCATCTCCCCACGTCTGGGGGTGCCATGTAAGGCAGGAGAGTACCTACCAGTTTGCACTCCCCTTGACCACTCATAGGACCAAGCAGCCCATCTCCCTCTGGAATAACAGCCTTCTGCTGCTGCCAGCTAATATAATTATCCCTGTAGCACAAGTAACACAAAAAAGCATCCCAACCAACTCAGGGCATTTCTATATTGGATATTCTGACAGATAAAAATAAAATGATCACTGAACTAGAAGTTGATGGTTGCACATGAGCACAATCAAATTTCATTTTTTGGGCACACAGACACAATATAGGCCTGGAACAGTAACTAAAGCCTTGTGTACATGGGGGATTTAGTTCAAATTGAGTTGACACATATTGGTAAACCATACTAGTAGTATGCACATGGGATTTCTGTGCCTTCCTTCAATTTGCGTTATTGTGTTCTGATGTCAGGGGCTTGGTGTGTCCTAAATACTTGGCATTCTGGGAGGGTATCCCATGGTCCTTTGCTTCGCTGTTGTGCTGTGTGCATTAGAGGTTTTTTGCTGCACATTATGGGATGTGCAGGGGAAGCCAGTGGAATTCTGGGAATTAAGGTCAAAATAAAAAGTTCCATGATTCCAGTCTCTCTGTCCCATGCTTCCTCTTTCTGGGTGGGCTAGCACCATTTTTGAATTCCTGTTGGCCAGCGTGGACCCAACAATGATCTGCGCCACTGTGCTAGCAGCCACGAGTGTGCAGAAGCTATTGGGGCTTCTTGAGTTCCTGAAGCCAGGTGGCTTCAGTTTTGGACTTTGCACACTGTACCACCAAGCAGATAATGTGACTGCAGCAGCAGCTTCTCCAGTAGCAGAGGAAAGAGGAGGAGGAGAACCCCGAGCAACTGCTACTACAGGAACTGTTCCTGGAGCCGCTTCACATTATGCATTGCCGTTTCTGAGCTCAAGAAACCAGCATTGATTAGTGGGAAAGGATCATTCCGCAAAACTGGGATGATCAGCAGTGGCAAAAGAATTTCAAAATGGTGAAGGCAAACTTTTTTGAGATCTGTACTGCACTAGCCCTGCAGTACTGTCAGGGATGCTTACTGCTTTTACTTTTGGTCTCAGGCCTGAAAATGTACAGCTGTTATCCAGGTGAGAGTGGGGAATGAATTATGAACACTGCAGCACCTTCTATGTGTGGCCTTGAATACAGATGCCCCCCGGGTTACGCAAACCCGACTTACGCAAATCCGCACTTACAAAAAAAGTTCGGTAAGCCAGAAATAGGAGGGTTTGGGTTTTTTTGGTGTAATGGTCCGGTATACGTTTCTGACTTACACAAAATTCGAGTTAAACAAGGCGTTCCAGAACGGAACACTTCGTAAGTCAGGGAGCGTCTGTATAGCTAATAAGAACACTGTGGCATGGTGTGGCGTGGCTTAACTGGATTGCATACACCAAATAAGAACTAACTGGGCGGCATTTCTTATTTCATCTTGCATCTGTGTCTTTATATTTTTTATAAAAACCCATGGCTTATGGAAAAGTAACAATTTTTCTGTGTACCATGCATTACCAAATAACTTTGAATGAATTTTTAATAGTTTTTTATTATTAAATAATGTATTGTGTAACAAGCAGAAATGAACCTTTAATTAAAACAATGAAATACTTCTTTAAAGTGACACTGTGCAATGGAGGGGAAAACACAAGAATGGGTATGCTCCAGTTCACAGGCAAGCATACGTCTTGCCTCTGCCTCTTCTTCTTCTTCTGCTTTTTCGGGGTCGCATGCCGGGGCTCTAAGTATCAGGGTCGTTACATGTCTAAAAGAACTGGGTTCTCAGGTAAAACTGTCCTCACTGCCTCGAGTTTCAGCTGGAGTGGGGAATGGTATCTGGTAGAATGGCTGTTTAGGGGCTGTGGGGAACATATGCCTGTGTTCCCTGTACTGTCCAGGGATTGCAGAACATGGCTGGGTCCTGGTTGAGGACACTGGATTGTCTGTGTGCCTGCTACCGGCATGCACTGCAGCTGAGCATTCTGATTCTGGATTGCCTCCAAGAGTTGCTGCTGCATATATGTCCTTCTCTACTGTGTCTTTTGCCATGGCAACGCGGTCTCTGGCCACTGCAGAACGTTCTCGGATATCTCCCTGTCTTTTCCTCTCAGACCTCCAGCTTGCTGCTGTGTTCAATTTGGGGGTTCTGCAGTGAGGTCTGGAAACATTTCCTCCACAGTTTTCTGTTTCTTCCCTTTAAGTTATCCAGCCACTCAGCTATTCATAAAGGTCCCATCCTTGCAGGTCTGGCCACTGCAGGTGCCATAGCTGGGGGAGTAGAGGGAAAAAACAACAAGCAGTTATATTCATATTCCCAAGGCTATCATAAATATTTTTAAACAGCTATTTTTCATTTCCCTTTCCTGAGATTCTTCCCATTCTTGGGGGGGGGGGTGCTCAGAGATTATAAATGGTATGTGCATGAAGAGGGCTAGATTGGGATTTTTGGATGTGCAATATATGCTATCTGGGTTTACAGTTGTGCCTTGGAGGATGTGGGGGGTTGGGAATTATGTTCTTGGTTTGCTTCACTGTTTAGGCTGTGCCTTCGGGGTGCTTATGTAGTATCATAGGGCATCTGGGAGAAAGCTGAATAGTAATCCCCTATACCTCCCCTTTAGGCTGTTCTGACTCTCATTGATGTTACTCTGAGGTGGGTGAGTAGGAGGTGGAGAATGGCCTTATTCAAAAGGGCAAAGGGCAGACCAGCAAATTACGCTGTGAAGCGTAATGCTACACAATTGGAAGGGAACAGCGAGCCATAGCAGGGACAAAGACTGTGCAACTATCCCCCATAATCTCCAGAGGAAAAAAACAACAAGCCATTTCTCAGTCTTAGATTCTGCTTTACCTCCCCTGTAGATATGGGTAAAAGACAGGTCAAAGAATATTTACATAAGTTAGATGTATTCAAGTCAGCAGAGCCTGATGAAATTCACCCTAAGGTACTTAAAGAGCTGCTGAAGCAAGCTCAGAACCATTAGCAATTATCTTTGAGAACTCATGAAGGATGGGTGAGGTCCCAGAGGACTGCAAAAGGGAAAACATAGTACCTAACTTTAAAAAGGGGAACAAGGAGGATCCAGGGAATTATAGACCAGTCAGCCTAACTTCAATACCTGGAAAGATACTAGAAGAAATTATTAAATAATCAATGTGTAAGCACATAGAGATTAATAGGGTAATAAGTAGTAGCCAACATGCAGAGAAAAATACACCAGGTTTTGTACTGATTGTTTGAACCCTGTAAAAAGCCATTCAGAGTTGTACGGATATACCATTCCTAAGGCAAACTTATTTTCCTGTACAAATGTGTGTTACAGGGCATATATCTCTCTCTCAATATCAGCAGGAAGCTATAGTCTTAGAACCTTTATGGGCATGCAATACCCATGTCTACCTTATGTAAACTGAGAATACTAATCATTTTTTTCTCTGTAACTTCGTCTCAAACTACTGAATTTCACATACTTGAATTTTTCTTTATTTGAATATGCTGTTGGAACAGAGTAGAGGGTAGAGGTGTGGCTGCGCCATGCTGCCATTCTGAGCAGGGAGGGGAAAGGAAAACAGGTAGATGGTACATGCCCTTTGTGGCCTGGGCTACTAAACAGTCTATGGTCAGGGCTTTAGCATGAAACCAAAGCTGACTGCCAGGTGCAGCTACCATTCTGAAATACAGGGATTTGTATGTGGACTTAATGTTTGTACATTGGGTGTAATCAACACCAAGTGGCCTTTGAACTAATAAAGGAGTGCATGTACAGAAACTAAGTTGTGATAAATGTTAATAAAACTAATAGGAAAATAATTTCCAAGAGAAGTAAAAACTGTTTTCAGTATTAGGTTGTTCTTTGACTGTTTTTCCCTTAGTAAACAGTGTCATGTCTTCTTTTTTTGTTGTATGACTTCTAGAATGATTAATATAAATCTGGAATTTTCTAAGCTCTTGAAGCAGAAATGAAAAATAAATCCTCAAAGCATTTTTCTCGTAAGCGTTTTCAGTTACGTCTACGTTGGCACACATATTCAGTCACTAGATATGTACATACTCAGGCATGCTCTCCATACTTATGCCAAGTGTCCACATATGCTGTACAGGACACAAATATAATGTTAGGTACATGTGTTTATCCACATCCACGCTGCCACTGTTACACAACATTAGTGTTACCATTACAGGGGCAGTATCCCAGGGCACAGTGCAGACGGGGAGACCCTCTAGAAACCACTTTGCTCTGTGTTCCAGATACTGTCCCCGACCTTGAGAAATCTGGCAATTGCAGATCCTCATTACGTCTCCCCTCACTGTTATTCCCTGCCGAAGTCGATGGAAAACAGAGCAATGGTATGATGATGTGGATCTGCTCCTGCGCCTTATTGGAGGATAAGCAGTTATGCAGTGGAGTAGGTGTTTAGCAAGATAATAAGTGGAATTTGGGCAGAAATTTGACGTATCAAAGACTGCTGACCTTGCTGCTAAATGACAAAGTAATTTAGCTCATATGGTATAGATATGGTGAATGCCAGTATTGTCACAGTATATCCTGGAGTGGACCATCACTTCTGGCGCAGGAGAACAAATAAGTGTTGGAGGATCACATCATTTTGGAAACCTGGGATGACCAGCAGTGGCTTTAGAACAAGGAACTTTTGAATGATAAACCAGACCTTTATAGAGCTGTGTTAGGAACTTGCACCAAACCTCGAGCCCCAGAACACTGAGGTTGCGTGTTCTGCTGCACCGAGAACTAATAATTTCTCTATGTACAGAGCACTAACTGCACTTCCCCATCATGTGCATATATCCTTGGGCCTTCAGATATTTCTGAACAGAGGAAGAGGGGGATGCAGACAGAAAAGTGTTTGTAGTATAATAGCACCAGATAGTTACACCATTGCAATTCATGTGCTGTGAATTGTGAGGCCCAATCAAGAACCTAAAAATATCTGATGTTCATTATACTTAGGACACAAGTCAAGATAACGATAACACTTGGTGGGATTCAGGGACTCCTGCAAGCTCATCTTTCCCTTCTTGGATGCTCAGGGGTGTCCCCCAGCAAAAGGGTTTTGGATAACAGTGGACAGCATTTGTCCCAGGAATCTTGCAGGGTCCATTGTCTCCTTCTGGTCACTTGGGGGTTAGGTCCTCTGGCTCAGCTGTACCCTGGGCAGCAGCTGGAGAAGGAGGTGGCAGCGGTTGTGCAGAGGCAATGGCAGCAAGCAGACCCCGAACTCAGTCAACCACCAGTTCTATGAGCCTCTCCAATAGGGAATGCTCCCTTTTCCTATGGCTTGCCTCCTCCTCATGAACCAGTTCACCAGTGTGTCTTCCTACTGGGGAGACCAATCCTCTCACGTCCCGAGGAACTCAGACTGCTCCTTGTTCCTCCTGTCCATCTCTCTGAGTAGCTCTTTGAGGGTCCTTCTCCATCTGCCCCTGCTGTCTCTGAGGTGCTGCGCCTGCTCTCCTGACAGAATGGATTCCCTCTCAGGAAATGAAGGTCCTGCCAATTCAAAGACAAGGGTAGTGTTTTTTTTTCCTTTGGAAGAAGCTGAGAAATTCCGATCACATAAATAACTATGCTGTAGAAGGCCACAACTTATGATACTTTTCATCATTCCATGAATGCAACTATTATACTATCCTTGGTTCTCATACCAGGAGGAAGGAGCAGAGGCTATGAATGGTAAGAAAAATGTACTAATGTTTTTAAAAAATTAAAATTTTCATAGTGTCTCAAAGCAGGGAAGGAACATTTCCTTTCAGGGGCTATGTTATCAGTATGCAAATTATTCTTTAAAGGCTGGCGACCATTTGGAGAATGTAACAGTTTTCAAGGTACCAGAATAGAAAAGAGATGGCTTTGCAGTCCTGTGGAGAAGATCCAGCAATCTATGCAAAAGACTTTTCTGCTAATGGTCAACCCTCTACATATTGCTGAATGGATGGGTTTGGGTAGCTCTGAAGGTGGACCAAGCAGATTTGCAACACTGCTACTGATCCTCAAGACCTAGCTAGTGTTTCTGCTATGCCAGAAATTTGGTGAAATATACTTACAGGACTAAGAGGCAATTCAACTGGAAATTGACTATATTCTCAGCTAACATATGGAGTTTCTGTGTAAAGGGAGATGTACACAACATATAGCACCATCCCCAACCCCCGGTATCACCAGAGAATTCTGCCCCTGTGCCTATCTAGCAATGGTGAAATGGAGGGAAAGACAGATACTATAACTGTATTTCCTTCTCTGAAGTTTCAGATCAGCGCCACAAGCCCCTCACTTCTCCACTGCAAAGGGACCGCACACTGTGTTTATCCAGCTGCCAGTCTGGATCCTTCTCCCACCTCCATTTCCCCCAGCTTGAGCAGCAAGGCTCAGTGTGGGGCGAGGCAAGACACCAGGGATTGGACAGGAAAAATTTTGCAATCTTCCAAGGGAGAAAGGACTGCTGTGACTAACTTTTCCTCAAAGTATTCCCTTCCCCTTCCACAGGCCACCTCTCCATCTCAAAACCTTCTCCACATTCCACATGGCTCAGTTTTGTAAGAGGACAGTAAGCTTGGGGTTGGGTGATAAAAGTACAGAAACAATGTAATCTTCCAAGGGATGAAAGACAACTGTTATTAGCTTTAGACAAACTAAGTTTTCTACAATTTTTACAATTGTCCTATACTCAACCAGGAACTTGGTAAATCTACCTGCTCCCTTTCCCCGTTTCACACAGTCCCAAGATCATTGCTGCCTGACTGCTCGCCAAGAAAAGTACACACACAGGGCACAGTGATTTTTCTCTAATAATCTGTTTTTAAGACACAGCTTCAGCCAAATGCATACTAGTGACTCCTAACCCCCAACTGACTCATCAGAAATCAATACAAATAATTGATTCCTAGCAGTGTCTTGCTCGGGGATATTTCTGGGTTGAGCAGAGCAAGCATTGGGCTTAAAATCAGCAATGTAACACCAGAACAAGAGCAGATATTGACTGGGAAGATGGGGGTCCACTGTAACTTACCAGCCTCAGGTTCCGCTTCTTGCCACAGCTCGGGGTCCTCCTCAAGTTTGTCGGGGGGTGGGGGATTCCTCAACCAGCTTGTCTAGGTAAAGGTGCAAAAGACACATGCACCTCATCCTTTGGGTCTTCTGGGACATCCTCCGTAGTCCCTGCTGCCTCCTCATCCTGGCTCTCATCAGCATCCCATTGGACAATGACATACTGACAAACTGTACAAATGCTTTTACACCAGTGCTTGAAGTCTAAATATTAAGATGGGTGAACTAAAGTCTAAATATTAAGATGGGTGAACTAAAGTGCCTGGCATTAAATGAGGATATTGATATAATAGGCATCATACAAACGTGGTGGAATGAAGATAATCAATGGGATGTGGTAATACCAGGGTACAAAATACATTGGAATGACACAGTAGGTCGTACTGGTGGGGAAGTAGCACTACATGTGAAAGAAAGCAGAGTCAAATAAAATAAAAATCTTAAATGAATTAAACTGTTGCATGGCATCTCTATATAGATATACCATGTTTGAACAATAAGAGTTTAGCAGTAGGGATATACTATTGACCCCCTAATCAGGATGGTGATAGTGACTGTGAAATACTCAGAGAGATTAAAGAGGCTACAAAAAAACAGAAAACATAATAATAATAATAGGGGATTTCAACTATCCCCATACCGACTGGAAACATGTCACCTCAAGAAGGGATGCAGACATAAAATTTCAAGACACATTAAATGACTGCTTTTGGGGGCAGCTTGTCCTAGAACACACAAGGGGCGAGGCCAGTTTTGATTTAGTCCTAAGTAGAGCACACAATCTGGTCCAAAAAGTACCATTTAACTTCACAAAGTGAAACTACACAGAAATGTGGAATCCAGTTAAATAGATATTAAAAAAGAACAGTCAGAAGGGTGAAATGCCTGCAAACTGCATAGAGACTATTTAAAAACTCCGTAATAGAGATCACACTAAATGTATACCCAATAAAAAAACTGCAAGAGGACCAAAAAATGCCACCATACCTAAAAACTCAAGTAAAAGAGGCATTTAGAAGCAAAAAGAAGTCATCCCTTACAAATTGAAAGTCAAATCCTAGTGAGGAAAATAGAAAGGAGGATAAACTCTGACAAGTCAAGTGTGAAAGCATAATTAGGAAGGCCAAACAAGAATTTGAAGAACAACTAGATAAGGACACAAACAGCAAAATTTATTTAAGCATATCAGAAGCAGGAAGCCTGCCAAACAGCCAGTAGGGCCACTGGACCATGGAAGTACTAACGGAGCACTGAAGGAAGACAGTACTGTTGCAGAGAAGCTAAATTAATGCTTTGCACCTGTCTTCACTGCAGAGGATATGGGAAAGAACTGCACACCCAAGCCATTCTTTTTAGGTGACAAATCTGAGGAACTGTCCCAGATTGAGGTGTCAACAGAGGACATTTTGGAACAAATTGAAAAATTAAACAATAATAAGTCACCAGGACCAGACGGTATTCACCCAAGAGTTCGGAAGGAACTCAGATCTGAAATTGCAAAACTATTAATTCTGGTATGTAATCTATCACTTAAATCAGCCTCTGTACCAGATGACTGGAGGACAGCTAATATAATGCAGATTTTTGAAAAAAAGGGTGCAGAGGCTATTGTGGCAATTACAGGCCAGTAAACATAACTTCTGTTCCAGGCAAACTGGTTGAGATTATAGTAAAGAACAGAATTATCAGACACAAACAAACATGACATTGGTGAAGAGCTAACATGGCTTTTGTACAAGGAAATCATGCCTCACCAATCTATTAGAATTCTTTGAGGGAGTGGACAAAGGTGATCTAGTGTACTTGCACTTTCAGAAAGCTTTTGACAAGGTCCCCCACCAAAGGCTCTTAAAAAATGTAAGCGGTCATGGGATTCCTCTCATGGATCAGTAACTGACAGGAAACAAAGAATAGGAGTAAATGGTCAGTTTTCATAATGGAGAGAGGTAAATAGCAGGGTCCCCACAGATCTGGTTTGGGACATATGCTGTTCCATACAGGACTGAAAAAAGGGGTAAAAGCAAGGTGGCAGAAGTTTGCAGATAATATAAAATTACTCAAGATAGTTAAGGCCCACACAGGCTGCAAAGAGTTACAAAGGGATCTCACAAAACTGGGTGACAAAAAGGAAGATAAAATTCAATGCTGACAAGTGCAAAATAAAACACATTGGAAAAAAAATAATCCCAGCTATAAATACAAAGTGATGGGGTCTAAATTAGCTGTTACTAATCAAGAAAGATCTTGGGGTCATCATGGATAGTTCTCTGAAAACATCTGCTCAGTGTACAGCGGCAGTCAAAAAAGCTAATAGAATGTTAGGAACCATTAGGAAAGGACTAGGCAATAAGACAGAAAATATCATAATGCCACTATATAAACCCATGGTACACTCACACCTTGAATACTGCATGCAGTTCTGGTCACTCCATCTCAAAAAAAGATATATTAGAAATGGAAAAAATACAAAAAAAGGACAACAAAGATGATTAGTGGTATGGAACAGTTTCCATATGAGGAGAGATTAAAAAGACTGGGACTGTTCACCTTAGAAAAGGCGACTAAGGGGGAAGATATACGAGAGATCTCTAAAATAATGAATCGTGTGGAGAAAGTGAATACGGAAGTCTTCTTTAACTCCTTCACATAACACACAAACCAGGGATCACCAAATGAAATTAATAGGCAGCAGGTTTTAAACAAATGTAAGGAAGTACTTCTTCACACAGTGCAGTCAAGCTGTGGAACTCGTTGCCAAGGGATGCTGTGAAGGTCAAAAGTATAACTGTGTTCAAAAAAAGAATTAGATAAGTTCATGGAAGATAGGTCGATTGATGGCTATTAGTCAAGATGGCCACACAATCCCATACTCCAGATATCCCTAAACCTCTAACTGACAGAAGCTGAGACTGGACGACAGTGGATGGATCATTCGATAAATTGCCCTCTTCTGTTCATTCTCTGAAGCATCTGGCAGTGGCCACTATTGGAAGATAGAATACCAGGCTAAATGGACCATTGGTCTGACCACTCTGGCCTTTCCTATGTTCTTATAACTGTTCTAGCCTTTTGCCCTCCTGTACAGACGCCTCCAGTGCTTGATGCCTTCCTGGAATGGGCCGGAGTCAGCTCAACGTCCACCTGATCTTCTGTGAAATTTCCTGAAATACATGTTCCTTCTGCTTTGGGCAAAGTTATGGAGGACATTCTACGCCAATCACAAATTAATCTGCACCCAAGTGTAGTTGGAGGACCAGGCAGCTGCTCTCAAAGTAGGATCTACATTTACCTATATTGATCAAAAGAGTGTGGCAGACACCTGTTCTGATATGGTCACCACAGCTCGCTATTATTGGTGAAAACGGGAAGACAGGGTCCTTTATAGTTTGAGTAGGACTCAGGAAGAAAAGTATTCAGTGCATTGTGGGACTGGGGGTGGAGGACTACTGACACTCGAGACCTGGTACAAGCTCCTTATTCCACATTGCAAATTGGTATGGATATGAGGTCATGTCCAAGCCTGAGACACGTACTTACCCACACACCTCAGGCACACTAGCTTACTCACCCTCCACTCACCTTCAGACCCATGCTTTTGGGTTTTAAACAAGGACATTGAGGGATTATGGGACAAGACACATGGACAGTTGCTACTGTAGACATACGCTCAGTTAAGTAGGTTTTAATGAACCCAATACCTGCATTTTAAATTGTGAATAAAACACTCCCTTCTTAGGCCTTCTCTACACACACAAGTTACACCAGTTTAACTTAAGTTGTGATGTTGCACCAATTTAAGCCTTGTCTACTTTGCACCACAGTGCAGACTTCGGGGATGTGAAATGGAGAGTGCAACAAAGTGTTGCACTCTAACTGTCCCACACAATTGCTGCTGTTGCGAACAAAAAGGTACCTAGCTTGTGTTAGCATAGTCTTGTTTGAAAGAGGACTATGTTAAAGCAAACTAGACACCTTTTAGTTAGCGCCAGCAACATCCATGTGGGACAGTTAGAGCACAATACTAGGGGATGTGAACTGAAGAACGCACCGAAGTCTGCGCTGCAGCGCCGCGTAGACATAGCCCTGGTTAAATTGGTGTAACTGTGTATGTGTGTGGACACTACAGTCTAGTCTACACAGATTTTGTACCAGTATAACTATTTCAAATAGGGAGTGCTGTATTTAGTAATCACAATAATTGTACTGGTATAACCCCTATTGTACAGGAATTTTACAACTTTTATACCAGTATAGAGCACCTTTATACTGATGTAATGGTTTCCACAATAGGAGGGTTATAATGTTTTGACCAGACTAATATAGTTGAGTGTATATTGTGTTTAGGCAAGTCGTACATCAATTTAATGCAATATCCACAGATGAAATTGCAGTGCCTTACCTAAATTGGGGCAATATCATATCTTTAGTTATACTGGTGCGATTTTCTGTTTAGACCAGGCCCTAGTTTCATAAGATTTTTACTTCCTTGGTACTTGCACTGTCATAATCCTAACAGTTTTTCAATTTGTCAGCATTCCAAGGTAGACAAAACCTGAATTTCTAATGTAAAAAACAAAAACAAGACTTCCAAAAAGAAGTTTCAGGCCTTCTTTACACTTCAAATATGTCATTCATTGCTTAATACTTATTTCCCTTTTTAGCTCAACCTTAAATAAGTCACATGAGAAATTCTTCAAACAATTTGGTGTTGCAGATTTTGATGTTCTTAGATCCTCCTACCACATTGTGAAAAGCTCAAAATGAGTCTTGAATTTGCATCTTCCACATGACAGTACAGTAGAGTCTGATTTCTGTGTTGAGTCACTGATCAGGCCAAGTTAAATACACTTTATTGTATATTGTTATGTAAGGCTGTCAATCCATGCTTTTGGTTCTTTTGACCCTATCAATGATGTAACCCAGGGGTAGGCAACCTATGGCACGCGTGCCGAAGACGGCACACAAGCTGATTTTCAGTGGCACTCACGCTGCCCGGGTCCTGGCCACCCGTCTGGGGGGTTCTGCATTTTAATTTAATTTTAAATTAAGCTTCTTAAACATTTTAAAAACCTTATTTACTTTACATACAACAATAGTTTAGTTATATATTATAGACTTATAGAAAGAGACCTTCTAAAAACATTAAAATGTATTACTGGCACGCGAAACCTTAAATTAGAGTGAATAAATGAAGACTCGGCACACCGCTTCTGAAAGGTTGTCAACCCCTGATATAACCCCACATCACTGTTGACCTTTCCCTTTTTTCCCCATCATCCATTGTCTGCTTCTCAAGATAAGTCATGGTATATTTTGATTGGACTGAAACAAATACTGGTTTACATTTTTCAGAATGTATGCTTGTAAATGGGTATTTTTCTGTCAATATTTTTTGTGTGCAACCCCAAAATAAATTAGGCAGAACTAGAGGATTTTCAGCCTTTCCTTCTCCACACATGCAAGAATGAAACATACATTATGCTTCTAAAATGGTGTAAAAGCAAATCTGAAAACAGTATCTCTATAAGAACAAGCTTTATATTCACCACTGACTTGCCTCCTAGTAATTACAAATTTTGCTTTATCATTATTTACTAAGAGGAAGCTGAGACCCAGCTTCACTTCTTTCTTTTTAGAAATTTTTAGCTACCATAATAGAAACCCTGATCTGGAAACTTTCAGAACTTTATCCTTGGGCCATCACGAATGGAACCATAACAAAAGAGACCATATTGGAAGGTTTAAGCCACCACTTCAGCACACCTATCCTCTACTAACTATGGGAGAGAGCTGAAAACAGAAGCTTTTTAACAAGATAGGTTATAAAAACTATACAAGTAACAGCTAAAAATAAAGAGCTTTGCAAAAAATTCAATAAACAGTATCTTGGGCTGATCCAGGGGAAGTATTTTTCACTCACCTCTATGAATTAAGGGGCAACTGTTGTCCTCAGCGCACAGCCTGATTAAGGGGTTCTCCAAAGGAATGAGAAGAGAGAAAAGAATCCTCTCCCAAACCACACAGACAATCCCTTTGGCTGTTGCTGCAGTAGCCCTTTATGGCAGGTGCACCATCCCCCGATTCAACTGCAGCACACACTATTGCACACCTTCTGCACAGGTCCCCGAAGTCATGCTCTGTCTTTCCCCACAACTGAATTACACCAGTTCCACTTTATCCAGAGTCATCCAAGGGAAGGAAGGATTTGTTCTTAAGTCCATAAATCTACTCTGCTTTGTGCTCCATAGCGATCAACACAATAGATTACAAATATAATGCAAATTACATTAATTCTTCAAACTAGGTTAAGACTATTATCAGACATTACCCTGTGGATTAATCTTTATTTAATGAACTATAAGATCAATGAACTGCATGAGAAAACACTGACTAAAATACTACAAAACTTAACTTCTTAGATCATACTGTATGGTAAATATTTGTAAGTGAATTATATAATCAGCTAATATTTTACCTAAGATTTCAAGAAGTGCAGATAAATACTGCACATGCCTTAATTTTTAAAATTTCACTTATCTTTTATTAATGATTCCATCGCTGTTTTTAATTTCTAAAATAAAGTAAAATCTGTTTTAAACTATAGTTTCCGCAATTGCCAAGATATAATCTTTACTCTTTAAACTTGCAGGTATAGTATATTCCCAAATCAAATACATATGTAGTAATCAAGCTGCTTATGGAAGTGTACAGTGTTATGACTTACGATTACATCTTTTCTGCACAAATCTCAGTTTGCAGGCAGTCCGATATGTTGAAAGTCTGATGACATCAAAATTCTGAGCCCCTATAAATCAAAATGAAAAAACCCTATTTACTTTTCAACCTTTTTTCTTTAACATTCAATTCATGTGGTAAAATATTTCCCTCAAGTACATTATTGCTTGGCGCTAGTTAATCAAATCTAAACCTTTGTCTTTTTCAACTGTGAACTCCTCAAGGTATAGAAATTTAGTATGTGCGACGCTTAAGAAACGTTAGAAAAAGCACAGTATAAACTGATGCAAGTTTGGGATAGCTATATTATTTCCAACTGGCAAATTCATACATGTATTATGAAAATAAGCCCAAGTGACTAATAGTAGAGACTTTCTAATGCCACAAACACTTGTTTGTTCATGCCACTTTTGAAAGACTTTTGAGATTAAAGTCACATTACAATGTGAGGCAATAGATATATATATTTTAAATTAATTAGTTTATGCCAGCTTCAGAGACAAAACAATTGGAAAAAATGGTTACTTGGTACCTGTATAGCAACTGTTCTCCCAGATGGATTGTCCATAGATACATTCCACTGTTGGTGTATGTGCACCCAGTACACTTGAGTCAGCAGGGAGCAATGATGAGAAGGACAGGAGATCCAGTCTCCCCCCACACATTAGCCCCTGACCAGAGGTAGGTGTCATAACAGCAGAGCCCCTTCCCCACTGGCATAATGGAGAGATGGCCAGGCCAACTCTAAGTGGCATTGCAACCCTGTGCGCCTTATCGCCCACCCCTGCATTTGCAGTCCTTTGACTCCCATGGGCACCTCAACCCCCAGTCCCGAGGAGGGTGGGAGAATTGGATCTGGGCTTTTGGCACCTACTGTGGAAGAGGAGACAGGAGGATGCGGTCTGGGTGTCCCAGAACTGCCTGGCCCCTGGTGGGTATGGTGCTCTCCATCCTGACCACCTCTCTGGATAAGAGCCCAGGACTGGCTGTGGGATAGGGAGATTGCAGAGATGGGTGCAGGAGGCGAGCTCAAAACTGGATGTGGGGCAATGTTGGGGAAAAGAGTACAGGGCTGGATGTGCAGGGGGAGAGTGTAGGGCTGGGTGCAAAGGCAGCATCAGATAGCTCAGAACTGGGCATAGGGGACAGCTGTCAGAGAGCTCAAGGCTGGGTGTGGGAATAGCGGGGGTTGGGAAGGGATCAGAGTGTGCAGGACTAGGAGCAGAGCAACAGAGAGAGAACTCTGGGACCCCTCCTTAGGAAAATTCTGGTTGTGCCAGAAATTTTTAGTAACAGTAGTGTTGGAGCAGTGCACATGCCCTGCCTGTCATGTCTGTAATGGAGGGCTTAAAGGGTGGGATTACCTCAGCTCCTTCATACCACAAACTTGGTAACAACTCAAGCAGTGGGGTACGAGGGAGGGTGTGGAATATATGTGCACAACACATTCTGAAGAACAGTTACTGTATGGATAACACTTTTTTTCCTCCTTCAAATGATTGTGCATATATACTAGCAGTTCTTATTTCAGGTGGTGGAGTCCTCTGGAACAAGGACTGTAAAACTGATTCACTAAAGTGCACAACCAACCTGGGATGCCTGAGTAACAGTGCAGTGTCTTGAAAAGGGGTGTACTGATGACCATGTAAACAGCTTTGTAAACATCCAGGATGGGCACTTTACTGAGAAAGTAGCTTCAAACCTGGTATAATGGGCATTAGAACATAAGAAGGGCCAAACTGGGTCAATACAAAGGTCCATCAAGCCCAGTATCCTGTCCTCTGACAGTGGCCAATGGCAGGTGCCCCAAAGGGAATGAACAGACAGGTTATCATCAAGTGATCCATGTCCTGTGACCCATTCCCAGCTTCTGGCAAATAGAGACTAGGGACACCATTCCTGCCCATCCTGGCTAATAGCTATTGATAGACCTGTCCTCCATGAATCTATCTAGCTCCCTTTTGAACCCCGTTATAGTACTGGCTTTCACAACACCCGCTGGAAAGGAGTTCCAGAGGTTGACAGTGCGTTGTGTGGAAAAAATACTTTCTTATGTTTGTTTTAAACCTGCTGCCTATTAACTTCATTTGGTGGCCCCTTGTTCTTGTATTATGAGAAGGAGTAAATAACACTTCCTTATTTACTTTCTCTATACCACTCATGATTTTATAGACCTCTATCATAGCCCCCACTTTTCCAAGCTGAAAAGTCCCAGTCTTATTAATCTCTCCTCATACGGAAACCATTCTATACCCCTAATCATTTTTGTTGCCCTTTTCTGAACCTTTTCCAATTCCAATATATCTTTTTTGAGATGGGGCGACCACATCTGCATGCAGTATTCAAGGTGTGAGCGTACCGTGGATTTATATAGAGGAAATATGATATTTTCTGTCTTATTATCTATCCCTTTCTTGATGATTCCCAACATTCTGTTCGCTTTTTTGACTGCCACTGCACATTGAATGGCCCGTGGTGGGCCGGGGGGCGGGAGGCTCCGCGGGGACTCGGGGAGGGCAGCGCGCGGGGCCGGGGCCTGCTAAACTCTCTTTTTTTTTGCTCCGCCCCCCCCCTTTTTTTTGCTCCGCCCCCGTCCCAATATTTTATACTGCTAATCAGGTCACCCTATTCCTATCACCTCCAGAGAAAGGAAAGAGCCTAGAAGATGTAAAAGGAAACTTAGTTTGATAGCATCCTGTCTGGCAAGAACTCACTTATCAATAGACACAGCTGAAAAACCCTTAAGTCTGTACAGATGTAGTTGTAAAATTCTTGCTTCTGTATTGTTTTGTATGTTTATTTGCATGGTCTCTGTTTGGTTCTGTAATTGTTTCTGTCTGCTGTATAATTAATTATGTTGGGTGTAAACCAATTAAGGTGGTGGGATACAATTGGTTAAATAACCATGTTACAATGTGTTAGGATTCATTAGTTAAATTTCAGTAAAATAATTGGTTAAGATATAGCTAAGCAGAACTCAAGTTTTACTATATAGTCTGCAGTCAATCAGAAAGTGGGGGGAGGGGAAAAGGAAACAGGGACTGGGGGTGGGGGAACTGGAATCATGCTTTGCTAAGGGGGGGGAATGGGAACAGGGAGACAGGCAGGGTTCTGTGGTGTCAGAGCTGGGAAGGGGGACACTGAGGAAGGAAACTGGAATCATGCTTGCTGAAAGTTCATCCCAATAAACATCGAATTGTTTGCACTTTTGGACTTCACGTAGTGTTGTTCTCTGTTCATGCGAGAAGGACCAGGGAAGTGAGAGGGTGAAAAAATAAGCCCCCTAACACAAGTCCACTCCCTGAACAAAAACTTCTACCCCACAAGCAGAGATTTTTAATAATCCAAAAAGGGATAAAAGTCAGTAATTCCAAGAAATCCCCTAGGGACTTCGATATATTAGCAAACTATTTTACATTTTTCTCAACCCAGAACGTCTTTGTAGACATGAGGCGCAGTACAGCATTGCCATTCATTCCTGTCAATAGCTTGTTCCTCCATTAAATATAGCCTGGCCACATCCCTGCATTCTATGTCCTACCATCTAGTCAGTGGTCGGCCTCCAGGTCAAACTGACCTTGGTTGTGCTTGCATTGTTTTCTTTGGCATCCTATCAGGTTTGTCTTCTGCAGTGACCCCACGATCATAATCTTTTAGTTTTTTTTGAAGAACTCATCTCGACTGCCTCCATCCTTCTGATGTCAGTTTCCCTTAATGCAGCTGCTTCCAGATCATAGAATAATAGTTAACACATTGATAAATTTTCACCTTGGTACCAAATTTAATGTTTTTCAGTCCATAATTTCATTAACTTTTGTGTAGCACTTGCAGCTAAGGCACATCTCCTTTTATCCTCATCTCCGTGAGCACTTATCGAGCTTCCTAGGTACACAAGATTCAACTTGTCCTGTGACTTCCCAGGGGCGACACTTTAAAACTTCATCTATTATCTCTTTTCCAAGATACAATAAATGCCAAGACGACTAAATAGTTGCAAGTCCAAGTTGACTACAGGAATTTTCCAAGGTAGCAAAGAGTAAACACGTCTGTCAGCTATATGTCATCTATATACACTAAGGAGCTTAACTCTAGATCATCCAATGTTATACCCTCCAACTTGTCTGATGTATTAACGTCCAGTTTAAGAACAGGATGAAAAGTGATGGCTATTCCATGCCCCCTTGTCTTATACCAAACTTTGACGTGAAACAATTGTTTAATTTCCCACCAATTCTCAGAGCACTGCAGGAGTCTTTTTACAAAGCTTTTATAATTGCAATTATCTTACCTGGAACACCATATGATTTTGCTACTTTCAATAATGCTTCCCTCCAAATCAAATTCCCTCATGTTGGGATACTACAACATAGAGGCATATATCCCAGGTGGTGAATTGGGGTGGCCCCAGAAGAGGTACAATGAATATTATGGAATAAGGTACTGTGAAACAAGAGTAACTAGGAAAAGGAAAATTGATTTCAAATCAGGGCAAACAGCGCTCATTTATCCTCTTGTGGCAAGTCTGTGTAGGAGAGGGAAGTCTTGGATTTCAAATCCAAGCTGTCTAAGCTCATTAACTTTGGAAAGCAAGCAGACTAGGATGGAACCACTGATACTTGTTCTTAAAAGGCCAATAGATTATGATATGGCATTCCCATGAGCTGAAGAACATGGACTGGCCTAACATGCCATTTCATCAAAAATTCACTTGTTATAGAAACAGTATAGCACACTAAGCTGACTTATATTGATTTCATCCCTAGCCTAACAAACAGAAATGGTCACAGATTTTGGATAACAGTTACACATATTACTCATACAGTGAGCTGGAATGTTAGAACTCTCTTCACTCGAGGCAAGACTAAGCTAGTAATGGAGGAGATAAGGAAGTTACAAATTTCCCTTGCTGCCTTACAGGAAATACATTGGCTAGGCACAGGAGAGATAAGAGCTGGAAATTATGGTTTACTGCAAACATTCAAGTGGACAAGAGAAGCATAGATATGGGGTCACTATAGAAGTTGACAAGAGAACCGTTACTTGAATTAACAGCTGGAAACCAGGGCCTGTGACAATCCACTCAGAAAGGTGATTATGGCCTAAATAAACTATGCATAACTGCGACTGCTGTTATGCACCAACAGAAGCCAAAGAAAAAGAAGGGGACAATTTTCTCAATAGCTGGATAGCTCTGTAGATGAGATTCCTGATCACAATATAATTCTGATAATGGGAAATATGAATGCAAAAGCTGGTAATGGATATGGTAAGCAAACAAGTAGTGTTCAACCACATGGCATCGGGATGGAAAATGATAACTGGGAAAGGTTAAGAATTTGCTGGGAAGCACAATCTTATTATTGGGAGTACTTGGTTTCCTTACAAAGTGATGTACAAGGTTACACAGAACTCACCCGATGGTAAAACCAAAAACCAGACTGACCATATTATCAGTAAAAAGGCATAGATGGTCACTATTCGATATTAGAGTCTCAAACTGCCAAGGATGGCAGTGATCACAAACTACTAATGGTAAAGATTAAAACTAAATTGAAGTCCAAGAAAAAGATGTAAACAAGCCAACTGCTGAGAAAGTGGAAGACGTAAAAGCATTACGCAAAGCAACGAAGAACTCACAAAGACTGGATAAGCGAAGCTTTGGAAAGAAGAGGCTCAACATCTAGAGGAGATGTCAAGAAAACAAGATATCGAAACGATATACCAGAGGTTAAATTGTATGGAAACACAATCAGGCCAACGATGCTACCAATAAAAAAGGCTACTAGAGAATTGACTTCAAATGCCAAAGAGGCGCTGGAAGTATGGTAGAAGCATTGTGACAAAGTGCTGAACCCTGCCATTTGCTCAGATACAAGCATTCTACACATGCTATGTCAACACGGCAGCTTGTAAGACAGAATGGGATATCTGTACTGAACCACCACCGAAAGAAGAAATAGAAAAATCTAAGGCAGTTCAAAGATGGGAGTAGACAACATAACAGTTGTGCTGCTAAAAGCCAGCAGGAAAAATGCTATCAAAGTATTAGAAAAAAAAAAGACAAGAAGGTATGGGAGCAAGAGAAGGTATCAGATGACTGATTGGCTAAATTGTAAAGAAAAGTGATCCTGCCAATCCAAATAATTAGAGAGGTGTGATCTTACTGTCAGTACTAGGAAAAATCATGAGTGTAACTATCAGACTAAGACCAGTTTTAGAGGAAGCAGCAGGCAAGGAACAGTACCCCTTCAGATGTTGCATTGATCAGAAGAAGGGAAGGTGGTGGAAGGAGGGTTAGAAAGGAACTGGAGGGTATAACCCTGCTCCACCATGCTGAGGACTCAGCAGTCCGAAGTTATAGCTGTCCAAGCAGGGAGGAAAAGGGGAAGGTGGTTGGAAAAAACTGGGAAAGATGGATCCGGGGAATAGTCTGGTAGGTCGCCCACGGGTGCACCCTCAAAACAACCATTTGGCCCCTTGCTCGTTACTGGGCAGAGGCCGGAGGCAAGTGGCTTGGGCGGTGCTTGTAGCCCTTGGCTTGTTTGTGGGGCTGGCCCTGCTGAGGCTGGCTCCCCTGGCCCTGAGGCTGCTGCGGTTTGAATTGCTTATGCAGCGGGGCTGGGACGTAGAGACCCAGGGTTTTCAGGGTGGTGCAAAAGTCCTTGAGGCCACGCAACTTGCTGTCCGTTTGCTCTGCAAATAGGGCTTATTCGTCAAAGGGCAAGTCCTGCATTGACTGCTGGGCCTAGGTGGACAATCCAGAGAGGAGCAGCCAGGAGGCTCGCCGCATGGAGATAGTGGAAGCCATGGTGCGGGCAGCAGCAGCAGCATCCGACGCTGCCTGGAGGGCCACCACGGTCGTGCCCTCATCAAGGATCGCTCGGAACTCCTTGGAAGCCTCAGGGAGCAACTCTTTGAACTTGGCCATGTTTTGCCACATACTGAAGTCATATCAGCCAAGGAGGGTTTGGTGGTTGGCTACTCTCAGCTGAAGGCTGGAAGATGAATAAACCTTACATCCAAAGAGATCCAGTCTCCACAAGTCTTTATTTGGGGGGGGGAGGGCAGGAGGTGGGCAGGTTGTTCTTGCCTTTCCTTGTGGTTAACCACCTCAATCACAAGGGAATTAGGGGCTGGGTGGGAGTCTAAGTACTCATGCCCCTTGGTTGGCACAAGGTACTTGCATTCGGCCCTTTTAGAGATGGGGCCAGGGAAGAGGGGGTCTGTCACAGGGCATTAGTGATTTTGGACACCCCTTTAGGAGGGGATAGAGCCACCCTGGCAGGAGCCGAGGAACAGAGGCCGTCAAATAGAGAGTCCGAGGCTCTTCTAACCTGGGGCGTCAGGCAGAGGAATTGGAAGTGACTCTCTTCAAAAGTTCCTGGTGCACTTTGGCTTCACCCTGAGAAACTGGGTGAGGGTGCCCTGTGATGTCATCCCCAAACGAGGCTGAGGATGATGCCAATGCCACAGGAACCTCCACGTCTATTGGTGGTCCAGCAGCTTGCTCCCCTGGGTCCTCCTGCACCTGTGGGGTCTTACCCCTGAAAGCCTCAAGCACTGGAGGGGAACGTGATATCGAGGCTGCTGGCCTCCGAGGCTCCTGACACTGATCGGGCAGCCTGGGAAGGTTGGGTGAACCCCAAGGGTTCCACGGGTACCATGGCGCCAGCCACTGCGCTTGGGGCCACAGGACAGAATTCGGTGCTGATGATGTAGGCAGTACCTCAGGTACCGGGATTTGTCCCACAGTCAGGGAACCTCGCTCCATGCTGGTATAAGTACCGGGAGACCAGGATTGGGCAGAGCGGTAGCTCGTCTGACTGGTACCAGTTGCTGCGTCAAGAAGCCGATCTATCTGAGCAAAATGGGAATCTTGGTCGGGGTCTCAGGGACTGATGGCATTCGGCAGATCTGCGGCGGACGTTCAGCGATCCACACTTCATGCTACTCGACCAGTACCGGGATGTAAAATGGGACCGGGAGCTACTATGGGCTGGTTGTTGGATCTTCCTAAGTAGAGTGATGTCCTTCTTGGAGATGGGCAATGACGGCCCGGCGATCAGCAGTCTCTGATCTCCGATCGGGCCCGAGCCGTTGGAGACGGTCGGGGCTGGTCCCGGAGTTCTTGCCAGGTGGCATGTGCCTCAGAGGGTCTGTGCCAATCCACCAGTGAGGAATGCCTCGAGTCCCTCGATTGATACCCCCGGTGCAGGGACCGAAGAGGACTCCGCTGAGCCTGCCTCTCTAGTCCTGAGGCGTGACGGCTTCAGGCGGTCGAGCAATGGCAGGACGTCCCTCTCGAGGAGGAACCATGCTGCTGAGTCAGGGACAGATGCATAGGTCCCAACACAGGTTTTCCCTGAGACCGGGGTATCACTGGAACCAGTGTGGGTGGCATCGGGAGCATCAGGATCTCCTGAGCTGTTTGAAGGGCTTCGGGCATTAACGGCACCTGAAGCTGGCCAGGGCCTGCACCGCTATCTGGAGTCACAGGCGAAGTATGGGATGGGTTGCACCGCTCGACTTGAGCTGGGGCCTGACTTCCCGAAGGAGGCGTTGAACTGCCCAGCCCAGGTCTTGGCTCGCCCCCAGCCCTCTCCTTTCCCTTGAAAGGTTACACGGAACTCACCAGTCTTTTTCAGCTTCTTGACCAGAGCTGTGGAAGGAGACTGGTGCTGGCTCATGGACAGCGCCCGCGGAGCACTGCACACGGAGGCCACAGTGCTTGGTGCAGAGATGGACTGCTGTTCCAGTACCAGAGTGAGTAGGGATTCCATTAGGATATCACGCTCCTTCTTTGTCCTAGATTTGAAGGACTTGCAGATACAATACTTGTCGCTTATGTGCTACTCGCCTAAGCACCTTCGGCAGCTGGTATGTCAATCACTGACAGGCATAGGCTATTTGCAGCGATTGCAAGGCTTAAAGCCTGGGACCGGGGCACGCCCCATTCCCCGGCTGAGTCTCATTCGGGACTATAAGAACTTCAAGAACTACTATAAGGGTAACTAACTGTAACAACAACTACCTACAACTATACTACAAGTGCTACAGAGTTCATACGAACAGAGAACGAGACAACGCTAGCCGAAGCAGCAGATGTTCCAGCACCGTCACTGGTGGCAAGAAGGAACTGGGGGGAAGTGGGGGGAGCTGGTGGCACCCCTTATACCGCGGCATGTATGCACCGCTCCAGGGGGTGCCAGAGCCAGTGCCCTACGGATACTGTGGAGGGAAAAACTTCCGGCACCGGTGCATGTGGCAAGCACACACAACTAATATGAAATGGACATGAGCAAGCACTCGAAGAAAATAGTAGGTGATCGTGTAAATTAAAGAATACCATAAACATGTGTAAAAAGGAGGAAGAACTAGGGATACATAAGAACTTTAACTCTGGCTGAGTTTCCTGACTTGAGTGTTTCCCTTAGAAACTGCTAACACTAAGGTTGCAAGTACTGAAATTATAAATGTCTCGTGTTCCATAAATCCACTCTCTCTTTGGAGTGAAAAAAGGTATGGTTACATTGTTGTAGTTTCTTTAAAAACGCTGTAGTGGAGTTACTATTTACTGAGTACATCCTTGTGGCCACATATTTAGTAGGTACTCCACCTCTGTTAACCCCACTCTTGCAGGCCCCTTAAGAACTCAATGCAGCATTTCATGTGGCTAACTGCATCCCCACACAGGGCTGGTTTAATAACAGAAGTGGTTCAAGCAATCCTCATGGTCCACATGGCACTCTTCCTCTGCCCCAGTCTGACATCCTTCTGGCAGCCACACCCTGGCAACTTCCAAAACCCCGGCATATTAGGGTCTTCCCTGCAGAAGCCTCTCTTACTTCCTGCAGTTGCCTAATCTTCCCTCTTCACTGCAGCCATCTTCTGCCCTTTATAGGGAATTACCTTATCCAACATAGGCATGCCTCTTCAGTAATCAGGGTTGGCCAGCCCCACACACTCCAGCAATAAGCCACCCTGTTACAAATACATTAATGATGATTTATCTGCAACACTGTGACTTACTCATTTCCATGAATAGCTGTCTCTTCTCTGCCATTGTCCTTCTCCTCTTCCCGCTCTCCTCAATCATTCTACAGACAAAAAAGTTAAAACAGTGTTAATGCTACCAATTCTCCTAGTACAAAACCAACATATTGCAAACAAAGTTTATTTTCTTCATCAAGTGAAAGATTTTGATCTGTTCTTGTCAAATCTAGTCAAACAACAGGTGAATACAAAGTAACAGGCAAAATCCGCAAAAAAGAAAATATTACTGTCAAGCAATTACAAAACTTAATCGCGATTAATCGCACTGTTAAACAATAGAATACCATTTAAATATTTTGGATGTTTTCTACATTTTCAAATGTATTGATTTCAATTACAAACACAAAATATAAAGTGTACAGTGCTCACTTTATATTTATTTTTGATTACAAGTATTTGCACTGTAAAAATAACAAAAGAAATCATATTTTTCAATTCACCTAATACAAGTACTGTAGTGCAATCTCTTTATCATGAAAGTGCAACTTACAAATGTAGGGGTTTTTGTCTTATATAACTGCACTCAAAACCAAAACACTGTAAAACTTCAGAGCCTACAAGTCTACTCAGTTCTACTTCTTGTTCGGCCAATCGCTCAGACAAACAAGTTTGTTTACATTTGCAGGAGATAATGCTGCCCGCTTCCTGTTTAGAATGTCACCTGAAAGTGAGGACAGGCGTTCTCATGGCACTGTTGAAGCCGGTGTCGCAAGATATTTATGTGCCAAATGCACTAAAGATTCATATGTCCCTTCATACTTCAACCACCATTCCAGGGGACACGCGTCTATGCTCATGACGGGTTCTGCTTGATAACAATCCAAAGCAGTGCGGACTGACGCATGTTCATTTTCATTATCTGAGTCAGATGCCACTAGCAGAAGGTTGATTTTCTTTTTTGGTGGTTTGGGTTCTGTAGTTTCCATACTGGAGTATTGCTCTTTTAAGACTTTTGAAAGCATGCTCCTCATCTGGTCTCTCTCAGATTTCGGAAGGGACTTCAGATTCTTAAACCTTGGGTCAAGTGCTGTAGCTATCTTTAGAAATCTCACACTGGTACCAATCTTTGCGATTTTTCAAATCTGCAGTGGAAGTGTTCTTAAAATGAACAACATGTGCTGGGTCATCATCCGAGACTGCTATAACATGAAATACATGGCAGAATGCAGGTAAAATAGAGCAGGGGACATACAATTCTCCCTCAAGGAGTTCAGTCACAAATGTAATTAACGCTTTTTTTTTTTTTTTAAACAAGCGTCATCAGCATGGAAGTATGTCCTCTGGAATGGTGGCCAAAGCATGAAAGGGCATATGAATGTTTAGCATATCTGGCATGTATATACCTTGCAATGCTGACTACAAAAGTGCCATGCAAATGCCTGTTCTCACTTTCTGGTCACACTATAAATAAGAAGAGGGCAGCATTCTCTTGTAAATGTAAACAAACTTGTTTGTCTTAGCAATTGGCTGAACAAGAAGTAGGACTGAGTGGACTTGGAGGCTCTGAAGTTTTGCATCATTTTGTTTTTGAGTGCAGTTATATAACAAAAACACCCCTACATTTGTAAGTTGCACTTTCACAACAAAGATTGTACTACTGTACTTGTATGAGGTGAATTGAAAAATACTATTTATCATTTTTACAGTGCAAATATTTATAATCAAAAATAATATATACTTTGATTTCAATTACAACACAGAACACAATATATATGAAAATGCAGAAAAACATTCAAAATATTTAATAAATTTCAATTGGTATTCTATTGTTTAAAAGTGCAATTAAAACTGTGATTCATCGTGATTAATTTTTTTGAGTTAACCACGATTAATCAACAGCCCTAGAAAATACATATTTTAATCTAGTATTCTTTGGAACAGAGAGTTATCTTATATTTTTGAAGGGTCTTTCACGCTTTTGGGTGCCATATTAAAATTATTAGCCTATTCAGAATGGCAAAAGTGATCTAAATTGGAAAACTCCTAAAGATACAATGTATCAAGTAATATTATTGAAAATATATATATTGAGATTTTGCTTCTGCTCATTCAGATTTCCCAAAATACCAAAGCAAGCAAGAAAGCACCAATTTACATAGATATTTAAATAAAAAAAATAAAAAAACTTTTCCAACTTGGTGAAATCAAGATTGAAATCAAGATATGCTTTAGGAATTATTTTTGGGAAGTTCTATGGCCTGTTCTATACAGTTGGTCTGACTAGATGATCACAATGGTCCCTTCTGGATTTAAAAATCTATGAATTCCATTTAACATCTCTTACTGACCATGATTACATTATTATGCAACCCTTAAGAAGAGTAAGTGACTCAGCTTGATGTTGATATAAAACCAAAGATTTCATACAGGCAAATGTTAACACAATATTCATCAACTACTTAAATATAAAAGTATTGAAGATGCTTTAGGGCTTTATTGTTATTAAGCGAAAGTAGCAGATTCAATTACTTCATGATATTAGAATCATTTTGATTGAAAGGAACTTCTTAAGTTAGAGATCTAGTTCACTGTCATGCAACATGGCAGGACTGATTTCATTACGCCTATAAGGCATAATAAAAAATGAATAAGTATATAGTCTTGGCACTAAATTAATTCACTGATAAACTTTCTACAGCTTCCCTTGGCAGCTTCTTCCACTAGTTGTTAATATTTATTTTCTGGAAAGGATCTTGCATTATATGACACTGTATCTTGAAGGATCCCGAACCAATTTAATTACCCATTGATAATACAAACCATACACACACAAAGTACATTGCTCATATTTCTTTAATTTCCACATTTATATACATACTTAAGAAATCTTTTAACTCAGAACCATCAAGCCGTGCATGTAAATTGTCCAGTTTTCTGATGACAAGTTCAACAGTCTTTCAGAAACAGCAGCAGCATACTGCATAATTGTTGTTGCTCTTCTCTGGACTCTCTCCACATCTTTCCTAAAAGTGAACTGGAAACAACACTCCAACAGAGACCTCATCTGTGCTGGGGAGAGCAGGAAAATTACCTCTCCTGTCTTATATACGACACTTCTGTTAATACATGCCAGAATGTTATCCTTTTTGCGCAACTGCATCACATTACTGACCCTCACACAATATGTGATCCACTATAATCTACAGATCTTTTTCAGGAGTATTGCCTAGCCAGTTATTCCCCATTTTGTGGCTGTGCATTTGATTTTTCCTCCTTGAGTGCAGTACTTTGTACTTGGCTTTACTGAATTTCATCAGATTGAAGCGACCAGAGGAGCTAGCGACCAGGAGCAGCTAACAGGGGAATTTTGCAAGGGAACTTTGCAAGAGAGGGGGGGATACACTTAACATTCTTTACATTTAAAGCCAAAAACACCCTCTGATAAAAACAAAACATCAACAAAGGAATGAGCTGCAGCAGTAAAGAGAAATGCAGGCAGAAGTCCAGCAACAGAGTGGGGGCTATCCAGTTGTATTTCAGGCTCCGGTTGAGTTTCTTGCGCCGGTTTAGCTGCTGCTGCTGCAGGTGCAGGCTCTGTGGCGCCCTGTGGTGCTGGTTCCCCTAACTCTGGTGGAGTTGCAAACACGGGCTCTGGTGCTGACTGCTCCGCCAGTTCCGATCCTTGGGCTGGTTCTGGCTGGGTCCCAGGAACTGGATCTACAACCGCTGCCATAGACTCTGGTCTGGGGTCTGGTTCCACCACCTCTGGCTCAGTCCCTGGGCCTGTGGTATCAGGGGATCCAGACTGGGTCCCTGTAGGAGGCTCAGGAATTAAGTTAGGTGCGGAGGCCTGTTTAGTCTGGCTGCGGGTGACCATCCCCACCCTTTTTGTTAGCCTCACATGGTTGGCTAAGTCTTCTCCCAGCAGCATGGGAATGGGATAATTGTCATAGACTGCAAAAGTCCGTATTACTGACCAGTCCTTGTACTGGACAGGCAACTTGGCTATAGGCAAGTTAAAAGAGTTGGCCTTAAAGGGTTGCACTGTCACTTGGGCCTCTAGGTTGATGAATTTGCAGTCCACCAGGGATTGGTGGATAGCCGACACCTGTGCTCCAGGGTCTCTCCACCCTGTAATCTTCCTCCCGCCCACACTCTAAGTTTCCCTTCGCTCTGGGGGTATTTGCGAGACATCTGGGCCTGAAGACTCTTGGTGGGATCCCAGGGTGATGAGTTGCAGTCGGCTGGTGCTCTTGGGGCAGTTGGCCTTCACATGTTGCCACCTCTGCTAAGGGTCCACTGAGTTGTGGCCTCAGCTCCACCATATACTGGTCTGGAGGGATGTTGTACCCAAGGCAGGCCTTTTCAAAATTTTCTAAGAAGGCCTCTGTATCACCGCCTACCTTGTATGTGGGGAATTTCTTGGAATGGGGAGCAGTACCGGGAGGAGGACAGTTAGGGTACCTTGCTGACCCAGCTTAGCCCTTTCCAGCTCTAAGCACTTCAGCTCTGTCTCCGCCTCCAAGCGCTTCGCCTCCACTTCCAAGCACTTAATCTGTAGGAAGAAATTCCTGTCTTCCACAGTTAGAACTCTGTCTGGGTTAAGGGCATCCCTACATCTTGGCACCTTGAGTTGGGGGTGGGCTGACCCTCCAGGGAAATCTCCGGTCCCCCATCCCCTCCCTGCATTTCTGTCATGGAGCTGGATGTCTGGGCTTGATCGGGGTCTGCCTTCTTCATGGCGTGCCACTTTGGGAAGACTGATTGCTCTAGGGCAGAGGTTCCCAAAGTGGGCGATACCGCCCCCTGGGGGGCGCTGGAACAATCGAGGGGGGCAGTAGTAGCCTCGGGTGCAATTGGGGGGCATTGAATAAAAATAAGGGGGCGGTGGAAGCATGAAGAAAGAAGAAAATATAAGAAAATTTTGAAAAACCGTTCGTACATGTTTCATCTGTTGTGTAACAGAGTTAAAGTTGTAGTGATTACTTTATTTTCCAAATAAATTCACAAATTATAACCGATCAGTTGTCAAGTCCGCCAACAGCTCTTAACAAGCAAGTGTTGGCAGGCGAGCGTGTCGCGCATTGTCGGGAAGTCCAGCATGCATCGGCAGGAATATGTGCGTGTAATGACTTGTTTACAATACGATACTATAAATAGGCGACATGTATGAAATCTAATTTAGATTGTTTCTGGATTGTGTAAAAAGCAGTTAACAATAGTGCAATAAGTATTTAAAAATTTTTATTCATATTCGATACCTTCGATCTTTACGGATTACGGATCACATACAAAGCAAATTGTATTATTGTTGTTTCAATAAAACAGCAATTTACACGTATTTTTATACATTTTCACACATATCTACCGTACGGTTTTGTGTCTCTAGTGCTTACTAATAATAAAATCGTAGCAGGCTTGTGTCGGTACAGTACTATTTGAAGTGTACAGTCAATATATTTGTCATATTTTTTATTACAATATTAACGAAAACAGGGGAATGAAATCGTAAAAAACTGTTAACTATAACATTTATTTATATCTATTGAATCATCTGTGTTAATTGGTAAATAAGGCGTGTGTTAATAAGGAACAATTATTTAAATAAGGGCAAACTAAATTAAAACTATTAACTGATTTTTAATTGCATATTGATTATTTTTTAGATTAATTATTTCTTGATAAATTTAGTTTGATATTTGACAATTTAATATCAAATACATATATCTAATGCTGAGCAAAGAACAAAACCCAGTTTATTAGTTTCATTAGTATTTTAGTTTGGTTGTCTTTTGCCGTATTACGCAAAAAACGCTGTATACCAGATATTGTGGGCGATATTCTGATAACACATCTTTCTTTACTATATTGTAGGATGTAGGTAGAAATATAGATACATAAAAGAATGCAAATTTGTCACTGCATCTTTCTGTTTGTTCACTTAAAGAAGGTAGATTTCCAGGGGGGCGCTGAGTAATTTTTTTTTCTGAAAAGGGGGGCGCTGAGTAATTTTTTTTCTGAAAAGGGGGCGGTAGGCCAATTAAGTTTGGGAACCTCTGCTCTAGGGTTTCGGTGCCCAACCGCAACCTCATGCACAGGGCTGCCCTACTCTAGCCTAGCTATTTCATTGCCCCGAAGCTAGGGGAAAAAAATAAACTGCTTGTTGGAGTTCCTGGCTTTGCAGGCTGAACCCTTTGTGTGCCTGTTCCCCTTCAGGCAGCAAAGAAATGGAAGTAGAAAAAAAAACTTCCTAGCTTTGCAGGCTGCCAAAAGGAAAAATGTGTCCTTTTAAAATCCTGAGGTCTGTGCCTCTGGTTCAAAATGATCCCACCACTCTGCCACCAGGTCAAGGCTAATTCCCCACTCTGGCACTTCGAGTGCAGAAGGTGGGTGCCCGCAAGGATTCTAAAAATTAATACTGGCCACTCCAGGTTTGTATTAAACTCCCAAGGTTACAGCTTCTCTCTGACCTTGGGTTGGTAGAAGCTGCCACCACTCAAGTGCAGAACCCCTTTGAGAGCCCAGGAAGGCGCACTTGGGAATTCCTTCCTGTGGGGTACCCTCAAGCCCTTTCGCCACCCATCCAGGGAAGAGTTGAGAAAGAAAAACAAAGGAAATTAGCTGTTGCCACCAGCTAATTAAACAACATGGGTACAAACCTCTTAAGACACAAAAATTCAATTCTGTTCTTAAAAAAGGTAAATTTTATTAATTAAAAAAAAAGAAAATACATCTGGGAACTTCGGCTTTTGCTAGATTTAAAGAAAAAACAACTACAAGGATTAAGCATCAAGAATAGCTTTCATGAGGTCCAGCTTAAAGGTTGCAAGCAAAACAAAAGCACTTGGGTTAGCACAGAGGAGTCCACAAGCCATAAAGAAATAAAAAAAGATAAACCTAATTGCGTCTTCCTAGACATTTCCTGATCCACTTACATACCTGGAGTTCAAATTACACCTCTACCTTGATATAACGCTGTCCTCGGGAGCCAAAAATCTTACCGCGTTATAGGTGAAACCACGTTATATCGAACTTGCTTTGATCCACCTGAGTGCGCAGCCCCGCCCCCCCCAGAGCACTGTTTTACCGCATTATATCTGAAATCGTGTTATATCGGGTCGCATTATATCGGGGTAGAGGTGTAGTCATTTCTAGGTATAATACTGAGGATTTTTCATACCTGGCCCCAAGCCTCTTACAGCATAACTGCACTGTCTCTTCTCTGCGGGAGAACAACCTCAGAGAGACAAAAGTGCAGTTGTTTTTCAATTTTAAAAAGTCATAGCCTTCCGATTGGCTCTTTGGGCCAGGTGTCCACTCACTTCCTTTTACCTATGCATAGCAGTGAGACTTTTTAACCCTTTACGGTTAGAGCAATTAGAGAACAGCTACTCAGAGGGATTTTATAGCTACTGGCTGGCTGGGTGTTCATAAAAGGGAGCTTCCCCCCTCTTCATTTATCACACCCATATTAAAAAAAAAAGTCTTACAAGCCATTTTGTTTAGAGGCTTTAGTTCACCCAGGCAGCACGGAGGAGGAAGCAGCTCATCTGGAATGCAGAGGAGACAGGAGCAGGGCCTGGGAAAGGGTGGAATGAGTAGACTGGGACAATGATCCTGGAGGGAAACGAGATGAGGATGTGACAGTGGCATGGAGGAGGAGCATACTGAGAGAAATTGGATGAGGAGCCCAGGGGAGGAATGAGGACTCGAAGCCAAGATAGAGAAGATTGGAACTGGGATGAGCAATGGGCCTGGGGTGGATAAAAATCAATGATTTTTTTTTATTTAAATTAGATGTTTTTGATAAAATGCTTGAGGAAAAAAACAAAGATAAAGATATTATAGCTCAAAGATATCTCATCATGGAATAGGGATTATAAATTCTAATTCTATAGTATGAGAATATATTCATGTAATGTTTAAGAAAAGTTTTGTAAATGAGTTCCAATAGTTCATGAATTAGGGACCCAAACTTATGGGGATCCAGGGGCTTCTGTATAGATTATTTAGGTTAATATTTCTATCTACGCACTGGGACTCAGTCCTCAGTCTAGAAGATACCATCAGAGATGCTTAGTTTTGCATGTTCTCTCTGGAGACACTGTGGATTTGTGTCTCCAGAGATAACATGCTTGTTAACAGCAAAAATGTTTTAAAATAAATAATATATAGAGGTGAGAAATAACAGACCTCAACACTATTGTCCCTCTGCAAATTTGTGTAAACCGAGTCAATCCCTTACCTCTCTCTAAAAGTGCAAAGTTTCAAAAAGTTCAATTAATAGAAGATTGTTGGGGGTGGAATAGATCTGGACAAGGAGAAGTAGTCTGGAGATAAATGTGAGAAGACAGGGACAGGCAGTAGAAACAAAAGTGAAACTGCAGCGTATTCCAGAAGTCTTGAGGTCTTTCTGAGTGTAGCCTTCATTGATTTGAGATCTACCATACCATACTCTCACTAGAAGGGAAAACCTATAATGGCAGTAGGCAGTAAAAGAGGCCCAGTTTGGGAATAAGAACCATTCAAGAAATATATGTTTGCTGATGATGTTTTAAAGAAAGTGACACCAGTGGAAGTCAGTTAAGCACTTAGATTCAGAGACTGTTGAAGTGATAATCTCACTTAAAAGCAGTAGCTTCTTCTGCCGGTGTAGAAAGAATATTTTCTTCCTTTGGACTAATTAATTCCAAATTGAGAAATTGTTTGGGACCTGAAAAAGCAGGAAAGCTTGTTTTTCTTTTCCAGATTCTGAACAAACCGGAAAATGAAGGTGAAGGCGACTGCGTTAGCTGCAGAAGCCAATATGTTAAGTTTTTCCATGTTGACCTGGCTGACATAGTTTTAATTTTTTTTTTTTTTTAAATATTTCATTTAACTATTTTAGTTAAACAATTTTAACAAAAACAAGCCTGATTTTAAAAAACTTGAATGTTTAACTAAATTCAAAAATTCATATGCTTGTTTTGTTAAAATATTATGTTTGCTGTTGAAGAAAAAAATCCAGAATACATAAAGTAGTTGTTTTAGTTAAATAAAACAATTTAAATGTCTGTCTAGGAGAAAAACATCCCCAATACAGCATGACAAGAAAATCCTCCAAAAATTAATGATTAACCTGTTGAATTGGAGATAGTTCACCTCCCAATGACGTCATAAATATCTGCTTCAATTACCTTTGGTAAACGAAATAATCAAACAATCATTCATTTTCTGATATAGCTATAAAACTAATCTGAAAAGTTTTCAAAATAAATCACTTTAAAAATATATAGTGTGTACCTTCTAAAAATGAAACCTACATCTATCTCTGAGTTGTGAAGAATATGTATTAAGGTTATAACAACCAACAAGAATGTACTTTTATGTAGAAATCCATGATTAAACCAAGTCTTCCTGACTAGTGATTTTAACCATGACTTAAATCAATTTTATTTAAATCAAATGCACCCTGGCTGGAGGAGAGACCACAAAACTACACTGAGACAGGCTGGAAGGGAGGAGATGGGGACTCAGAGGCAGAAGCATCTATGACTACTAGAATTCATTTCTCTCAGTATATGGAATTGACTTCAAGATTTCTGAGCATCAGCATACATTTGCAAACTGCATATATCTATAAAATGTATTAGCAAGGTATAGGACATTCCCCTCTAGTGGCTATTCCAGATGACAATCTACTATTGGTATCAGTTACTCCATAAGGTTAACAGGTAAAAGTCTGTGGTGCAGATCTAAAGGTTCAAAACCTGCTGATGACCCATGTGGAAGTCAATATGGTTCCACCTGATGGAATGTTTTCATCAGTAGATTATAGAATCCAGGACTGGAAGAGACCTTGAGAGGTCTTCCAGTCCAGTCCCCTGAACTCATGACAGAACTAAGTATTATCTAGACCATCCCTGACAAGTATTTCTTTAACGTGCTCTTAAAAAAAAATCACCAATGACTGAGATTCCACAACCTCCCTAGACAATTTATTCCAGTGCTTAACTACCCTGACAGTTAGGAAGTTTTTCCTAATGTCCAACCTAAACCAGCCTTGCTGCAATTTAAGCCCATTACTTCTCATTCTGCTCTCAGAGGTTAACGAGAACACATTTTCATCCTTATCCTTGTAACAACCTTTTATGTACGTGAAAACTGTTATGTCCTCCCTCAGTGTTCTCTTCGTCAGACTAAACATACCCAATTTTTTTTTCCAATCTTCCCTCGTAGGTCATGTTTTCTAGACCTTTAATCATATTTGTTGTTGTTCTCCGGACTTCCTCCAATTTGTCCACATCTTTCCTGAAATGTGGCGCCCAGAACTGGACACAATACTCCAGTTGAGGCCTAATCAGCATGCAGCAGAGTGGAAGAATTACTTCTCGTGTCTTGCTTACAACACTCCTGCTAATACATCCCAGAATATCACCTTATCTTCTAGGTGTTTGCAAATTGATTGCTTAATTATTTGCCCTATTACTTTTCCCTGTACTGAAGTCAAGCTGACTGGATCGTAATTCCCCGGGTTGTCCTTATTCCCCTTTTTATAGATTGGCACTATATTTGTCCTTTTCCAGTCCTCTGGAATCTCTGCCAACTTCCATGACTTTTTGAAGATCATCACTAATGGCTCATAATAATAAAGACATCATATTTTATATAGTAAAACCACATTAAAAGAGCATTAATGTTGCAGAGTCAAGCACTGTCATAATTGCATCTGCACAACTAAGATTGCATGGGCAACCTCAAATCTAACTTTTGAGTGTTTTACTTTGTATCTTAATGTTCTTTTAATAGGTTTTGATGTAATTGTGCCACACGGAATGTGGGGGGGCTTTAGTCATGGGCAAGACCTACGCAGCTCTTGTTAAGGGCTTTCCCTTTGCCCTTCCCCTGGTTCTTGTCACGCAGACAGAAAGCAGAAGACCAGAAGTCCGAAGTGCAGGCAATGCAGTGTTTATTGGGGTTAATCAGGCAAGTATATCCATAGTTCTGCACACTTGCTGAGCCTTTTTCCCTTCCCTCCTTCTCCTTAGCAGGCTCAAATACAGCTGCAGCACACACCCCTGGCTCCACCCCTTACAATTTATGGTCATATTCTGTCTTGGAGGGTTTTGAGTCTGAAGGGTTTGGTACCATCTCTTTTATACCTCATGGGAGGGGTAGGGAGTGAGGTTATGTAGTGGTCAGGGACACCTTTTCTCTGACTTTTCAGTGTTTCTTATGCCTCCACCCCATCCCCCTTGCCCCACCTGACTGGTTGATTGACCTTGGCTTGAGAGAGGAGCCAGGCAGTCTTCCAGTGTCTACCCAACAATATTTTAGCTCTCTCTCTTATATTTTCTAAAAGCCCCGTCTGGTTGTGGGAAATGCAACACACAATGTCTTTGTTCCTTGTTCACACAGGATATTAAAGTATCAAAAGTCAAACCCCAAATTCTATCTCAGGTTAACAAACAGGTCTATATACTAGCAGTCCTGTTGGTCACAGCACAGAATATCAGATTTCAAAATTCTGCACAATTTGGAGACCCTCCAAACCTGGGCAATGTACCTGTCATCTGTACCTTAGACCAGAGATTTCATTTATGTCTCCCCCCATTTCCTGGTCCCCAAGTATTTCAGAAGATAAAGGCTAATCAAGGATAGTAGATTTTTGTCATGTTATCAAGTTTTTGAAGCTAATTACAGTCTGAAACAAGTATCCCTGCTTCCCCTTTCTCTAGCACAGAGCTTACAGTAAAGGAATGACTGACTATCTCAGAAGAACTACACACAAAGGCCTTGTTCATTAGAGGAAGTCCATTGTGCTCTCTTGGAATCTTGCAGACTTTCATCTGAGTCACTATCTTCAGTTCTCTTCCTCTGCCTAGGAGAGTGGCTTCCTTGATACCCAGCTCCTACTCTGGGGAATAGGAGAAATAGCTGCTCTTATCTACAGAATTTCTTGATATTTTTAAACAGCATGATTAACTAAGATTTTTTTTAAACTCGTTTTCCAAAATGAAATGTAGGAACTCAGTTGGTCTTCAACTGCTAAAGAAAAAAAAAAAGTCACACTCTTGAGGTAATAGCCCTAAATACTACATTCATAGATTTCAGGACTTCAGACCTTTTGGACTCCTTTTCTTTAGGCATAAATTTATATCTTCTCGTTCATTTGAAAAACAACCTGAAGACCTGCATTGACATATAGTATCTTTTGTGAGTGCACTTTACTGTGGTTGTTAAGTAAGCCAGGATACTCCATAGAGCTTTAGCATGCTCTAATATTGTTTTATTTATAGGGACAACAACTCTCCAAGGAGCAGACAGCTGAAGGATATCCACCAACGTATGGGTGTTTTCCTGTACAAACTTGTCCTGAATACCTAAGGCCAATGCTATGCGCCTGAGCAGATCCTGATATGATCTGAAGTTTTACAGTACAGGAAGCAAGGATTTGGGTATTGTTGTGTTGTGTGGTGATGAAGAGAAAGATGTAGTTGGGGCTAATGGAATCCCTTGAGGAATGACATCTGACTACCCTAAAGCTGCAGTCCGAATGGTTTCGGCAGGGGGCCCCCCTGAGCTACAGGTGATCTTGCCCTAGAGTGAGCAGAGGACTGGGATTTTGCTGAACCAGGGGCTTCCCAGGGATTCCATGGAGGCCACTGTGGATAAGGATGCTGCATCAGGGGCTAGAAAACTGAAATGGTTACTCACCTTGTGCAGTAACTGTAGTTCTTCAAGATGTGTGGTTAATATGGAACTCAAAAGAGACTTTAGATAATCCTAGAACACTCAAGAAGCTGACTGACGAGATATCTGAGCCATTAGCAATTATCTTTGAAAAGTCACGGAAGACGGGAGAGATTCTAGAGGACTGGAAAAGAAAAAAAATATAGTGCCAATCTATAAAAAGGGAAATAATGACAACCCTGGGAATTACAGACCAGTCAGCTTAACTTCTGTCCCTGAAAATGAATGGAGCAAATAATTAAGCAAATCAATTTGCAAACATCTAGAAAAAAATAGGATAAGTAACTGTCAGCATGGATTTGTCAAAAACAAATTGTATCAAGCCAACCTAGTTGCTTTCTTTGACAGGGTCATAAGTCTTGTGGATGGGGGGGAAGTGGTAGATGTGGTATATCTTGACTTTAGTAAGGCTTTTGATACTGTCTCACATCAACATCTCATAGCAAACCAGGGAAATATAACCTAGATGAAGCTACTATAAGGTGGGGGAATAACTGGTTGGAAAACCGTTCCCAGAGAGTAGTAATCAGTGGCTCACAGTCGAAGTGGAAGGGCAGTCCCGCAGTGATCAGTTCTGAGTCCAGTTCTGTTTAACAGCTTCATCAATGATTCAGATACTGGCATAGAGTACACTTACATAGTTTGCAGATGATATCAAGCTGGGAGGGGTTGCAAGTGCTTTGGAGGATAGAATTAAAATTCAAAATGATCTGGACTGGGGGTCATAGTGGATCACAAGTTAAACATGTGTCAACAGTGTAACACTGTTGCAAAAAAAGCAATCATCATTCTGAGATATATTAGAAGGAATTATGTAAGCAAGCATGAAAGCAAGACACGAGAAATAATAATTCTGCTCTACTCCGTGTTCATAAGGCCTCAACTGGAGTATTGTGTCCAGTTCTGGGAGCCACGTTTCATGAAAGATGTGGACAAATTGAAGGAGGTCCAGAGAAGAGCAACAAAAATTATTAAAGGTCTAGAAAACATGACCTATGAGGGAAGATTGAAAAAACTGGGTTTGTTTCGTGTGGAGAAGAGAAGACTGAGAGGGGACAGGATAACAATATTCGAGAACATAAAAGGTTGTTACAAGGAAGAGGATGAAAAATTATGCTCCTTAACCTTTAAGAATACAACAAGACACAATGAGTTTAAATTGCAGCAAAGGGGGGTTAGATTAGATATTAGGAAAAACTTCCTAATTGTTAGGGTGGTTAAGCACTGGAATAAATTGCCTAGGGAGGTTGTGGTATCGCCATCATTGGAGATGTTTAAGAACAGGTTAAACACCTATCAGGGATAGTCTAGATCAGTGGCTCTCAACAAAGCGTCCAGGGCCCCCTGGGGGGCAGCGAGCAGGTTTCAGGGGGGCCAACAACCAGGGCCAGTATTAGACTTGTTGGGGCCCAGGGTAGAAAGTTGAAGCCCCACTGCATGGGGCTGAAGCCCAAGACCCTGAGCCCTGCCACCCAGGGCTGAAGCCAAAGTCTGAGCAATATAGCTTCGAGGAGACCTCTGTGGCATGGGTCCCAAGGCAGTTGCCCTGCTTGCTACCCACTAACGCCGGCCCTGGCTTTTATATGCAGAAAACCAGTTCTTGTGGCACAGGGGGGCCGTGGAGTTTTTACAGCATGTTAGAGCAGTCTCAGAAAGAAAAAGGTTTAGAACCCCTGCTCTAGACAATACTTAGTTCTGCCCTGAGTGCTGAGGACTGGACTAGATGACTTCTCAAGGTCCCTTAGAATCATAGGGCTTGAAGTTCCAGACCATACCGGCTCCAATGCTCTTAGAGGGCCCTGACTCTCCACAGCGGTTCCTAGTGCCCTGGCAGGCCTTATTGCCTGCTCAAAAAGGTGTTGCTTCAATAAGTCTCTAGCCACCTATGTCCTCTTCTTAAAAGACTTTCAAACAGAGAATCTTTAATGTGTCCTTCCCCCAGAAAATAAACATCTAGTGTGGGTGTCATTACTGGGATTAGCTGCCCCAAACAAAGGGCAGTGTTTAAATGCTGTGAGAGTAACTACTACTATCACTAACTATACTTTAACTATATACACCGTACAAATTTATTTTTTTTCAAAACACTGTGAAGTCAAGTGTGAGGGAAGATCACACTAAGCATTCCAACTCTAGCCATGGTCAGTGAGAAGGAGCTGATGAGCTATGAATGGAGATGCATGAGCGCCAATCCTTTGGGTATTGCCTGGGAAAATTCTTCAACATTAGTGCACTGGGCATGCACTCACCTAAGTGGAATTCAGATCTGCAATGACTCCAGGAACTCTAGATATGCTGAAGGAGCAATTGGAGAGATAGAAGAACCAGGACAGGACAGAGTCATAGAAAGAAGGATAAGGTTTCCAGAGCTTGGTCAATGGTGTTTAAAGGTGTTTTATGGGTAAAGGAGGACAAGGACTGAGTACTGGTTTTGAGCTTTTGCTAGGAAAAGGTCATTAGAACTTTGGCAAGAGCAGTTTCAACAGAAAGCAAGACTGAAGGTCTAAGATGGAACTGAAGGAGAGGAACACCAGACAGATTGTGGACAGCATGTTCAATGAGCTTTGAAATGAAAGGGGAAAGGGACAGTTGTTGGAGGTGCAAGTGGGTCCAAGGGTGGATATCTTTAAGATGGGAGAGACTAATGCACGCTTGTATTGTGAGAGGAAAGAGCCAGAGGAGAGCAAAAGGTTAAGGAGACGAGCAAGGGAAGGGATGAGAGGGAGCATGAGCGAGATCAGGAGATGGAATGGACCAATGGCAAGGGGAGGTGTTAGAGGAGGAGAGCAGGTGAGAAACTTTTGCATCTGTGACAGGGGAGATGAAGGAGAGAGCTGTGGCAGGGGAAGGGAAGCAGGCGAATGGGAGGAGGAAAGTCATGTTGTATGTTGTCAATTTCTTTTGGAAGAAGTTAACAAGATCCTGTGCAGAGAGACATGGAGGCAGGAGGAGGGGAGGGCTGAAGGAGTGAGTCAAAGGTAGTGAGAATTCTGCTGGGATCACGAGTGTAGTATTCAATTAGCTTGGAGAATTAGAGTTGTTTAGCAAGGAAGATGGTTGAACTGAAAGAAGAGAGCAAATTTGTAGTGGAGGAAATCAGCTTGGTCATGGGATTTCCACCAGAGTTACTCTGCAGCACAAGCTTGGGAGAGGAGGAAGAGGATGTAGGGGGTGAGCTACAACTGGGGGTTGGCAGGGCAGATCTCACAATGGGAGAGGGACAATAGAGTCAAGGGTGGAGAAGAGTGAAGCGTAGAGAGAATCACCATCATATCAATAGAAGAAAGGGAAGACAGGGTGGACATGGAGGGGAGGGCTGAGGCCAGGCAAGAGTCATCATCGCTGATGTGTTGGAAGTCACAGAAAAGCCAAGTAACAGGGCATGAGGGTGGAGGCTGATGGGTGATGCTAAAAGAGACCAAGAGGTGATGGTTAGAGCAGAAGAATTCACCAACAGAGATTGGAGAGAAATCAATGCTTGGTAAAGACCAAGTCAAGTGAATGGCTCTTTGCATAGTGGAAGAGTTGAAACAATGAAGAGGTGAGGGCAAAGAAACAAGCAGCTAAGCGGTTGGATGGGTCATCAATATGGAAATTGAAGTCAACAAGGAGGGTGTGGGAGACTGAGAGGAGAGTAAAAGAACCAGGAGCCAAAAATCAGAAAGGGAAAGCTGGGTGGCTGGTAAATGACAACATGGAGGGGGAGAGAAGATTGTATTCAGTGCTGTTTGTAAGAGAAAAAGAGCAGAAATGGGAAAGCAGGAGGGGTTGGCAGGAAGGGATGGAAAAGTAAGAATGGGAGAAAAGCTGAATACCCCTGCCACAGTCTGATCCAAGATGGTGAGTGAGAAAGAGCCCCCTCCACAAGAGAGGGCAGTTGCAAAGGCAAGATCAGATGAAGGGTTCCAGGTCTCTCAGAAACCCAGGATCCAGAGGAAGAGAGACATGAAGAGGGCCTAGATGACATCTTTTTAGAGATGGAATGGGAGTTCCAGAAACAGGAAAGGAAGGGGAGGAGGGGGAGAGGGGTACAAGGTTAGGAATGGTGCTACTAGCAGTGAGGACAAGTTTAGGAAGTAGAGATAGAGGAAGGGCCAGGGTTGGAGCAAAATGTCACCACTGTGCAGGTGGGATGAGATGGGAGATTAGGGTGGAGAGAAGCAGGTAGAGCTGGAGAGGGGTGATGGTAACAGGAAAGGAGAAGGACAGATGTCATGATGCAGAAGAGGGGTGTGGTGAGAGGGATGGAGGAGCGGCAGATTGACAAGAGGAAAACATGAAATAATTATCAAATAAGTTACAAAGAACTGTAATCACTTCAGTTCCAACACTGACTGAATTCCAAACATTTTTTTTGGAACTGAGAATAGCTGAGAAAAACACTCCACTCCCAGTACCAAACAAGACACCTGGATCTCTAACAGCTAAAAATATCTTACCTTACCACTTCCATCTTTTTTCAGGCCAAGGACAAATCTAAAACTTGAGGAAGAGAGAATTTCACAGTGCTGAAATGACAGCTAATACCACTACCAGTCTTTCATGATCTATATCCCCTTCTAGTACAAGTTGGAGAAATTTGTCATCTTTTTGAAAATAGACAACGGCAGACTTCTGCCATGGAAACAGACTTGAGCCACCTTCACAAAATCCTTTGGTTTGCTCCTATTCATGGAAGGGGATGGTAGGATCTCTAGATATAGCACCAGAATCTAGTAGATGATTGCTGAAAGCCAGTCTCATTGGGACTAGGAGAAGAAATATAAAAACATGGTAAGTCAGTGAGAGCCTGAAGCTCACTCAACCCTGAGCTGATGTCATCAACACCAGGAATATCATGACATTCACAGAAGTAGAGTTTATAGCTTCTGAAGTGCTCAATAAAACCCTTTATCAGCATAATTAAAACCACTTTATATTCCTTTTTAATTAAAATGTATATGCCCTTTAGAGGCTCCTGAACTTGAGATCTTGAGGCATCTGCTCTGAAACAGGCATCTCAATGGCTACCTCCTAAGACATCATGCCAACTAGATCAGATTGTGTGGAGTGACACTTTCTTTATGATCAGATGACAAAGACTCGCAGCTTGAGTGAACCAAACACTGCCATCCCATTAATAATCATTTTCCTTGTATTAGGAACAGCAAAAAAAGTGTCATTCATAGGTTATTCTTTGGTCAGGAACTTCGCTATCAGATGTAACAGAAGAAAGATATAGTGTGAGCTTCCCTCCCCTGTAGTTAAGAGAAGAAACCTCTTAACTAGTAGTTTCTTCCCACAGCTTAGTGCACAATGCCAGTAGTTAGCTCAAAGCTTCTCTCGGGGTGAACCAATATTGAAAAGTTCATGTCCACTAACCCGGATTCAAAAACAATTTGAGTGGATTGACAACCAGTCAGGTTAGCCCGCTTACTGTGTTGCATTCATGCCAATTAAGTGGCTGCTAGGAACATCTTGAGATACTATCCTCTCCCATATCTGCAGGGCTTCCTGATAAAAACGGTATGATCCTGTCTGTCCCAAATGGTTTACGCAGTACACAATGACCCAACTATCTGGACCAGACCAACTTTAGGGATACTGCATCCTTGAATGTTAGTAGTCTCTGAACATAAGGTTGTCCTGATAATTCATATGCAGATTTTTTATTCCTGTAGACACTAAGTACCTTGGGGGAAGTCCCCCTGCATGGACGTTTCATCCTCAGGAGCATGAATCTACAATTTGGAATGGAGGAATTTGAAGTTCATCCCTAAACCAGTTTGTACCTGGACTGCCCACAGTCCAGTCCAACTCAGCTCACCCCATCACTCAGATGTGATGCAGGTACCTGTGTATCAGTTGAAATTACTAATACCTCAGGATCCACAGAGGTTGTCTCATGTGGATGCTTTCCATGAGTACAATGAAAACTGCTGTAGGCATTAGATCTACCCTCTTTGTTCACACCTACTGACCTTGGTACCTGAAAGAAAAGACAAAAATAGAACAGACACAAAAGTCAATTGGACAGGTGTCTCAGTGCAGTGGGAGCTATGAAAACCAAAATCCTAATGCATCGGGCAACACAAATTTCACCAAGCACCAGAAAAGCCCTGAATCTCCAGGCAAGAACAAACACTTCAAGGTGTAAAGCCCTAGTGTCTCCAAACCGGGAGTTGTTGGTACTACTGAACAACTTATCTTCACTGGGGTGAGAGCTCCAGCCTAAGGACACTATACAACGAGAAAAGTTGAAGTGGTGTCAATTGAGACACTAGGCAGCCCTAACAGCAACCCAGAGAAGCTTATTACTAGCTGTAGCCTGAAAAACTCTGACTTCAAGCAACAAGAAGGTTGTTGGTTCAAGATGCCTATTGTTTAAACCAACAGATTTAGAAAGTTTGGAGAGGTACCACCTTCACTATATGGAAGAGCACATACCTATGAAAAGAAATCCACATACCTAGATGTCTTTTGGAGAATGGCCTCTCACTTGTAGCACTAAAATGTATTTATTAATTCTACCTACAATTTGGATTTACAAATTACAAAACCCTGAAGCATTTTTTTAATTCAGCATTTTTCAGTCTTTCCCTTCAAAATGATAAGAACACATGTACAGTGAATCTTAAAAAATGGCATTACATATTTTACCCCTGTGGGAATTCTGCACCACTGCACATGCACAGAACTCATGTCCCCTGAAGATATTTTTTTCCCCTGTAGAAAATACATTCTGCTCAGGAGGTGCTGCAATTACGCCTTTCACCCACTAGGGCTGCTGTGATGCCAGAAGATGGGACAGCCAGCTCTGAGCTGGAGAAGCCAATCATGGAAAGGGGGGGGGGAGGTTGCTTTCCTCACTGTGCCCTACCCATGGGGCCAGGTGAGGAGGCCTGGGACGGGGGGTGGACAGAACAGGGCATCCAGGGGTACTGGGGGGTCACAGACTGCAGTTCAGAAGGGCTATTGGAGAGGATGGTGACTGAATTTTGGTGCAGGGATACATGGGGATGGGGTAGATGTGCCTGACTGAATGGGAGAGGAGAGAGATCAGCCAGGGTCTGCATGGGGGAGGCTCCCCAGCTCCCTAACAATCCTCTCCAATAAATAAATAATCTGTTCTATACCTCTCTCACCTGCACCAGCAACCCTCCAGGTTCACTCCCATGCTCCTTCCCAGCAACTTCCCTCTCCCTCAGCCCCTCTGTTACCCTGAGTCCCCCAAGCCTTTGCACTGTTTCTGAGGGGTGCAGGAAACATTTCTGTATTGTAGTTTAAAGGAATTATTACTCAAAGTTCTTTATTAATATTCCTAGTATGGAATCTTATTTATCAAAAATCATTTCCTGAATCTTTTCTGTTGTCTGCATTGTTACATACATACTTGCTGACAGGTATTTTGAAATAAATAAATAATTGAAACTGGCATAATTATAACTATGCAGAATTTTAATATATTGTACACAGAATTTTTAATTGGGGAGGAGGGATAGCTCAGTGGTTTGAGCATTGGCCTGCTAAACCCAGGGTTCTGAGTTCAATCCTTGAGGGGGCCACTTAGGGATCTGGGGCAAAAACAGTACTTGGTCCTGCTAGTGAAGGCAGGGGGCTGGACTTGATGACCTTTCAAGGTCCCTTCCAGTTCTAGGATATCTCCAGTAATTAATTAATAATTAATAATTTTTTGGCACAGAATTCTGCCAGGAGTAATATTTTACTGATCTCTAGCCATGCATTCCCACATCAAAGCCCTGAAAGAATATTAAAGCTACTTGATTGCATCCTGAATTATCACTTTGCCAGACTCCACAGGAAATGCAGTTTATGAATTTCACATAGGGAAAAATGGAAATAACTTTTATATAGTCATTTTTACTATTAAAAGGGTCTTAAATCTGATCTTAAAATCCTTTTATTTTTCTTCTCCCACTTTTCCACCCTTCCCTCCTTGTTTTCTATTTGATTCTTTTGTTTCATGTCTCTCCCCCTACCTTTATCCTTTAATTTATCTCCTCCCCAACCCCACTCTGTGTGTGTGTGTACCTTATTTTCCAAAGCTGCACTTCTCTGGTTAGAAAAGCCCCTACTTGGTTTCAACTTCAGTCACTGCTCATTCCAGATTGTTTCTGTGCTACTTTGGTTCCCGGCTTTATAAAAGCACAAGAATGAAAGCAAGCAACTCACAACCAACCTCCTTAGGCCAATACTACAGGACCTATTTTAAAAGGTTTCGCTCTTCTTGGAGCTCATCAGCTGTAGGTAACGGCCTAAGTTTTAAGTACTTTTCCCCTTCAAATTGCAAGGAGGGAGCATGATGGTGCAATTATTTTTTCACCTCAGAGAGCATACTTAGTCCTTCGGCTAGTAAGTATCAAACTTTTCAAGCATTTAAGTATAAGTCACACCTTCCATACTTTTCTTCCACTCCTGCACCCTGGAGAAAAATCAAGAACCACACTGATTCAATTTTTTTTTTTCATAAATTAAATACATCTCCCTTATTAAAATCCCACATGTGCAATCATAGATGTTTGTCACCCTTCAAATTCTGCCTAATCTATTCACCTACAATGAGAAATAGAACAAGATCCACAAAAAGATTCACTCACTTCTCTTTTCTCCCCTTCCTTATCTCCCTCAATATCAAGTTTAAACTAGCGTAAATGATGGATTCGCTGTAACTTGAAGTCTTTCAACCATGATTTGAGGACTCCAGCAGTTAAGCCAGAGCTTAGGGGTCTATTGCAAAAGTAGGTGAGTAAGGTTCTGTGGCCTGCAATGTGCAGGTCAGATTAGATAATCATGATGATCCCTTCTGACCTTGAAGTCTATGAATATCTCATTCACTATCTCCACCCCACAACCTAACACTATATTCCCTTACCCTCCCCACTTCTTACCAGCTTCTCTTTATCCCTTTCATCTTCAACCATTCTGATTCCCAGGTCATTTCCCTCAGCAACTATGGACACTAGTATGCTTTAAAAAAATTCTTTGACGAGACGACTCTTTCTGTCACTTTGGGGAAACAGTCAAGTTTAGAGGTTAGTTCAGATGGAAATTCAACACCACTTTAGACAGAAATTTAGGATGAAAACATAGGACCATCTTACCCTTATGAAACAAGTAAGTCACCCTACAGGCACAGCTCAACGTTTTGTCTGTTTGAAGCAATTGGCACAAAAAAGGTTGTTTTACTAGATAAGTAATAAGGGAACAGTCTTCCTAATAGTTCAAACTGTGTTCCCGTAAGTTTTTTGAACAACAAATCGAAGAGTAGAAGATAGAGTACACATACACATCATGCAATATTGTTAAATATTTGTAGTTGAATCCATCATCTCATTATCATTCTTTCCTATATCATTAATGTCTTTGGTGACTTCTCATGGTTGGTCCACCAGAGCTCTGCTTAGTTTCTACCAGACTGTTGTTCTTCCTATCCAAGTGTATTGTTAATGGGCATCTCTTGTGAAGGATACATCATTCCTGCAACACCATTGCCCTTGCATAGTTGAGAAGAACATGTACCTCCCTTGCTTGTTTAAGTAAAACTTTGTAGTGGTATTGTCTGTGACCACCTGAACTACTTTGTGTTGGAGATGGGCGTTGAAAGCATTCCTGCCTCATCAGATTGCTCTTCGTTCCAGAAAAGTTTCATGCAACCTTTTCTGCAGGGAATTCCAAAGTCCTTGAGCCGGGAGCTTGTCACAATGAACACCCCAACATACGCTGGAGTGCTCGAGACAGCCAGAGAATCCTGCCCCTTTTACAGCGTTATCCCTAGAAGGTTCAGAAACAGGGACGGGTGTGTGAGCCCTCCAACAAACATGACTAGTTAGGTTGCAGTGTCTGAGCTGCATGCAGCTAGTGCACCCCCTGAAATGGGAATATGCAGAGGCCACTCAAAGGAGAGCCATCAGTTTCTGCCCCTCACCCACAACAAAAATATCTTCTCTGGTGCAGTCAATACAAAAATTTGTAGTATAATGAAAGGTTAAGATTTGGTGTCAATGTAAAATAAAAAAATCAAAATCAGTAAGTACAAAGAATACTATACTGCTTTTTTATACTGATGGGAAGGAGGGAGGTATGAACTCTTACTGACAGTTATAGTCAAGGCCTGATTTCCTATGTGGCACATTAGACCAGAGAGACACAATAGAGACAATAGAACTGTATGTTGGGCACACCTGAATTACGTGGCTTTCTCCATACCCAAAACACATTACAGGGATAATTTGCTCTTCTCTACTGGAGGACTCCATAGCAAGTAATTTTTTAAATACGTATATATCATAGTACATCTACAACTCCAAATGTATAATTTGCTGTCTATCCTCTGACATAACCTGGAAGACTGTATACTATATTACTGACACTAAAACCAAGCCATGTTTTCATAACATCTTGCCTCTTGTTTTGTTCACTAATGAAAATATGCTTCTGGGTTTGTACTGGTTTTATGTAAACAATATATAAATGAGTAAAGATTTCAAAAGAGTGCTAGGATAAATTAAATTATACCAAACTTCTACAAATTCTCAAAATGATGTTCTGAGTATTAGAATAGTAGTTTTATTAACAGAATTGAAATGACATCTATTTGGAGTTATGAAATGAGTTGATTATAAGGTATTGCAAGCTTATGCAAAGATTGCATGTTTGCATTTCAGTTAGACTGTGTAACAATTAACAGACGGTTTTTGTAGTGACCAATATTGTCAGAAATTAGTAACATAAAATAATGTTATATCATAGAAATGTAAGGCTGGAAAGGACTTCAAGAGGTCATCTAGTCCATTTCCCCATACTGAGGCAAGACCAAGTATACCTAAACCAGTACTGATCAGTATTTGTCTAACCTGGTCTTAAAAACCTCAAATGATGGGGATTCCACAACATCCCTTGGTAACGTATTCCAGTACTTAACCATTCTTACAGATAGAAAGTTTTGCCTAGCATTAACCTAAACTTCCCTTGCTGCAGATTAAGGCCATTACTTCTTGTCCTACTTTCTCCCTGGATATGGAGAACAATTGATCATCATGCTCTTTGCAACAGCCCTCAACATATTTGAAGACTATTAGTAGGCATCCCCTCAGTCTGCTTTTCTCAAGATTGAACATGCCCAACTTGTTTAATCCTTCTTCATAGGTCAGGTGTTCTAAGCCTTTTATTATTTTTGTTGTTCTCTTTTGGACTGTCTCCAATTTATGCACATCTTTCCTAACATGGGACACCTAGAACTGGACACTGTACTCTAGCTGAGGCCCAATGAGCGCCGAGTAGAGCAGGACAATTAACTTCAATGTCTTACATACAACGCTTCCGTTAATACACTCCAAAATTATATTAATCTTTTCCACACCTACATCATATTGTAGATTCATTCAGTTGGTAATCCACTGTAACCCCTAGATCCTTTTCAGAAGTACCACCATCTAGCAAGTTACTTCTGATTTTATAGTTGTGCATCTCATTTTTCCTTCCTAAGTGTATTACTTTGCACTTGTCTTTATTGAATTTCATCTTGTTGATTTCAGACCAACTCTCCAATTTATCAAGTTCATTTTGAATTCTAATCCTATCCTCCAAAATGCTAGCAACCCCTACTAGTTTGGTGTCATCCACAAATTTTATAAACACACTCTCTACTCCATTATCCAAGTCATTAACAAAAAACACTGAATAGTACTGGATCCAGGACTGATCCCTGGGGGACCCCACCAGACATATCCTCAGAGTTTGATACAGAATCATTAATAACTATTCCTTGAATATGGTCTTTCAACCAGTTGTGCACCCACCTTATAGTAATTTCATCCAGACCACACATTTTCCTAGTTTGCTCGTGAGACTATCACATGGGACTGTGTCAAAAGACTTACTAAAATCAAGATATATCACAAGAGATAAATAAGAGATAAAATCAAGATATATTACTGCTTCCCTCTATCCATTAGGCCAGTAACCCTGTCAAGGAAGAAAATTAGGTTAGGTTGTCATGATTTGTTCTTGACAAATACATGTGGGCTATTACTTAACACTATTACCCTCTGGTTGCTTATAAAGTGACTGTTTAATAATGTGGTCCAGTATCTTTCCAGGAACTGAAGTTAAGCTGACTGGTCTGTAATTCCTTGGGTCCTCTTTGTTCCCTTTTTAAAAGACATGTAACTTATGTTGGTAACCTTTTAATACAAAATGGATCTATTATTTATTATTTTAACCTTTACATGCATTTTTGAAAATTTTGGGAACATTGGTAAGGATGGCTGCTTTTTAAGTCTGGTGGAGCAATACTGACCAATGAAAGATTACATGGTAGCAGAACTAGATAGATCCCTTGGGTGTTCATTTTCAGACTAATGTTTGAATGTTTTGAAGTTGGTGCTGAACTCAGTAAGAACACTTTCAACCTTAACTCTTTTAAACTAAATATTTTGTTTGGCAACATGTTTCAGGGACAGGGTAATGACTCATATATTTAGGCTGTCTAAAAATTTCTGCCATTAAAAAAAAAAAATTTTTTTAAGAAGAGGTCTTTTTTTTTTTTTTTTTTTTTTTTAGAAGAGGTCTAGTGCTGGTATGGTTTTCTGCAGTAACATGAAATTTGTAGGAGACCATGCCTGGGGTCAGGGAGGCAGCTAATACTGGCTTCTTGAAAATCTGTTTTATTTTGGGCAGGTTATGAGCTGTCAAAATTGCCACTTCCTGGTGGTATTTTGCTCATTAGTTTGTCCCTGGCTTGCTGCCAAAAACGCCAAACATTCAATTAGCACTGTGCATGCACCACCCCGGCGAATCACTTCAGCATGCCGCACAGAACTAATACAGACAATGTAGCAGCAGCTGCTGCTTTTCCTTCATCAAAGTACCATTTGGCCTAGAAAAAAGTGTAGTAGGATGGCAACCAGGGGAGCAATAGTTCTGGACTCACTTTTTCTACTTAAAGACGTTAATAATTCTGCATCCTTCACAACCTTTATTATTGAGTAAAGAACCTTATAAACCTACCAAGAGATTACACAAGCTGGAAACAGCATCCAGATTTTTACTGTAACAGATGCTAGTCTTAATTACTGAACCACACCATCCCTCAGAAAAAAATCTGTTAAATCTAAGTTCTCATCTATGTGGTCTATAAAATGGGGCTGTTCATGCTTATATAACCCACTGTTTCACTGTATTAAGGATCCTCCTCTAGTGGCTGGTCCACAGAAGGTAACAGTACATCAGAGTCAGCCATGGATTCAGTTTCACACATCATAAAAACAGAAATTCCAGCAATACAGTGTCACCCAACCTAGTATTTAGCCAGCAGGGTCCTAGAGGGAAGAGTCCCACTAACTGAATCAATAACACTTTCCATACCATCAAGATTTTCCTTTGAGGTCTCCCTATAAATATTCATCAGGCTTAAATTTGGTGACATGACCTCACGCACATTTGTACTTTTACACAGAATTGCAGCCCACTGAGTATTTTTCACATGAGTTGATCTCTTACTTAGATGCACTTTGTATTGTACATTTGTCATGAATAACAGATCAAATGTAAATTACAAGAAGCTGGTTAAATAATTTCATATATCTATATATCTGTTCATGCACATAGTCCTGTGTTCAATACCACACGATATTTAGAACAATTAAGATTACCTGGATTACACAAAAACTCTCTAGAGGCAACTTTCACTTTTCTATCCTTAATTCCTTTTTGAATCTTTAAAGGCTACCTAAAAAAGAAAAAGAAAAAAGTTTGCCCTTTGTTTCTTTATGTTGCATAAATATGGCCTGATTTTTTTTCCCTTTTTGCTTTTCACCTTAGGAGTCTCAGGAAATGTCAAACCTAGTTTTCACTTGAGGATGTGGAGATCTCTGAGATGGACTATGAGCTCTCCTCATCTTTAACAGAAGGGGTGGAATCTTCATGCACAATTTAAAAGCTGTCTTCATAACAGTCACTTCCCCTCACAATCCAACGCCAATCCCACTAGCAACCTACTTACATTGGGAGAAACATGGAAGAAAAGACTTGTTTCTCTCATAGGAAAAAAACATTAAAAAAAGCACTTTTCCCTCTTTGAAGGTCAGCCTTCGCCTATCACTAAGAATATAAATATTTCTGCCCTGAGCATATCTGACAGGAGCCAGGGAGACAAGATGGGTGAAGTAATATCTTTTATTGGACCAACTTCTGTAGGTGAGAGAGAGAAGCTTTCGAGCCAGGAACTGAAGTCTGAGGCCATTTCACTACCTTATGGTCAATACTGTTCCGTTCAGAGTGGAGGAGAAACAGCAGAGACCTCTAGTGAGCCAGGACAGTTCCCGAGAGGAGCCAAATACACTCCCTCCTAGAAAATCAAGGAGGGTTGTGAAAGGGACGTGCATGGTGCACATAGACCTATGCAATAGCAGTCTCTCCCCCTAACACATGGGGGAGGGGGGGGCACTCTCGAGAGCACGAACGAAGCATCCGCCCCCTTTCTGTCTCCAGGCCCGTGCGCAGCATCAGGAGAGGTGATCCTCGCAACAAGGCATCAGGCCCCTGTACACAGCAAACCCCCCCCAAAAAAACTCAGGGCCCCAGGCAAGGCCCCGCCCGGAGCACAGGCCCGGCGCTTTCCCTCTCGCCAGCAGAGCGGCGGGGCCGACACAGGGGTCTGGCAGCGATCGCTGCCTCGGCACCTGCCGGCCCCGGAGTACGGCGGGGACCGGGCGCGTAGGCGGCAGCGCCTCGCTCTCCCCGCCAGGACCAGCTCCGCCGCCTCGACGCTACGCGATCCCTCCGATGGGGCGACGGGCCCAACTAGCCCAGGCTCCGGCCGCATCCCCCAGCAGCCGCCCCGGCTCCCCCCGCCTCCGTCCCCGTCCCCAGCGCACTCACGTTTCCCGGCGGCGGCGGCGGCGACCAGGGGGTCCCCAGGGCCGCTATCCTGGAAGGAGAAGGCGGCGGCCAGGCCTCCGGAAGCCACCTGACTCCGGCTCCGCAGAACCGCCGGGTCCCCGCACGCCTCAGCCGCTCTCCGCCAACGGACCGTCCCCGGCGGCCCCGCTAGGGCCCACTCCGACCAATCCGAGAAGGCCGCCACAGGGGCGCGCGCGCGTTCGCTCACTCACTCACTCACTCAAACCAACCCGACGTCGCCTCGGCCTGCTCCCGCGCGCTCTGACCGCTCTAGCCAACCCGCGGCCAATGCCGCTGGCCCCTCCCCTGCTTGTCAAGCCAACTAGCGGAAGCTGGGGCGGGGGGGGGGGAGCGAGCGCTCCCGCCAATCGGCAACCGACTCTGTGCGGCTCGCGCGCGCTCGCGCCTCGCCGTTGTATCTCCGGCCCTCGTGCTTCCGCAGCCAATCAGCGAGCACGTCGCGTGGACCCGCGCTAACGGTCCTCTCTCGCTCAGTCGCCCGGAGCGCTCGCGCTCGGGGTTCAGCGCGCGCCGCTGGCGCGAGGGGTGTGGCTGCGGGATGGGAAGCAGGTCTGTGGCGGTGACTGTGAGGGGAATTTCCCTCACGCCGTCTCCGTCCGAGTCCGTGCAGGGAGACCAGAGCGCGCAGGTCACCAGGGGGCCCAGCCTGGCCACGATGGAGTCCTGGGGTGCCTCCCCTTGGGGGCCTGAGCCCTTTGCTGGGGAGTGACACGGCTTCCTGCAACCCAGCACTGCCCAGCCGGCCGGTCCCCTGGGGCCAACTCTGATTTACGGCATGTCCCATAAGGGTGTTTTTCGCTCAGCACCAGCTCCTGGCTTCAGGGAAGACGCTCAGCTTCCTCTCGTTCTTTCTTTTTTAAGTAAGTTGCCTAGTCTCCTGGGTGCTGAGAAAAGCTTAAACATGTGCCCCAAGTTCACCCTAAAACCTCAAAATCCAGCAAATAAATTCACTCAGATATATATAGGGGTTGTTTTTTTTAATCTCATGATTAAACCAGGCTTGTGATTTTTGAGCACTTAGGGTTTGCAGTATTCTGGTCAGGGCTTGAGGGAGTTCTCAGCATAGGTGTGGGAACTAGGGGTGCTGCAGCACCCCCAGGCTGCTGGCCCCGCATGCCTGGACTCTCAGCTGCTGGCCCCGCGCACTGGGCTGCCGGCCTCAGTTCTGGGGTAGACAGAGGTAAGGGGGCTGGCTTTCAGCACCCCCACTCTTAAAAATGATCCAGCACCACTGGTTCTCCGTGAATAAACCCCAAAGCTCCTCCAATCACATGATCTCCAGCCAAGGCAGGGCACTATGAGAGCCAGGGAAAGAACATTGCCAGGAAGCTGCAACCTGAGGCCAAAGAGTAAATACAGGAATGCTGGGGCTAGCGTGACCAGATGTCCCTATTTTATAGGGACAGTCCTGATTTTTGGGTCTTTATCTTATATAGACTCCTATTACCCCCCACCCCCGTCCCGATTTTTCACATTTGCTATCTGGTCACCCTAGCTGGGGCATACCAGCGGGTCATATTGAGCCAGAGTTTCAATAACTGTAGTAAATTAGTAGTAGGGCCTTTTTTTCTTGTCTGTATCTCCTCTGTTACAGGTACACTGTGGGACTAGAGACCATCTTTATCATCAGGTCAGTGAAGCTAAACTGACTGTTTACCATCACCGGGTATTACAGTGGAGCAACGGTTTTACTATGGTTAATTGGGAGTCACTGTTTAAAATATTACTATTCTTAGGCCTCTAAAATCCACATGGTGACCAAGAATACCTTGAAATTTGCTGTGCTTCATAGAGGTGAAGGATTGAGTTAGTGGTGCAAACTTGGGGACATTTGAGCAAGGATTTCCTAAGATACAGGGTTCCAGATCCCCCCACCCCCCAAAAATCAGCCATTTACAAAAACACCTGGTTCTTCTAATCTTAGGGCAGGTCTACACTACAGCAGGAATCGACTCTCTGAGGTCAATCCACCGGCGGTCGATTTAGCAGGTCTAGTAAAGACCCACCAAATCAACTGCAGATCGCTCTCTAGTCAACCCATGTACTCTATCCCCGACGAGAAGAGTAAAGTAAGTTGACGGAAGATTTTCTCCCGTCAACCCCCCACAGTGTAGACCCTGCAGTAACTGGACCTAAGGTATGTCGACACCAGCTACGTTATTCACGTACTTGGAGTTGCGTAGCATAGGTCAACTTACCGCAATAGTATCAGAGGGGTAGCTGTGTTAGTCTGAATCTGTAAAAAGCAACAGAGGGTCCTGTGGCACCTTTAAGACTAACAGAGGTATTGGAGCATAAGCTTTCGTGGGTGAATGCCCACTTCATCAGATGCAAATAATGGAAATGTCCAGAGGCAGGTATAAATCAGTATGGAGATAACGAGGTTAGTTCAATCAGGGAGGGTGAGGTGCTCTGCTAGCAGTTGAGGTGTGAACACCAAGGGAGGAGAAACTGCTTCTGTAGTTGGATAGCCATTCACAGTCTTTGTTTAATCCTGATCTGATGGTGTCAAATTTGCAAATGAACTGGAGTTATAGTCCTGAGCTCTAAAAAATCCTGACATCATGCACCCTGCCAGTACATCCCACTTCGATGTCCATGAACCTGCTTCTGTGGTCCACCAAGGTCTATATAATAATGTAGTACAATTTGTGGTTTCTGGATGTGTCCGAGTCCCATCAATAGCCCTAACACAGTTTGGGAAGCCCATTCTCTCAAAGCCCACCACCTCTGGTGGAACAACAGTCCTGATTGCTTCAGGAACCTCCACAGCTGACTTGCCAACATCAAAGTGGTTGCCATGGACCTGTAGCAGTCTGGGTTGCCAGCTCCCAGATGGCTATAGCAACCCACTGGTATGGCTGGACTGGTATGGCCTGATTCCAGCAGCAGGGAGCATGTGGGTCAGCTGGATACACTGACAGGCAAGGAGCACTTCCGGTCAAATGCCACAGGATGGACAGACAAGGTCTCCCACAATACACCATGAACCAAGCTTTAGGGCAGCTACAGCCAGCAGGGTGCTTAGCATCCTGGGTTGCACCCAGAGAAGACATGGAATCTGACACATGTCTGCATACCACAGTATGGATATGCTGGCATGGTTATGAGGCATGCATAGCCATGTGGTGTGGCTGCTCAAAAATGAGCTTTGAAAGAATGGGTTTGCAAATATGGGTCACATGCACCCAGGTTTACTATGCAATGTAGACCTAACCTTGCAGTGGGCTAGCCAACTTCAGCTCATGTTCAAGTCAATGGATAATTAAGGGTGCTTTGCCCCTCACAAACTGGGGCCTCTACAACTGTTGCTTCAAGTTGTGTGCAAATTCAGGAATGCCCTTCTGCATTCATTCATAAATTCCAAGGCCAGAAGGGGCCACTGTGATTATCTAGTTAATCTCCTGTTCTCAAGTTCTGCGGTGTAATCTAGACCAGTGAAGGGTTGTGTGTCATTGTGATATTTCCCTGGTGTTATCTGGTAGGTCACTCCAATCCTTGACTCTGGGAGCCAGCCTTACCCTGCTGTGCTGTGAGAACCCCCATTCCCGGGCTGTTCATGCACAGCCTCTAGCATGTAAGCTGCTCCTAGCTATGTGAGTGAGCACTTTTGGCCACCCACTGCTTGGATTGTGCAACTGAATGACACTAGCCAATAGTCCAATCCCAGACACAACCCTAGGAACCTCTCTTGCAGTATCCAGTTATGCCTGCTGGACACTGCAAGCTTGTATGAGTTCGTCAAATTAACAAAGAAATTGATATGTACCAGGCTTGTTATCCCAGGGGGAGTCTTTGACATGCTTCAAACCAATGCATTGCTTCAGGTAGAATAAACAGAAAAATGTATTAACTACAAAAGATAGATTTTAAGTGATTATAAATCAAAGCACAACAACTCAGATTAGGTCAAATGAAATAAAAGCAAAATGCATTCTAAGCTGATCTTAACACTTTCAGTGCCCTTACAAACTTAGATGCTTCTCACCACAGGCTGGCTGGGTCCCCTTTGATCAGCTCTTCAGTCACTTGATGGTGGTGTCTGTAGATGGAGGTGGAAGAGAGAGAGCCTAGCAAACGTCTCTCCCTTTTACCCTGTTCTTTCTTCCCTCTTGGCTTTGTCCCTCCCCCACCTTCAGAGTCAGGTGAACATTACCTCATCGTAGTCCCAAAGTGACCAAAGGAAGGGGGGTGACTCACTCGAGTCCAACAGATCCTTTGTTTCTGCAGAAGCCAGTGTCCTTTGTTCCTGTGAGGCTGGGCTGGGTTTGTCCCATACATGCCCTGATGAGGTGTGAACTGCCCCTCTGCTCCTGGAGAGTTTTGCCTGGGCTTCTTTTAAGCCATGAGGACACATTTTCAGCTGCATAACTATATACATGAAATTACAACCTATAACATTGCTATAACAACAATGCTCAGGGCATCATGAGCCTTCTGAAGACACCCAACATGACAAACTTTGCATTGGATACCACACAAGCATATTATAAGAATGAAAATGGTGATGCAGGGTATTTCCCCGAGGTACATAGTGTCACAGTCATCACCTGCCTTATAACCCTGGGTGCCTTAAAATGCCCAGTTGCTGGAGCTCTCTTGTCTGGACACTCCTAGCCAGCATACAAGCATGCACTGCATGTCTGTGTGACAAGCAGCTCTGGACCAGCAACTCTGACTCCAGCAGCCTTCTTGCTAAACCACAGCTACACGTTGGCCTTCACCAACCTTGATTATATCTGGCAAGATGACCTCAACGGCCTCTAGTCCCAAATTTCCCAAAACCGTGTGCTCTGCAATAATATTAATGATCACTATATTATTAGCTTTCAATTGATATCTTACATGACACCTTTTTGGTACAGGTTATGATATTACTGAGCTGAAGTGTGCTGAACTGGTCAGACCAGCTGAAACACATTACCAGACACCAATTAGCCCCTTGCCCTCTTGCATTGGGATGCTGTTAGGGTTACGCCTATGGGAATTCTGTGCCAAAAAAATAAAAATTTGCATACAATATTGCAAAATTCTGCAAATTTTATTTGTCAAAATAATACTACATAATCATGCCAGTTGCAATTATTTTGGTAATTTCTTTCAAAATACTGTCAGCAAGTAAGTCTGTAATGATACAGAAACACACAAAAATCCCCCCAGGAGTAGGGAGTTAAAGAAACCCCTATGACAATCCAGTTCCTGTTTCTCTTCCCCTTCCTCACACCCAAGAGCCCAGGGGGCCTGACACAACCCTTCCACACCAGAGCCCAGCTGCAGGGCCTCCCCCAGCCAATACACCCATCCCCCTCCCCTCCAGAGTCCAGCTGTGGCCCTCCCAGCCCAGATACCCACTGCCATAGAGCCCAGCCATGGGGGCCCCCAGCCCAAATATCCACACACACATACCCCAGAGCCCAGCCACGTGGCCTCCCCAGCCTAGACACCCACCCCCTACCCCTCAGAGGGATCCAGAGGAAGAAACATCCTGATGCTGAGTTAAAAACATAAGAACAGCCATACTGGGTCAGATCAAAGGTCCATCTAGCCCAATATCCTGTCTTCCCACAGTGGCCAATGCCAGGTGCCCCACAGGGAGAGAACAGAACAAGTAATCATCAAGTGATCAATCCGCTGTCGCCCATTATCATAGATTATTAGGGTTGGAAGAGACCTCAGGAGGTCATCTAGTCCAATCCCCTGCTCAAAGCAGGACCAACACCAACTAAATCATCCCAGCCAGGGCTTTGTCAAGCCAGGCCTTAAAAATCTCTAAGGATGGAGATTCCACCACCTCCCTTGGTAACCCATTCCAGTGCTTCATCACTCTTCTAGTGAAACAGTGTTTCCTAATATCCAACCTAGACCTCCCCCACTGCAACTTGAGACCATTGCTCCTTGTTCTGTCATCTGCCACCACTGAGAACAGCCGAGCTCCATCCTCTTTGAAGCCCCCCTTCAGGTAGTTGAAGGCTGCTATCAAATCCCCCCTCACTCTTGTCTTCTGCAGACTAAACAAGCCCAATTTCCTCAGCCTCTCCTCATAAGTCATGTGCTCCAGCCCCCTGATCATTTTCATTGCCCTCCGCTGGATTCTCTCCAATTTGTCCACATCCTTTCTGTACTGGGGGGCCCGAAACTGGACTCAATACTCCAGATGTGGCCTCACCAGTGCCGAATAGAGGGGAATAATCACTTCCCTAAATGTGCTGGCAATGCTCCTACTAATGCAGCCCAATATGCCGTTAGCCTTCTTGGCAACGAGGGCACACTGCTGACTCATATCCAGCTTCTCATCCATTGTAATCCCCAGGTCCTTTTCTGCAGAAGTGCTGCTTAACCAGTTGATCCCCAGCCTGTAGCAAAGCATGGGATTCTTCCGTCCTAAGTGCAGGACTCTGCGCTTGTCCTTGTTGAACCTCATCAGATTTCTTTTGGCCCAATCCTCCAATTTGTGTATGTCACTCTGGACCCTATCCCTACCCCCCAGCGTATCTCCCTCTCCCCCCAGCTTAGTATCATCCACAAACTTGCTGAGAGTGCAATCCATCCCATCGTCCAGATCATTAATAAAGATGTTGAACAAAACTGGCCCCAGGACTGACCTCTGGGGCACTCCACTTGATACTGGCTTCCAAATAGACATTGAGACGGGTTTCTCCTTCTTCCCTTTTTAAAATATGGGCACTATATTTGCTTTTTTCCAATTGTCCGAGATCCTCTCCCAATCCACACAAGTTTTCAAAGATAATGGCTCTGCAATCACATCAACCAATTCCCTCAGCACCGTTGGATGCATTAGATCCGGACCCATGGACTTGTGCATGTCCAGCTTTTCTAAATAGTCCTTAACATGTTCTTTCACCACAGAGGGCTGGTCACCTCCTGCCCATACTGTGTTGTCCAGGACAGCGGTGTGGGAGTTGACCTTGTCTGTGAAGACCAAGGCAAAAAAAGCATTGAGTACTTTAGCTTTTTCCACATCATCTGTCACTAGGTTGCCTCCCCCATTCAGTAAGGGTCCCACACTTTCCCTGACCTTCTTCTTGTTGCTAACATACCTGTAGCAACCCTTCTTGTTACCCTTCACATCCCTTACTAGCTGCAACTGCAGTTGTGTTTTGGCCTTCCTGATTACACCCCTGCATGCTCGAGCAATATTTTTATACTCCTCTCTAGTTATCTGTCCAAGTTTCCACTTCTTGTAAGCTTTCTTTTTGTGTTTAAGCTCATCAGAGATTTCACTGTTAAGCCAAGCTTTTCGCCTGCCATATTTTCTTTCTTTCTGCACATCAGGATGGTTTGTTCCTGCGCCCTCAATAAGGCTTCTTTAAAATACAGCCAGCTTTCCTGGACTCCTTTCCCCCTCATATTAGCCTCCCAGGGGATCCTGCCCAGCAGTTCCCTAAGGGAGCTAAAGTCTGCTTGCTTTTCTGAAGTCCAGGGTCTGTATTTTGCTTCTCTCCTTTCTTCTTTTTGTGAGGATCCTGAACACAACCATCTCATGGTCACTGCTGCCCAGGTTGCCACCCACTTCTACTTCCATAACCAATTCTTCCCTGTTTTTAAGCAGCAGGTCAAGAGGAGAACAACCCCCGGCTGGTTCCTCCAGTAGTTGCATTCCCGGTTTCTGGCAAACAGAAGCTAGGGACACCATCCCTGCCCATCCTGGCAGACCTATCCTCCATGAATTTATCTAGTTCTTTTTTGAACCCTGTTCTAGTCTTGGCCTTCACAACATCCTCTGGCAAGGAGTTCTACAGGTTGACTGTGCATTGTGTGAAGAAATACTTCCTTTTGTTTGTTTTAAACCTGCTGCCTATTACAGTAATTTCCTTCGGTGGCCCCTAGTTCTTGTTTTTTGAGGAGTAAATAACACTTCCTTATTTACTTTCTCCACACCAGTCATGATTTTATAGACCTCTATCATATTCCCCCTTAGTCGTCTATTTTCCAAGCTGAAAAGTCGCAGTTTTATTAATCTCTCCTCATACAGCAGACATTCCATACTCCTAATCATTTTTGTTGCCCTTTTCTGAACCTTTTCGGATTCCAATACATCTTTTTTGAGATGAGGCGACCACATCTGCACACAGTATTCAAGATGTGGCCGTACCATGGATTTATATAAAGGGAATATGATATTTTTTTGTCTCATTATCTATCCTTTTCTTAATGATTCCCAACATTCTGTTCGCTTTTTTGACTGCCGCTGTACATTGAGTGGATGTTTTCAGAGAACTATCCACAATGACTCCAAGATCTCTTTCTTGAGTGGTAACAGCTAATTTAGACCCCATTATTTTATATGTATAGCTAAGATTATGTTTTCCAGTGTGCATTACTTTGCATTTATCAACATTGAAATTTCATCTGCCATTTTCAGGCCCAGTCACTCAGTTTTGGGGAGATCCTTTTACAGGTCTTCACAGTCTGCCTGGGACTTAACTATCTGGAGTAGTTTTGTATCATCTGCAAATTTTGCCACCTCACTGTTTATCCCTTTTTCCAGATAATTTATGAAATGTTGAATAGGACTGGTCCTAGTACAGACCCCTGGGGAACACCACTGTTTACTGCTCTCCATTCTGAAAACTGACCATTTATTCCTACCCTTTGTTTCCTAACTTTTAACCAGTTACCAATTCATGAGAGAACCTTCCCTCTTATCCCATGACTGCCTACTTTGCGTAAGAGCCTTTGGTGAGGGACCTTGTCAAAGGCTTTCTGAAAATCTAAATACACTATATCCACTGGATCCACATGCTTGTTGACCCACTCAAAGAATTCTAGTAGATTTGTGAGGCATGGTTTCCCTTTACAAAAACCATGTTGATTTTTCCCCCAACAAATTATGTTCATCTGTGTGTCTGACAATTTTGTTCTTTACTATAGTTTCAACCAGTTTGCCTGGTACTGAAGTCAGGCTTACTGGCCTGTAATTGCCAGGGTCACCTCTGGAGACCTTTTAAAAAATTGTTGTCACATTAGCAATCCTCCAGTCATTTGGTACAGAAGCTGATTTAAATGAGAGGTTACAGATGATAGTTAGTAGTCCTGCAATTTCACATTTGAGTTCCTTCAGAACTCTTGGGTGAATACCATCAGATCCTGGTGACTTATTACTCTTTAGTTTATCAATTTGTTCCAAAATCTCCTCTAATGACATCTTAATCTGGGACAGTTCCTCAGATTTGTCACCTAAAAAGAATGGATCAGGTTTGGGAATCTCCCTCACATCCTCAACCATGAAGACTGATGCAAAGAATTCATTTAGTTTCTCCTTAATGGCCTTATCGTCCTTGAGTGCTCCTTTAGCATCTCGATCGTTCAGCGGCCCCACTGGTTGTTTAGCAGGCTTCCTGCTTTTGATGTACTTAAAAAAATTGCTATTACTTTTTGAGTCTTTGGCTAACTGTTCCTCAAATTTTTTTTGGCCTTCATAATTATATTTTTACACTTTGTTTGCCAGAGTTTATGCTCCTGTCTATTTTTCTCATTAGGATTTAACTTTCACTTTTGAAAGGATGCCTTTTTGCCTCTCACTGCTTCTTTGACTTTATTGTTTAGGCACGGTGGCTCTGTTTGGGTTCTCTTACTATGTTTTTTAATTTGGGATATACATTTAAGTTGAGCCTCTATTGTGGTGTCTTTAGAAAGTTTCCATGCGGCTTGCAGGGATTTTACTTTTGGTGCTGTATCTTTTAATTTCTGTTTAACTAACCTCCTCATTTTTGTGTAGTTCCTCTTTCTGAAATTAAATGCTACCGTGTTGGGCCGCTGTGGTGTTTTCCCTGCCACAGGGATGTTAAATTTAATTATATTATGGTCACTGTTACCAAGTGATCCAGATATATTCACCCCTTGGACCTGATCCTGTGCTCCATTTAGGACTAAATCAAGAATTGCCTCTCCTCTTGTGGGTTCCAGAACTAGCTGCTCCAAGAAGCAGTCATTTAAGGTGTCAAGAAACTTTAGCTCTGCATCCCTTCCTGAGATGATATGTACCCAGTCAATAAGGGGATAATTGAAATCCCCCATTATTATTATTGAGTTTTTATTTTAATAGCCTCTCTAATCTCCCTGAGCATTTCACCGTCACCATCACCATCCTGGTCAGGTGGTCGGTAATATATCCCTACTGCTATATTCTTATTGTTCAAGCATGGAATTACTATCCATAGAGATTCTATGGTACAGTTTGGTTCATTTAAGATTTTTACTTCATTTTATTCTATGCTTTCTTTCACATATAGTGCCACTCCCCCACCAGCACGACCTGTTCTGTTCTTCCGATATATTTTGTACCCGGGTATTATTGTGTCCCATTGATTATCCTCATTACACCAAGTTTCTGTGATGAGTATTATATCAATATCCTCATTTAATACGAGGCATTCTAGTTCACCCATCTTATTATTTAGACTTCTAGCATTGATATATAAGCACTTTAAAAACTTGTCACTTTTTAGCTGTCTGCCATTACAATTGAATGGGCCTTTTTTTTTTTTCCTTTTGACTGTTTCTCATCAGATCCTACCTGTATTTTATCATCCATCCTCTCCTTATTAAGTCATAGGGAATCTCAATTTATAGACTCTCCCCTAAGGGATGTCCGAACCACGTGCTCCTCCCCACCCCCTTCGGCTTTCCCCCAGCCCTTAATTTAAAAACTGCTCTACAACCTTTTTAATGTTAAGTGCCAGCAATCTGGTTCCATTTGGGCTTAGGTGGAGCCCACCCTTCTTGTAAAGGCTCCCCCTTTCCCAAAAGTTTCCCCAGTTCCTAATAAATCTAAACCCCTCCTTCCTCTCATTCACGCATTGAGAATCTGCAGTTTTGCCTGTCTAACTAGCCCTGCGCATAGAACTGGAAGCATTTCAGATAATGCTACCATGGAGGTCCTGGACTTCAATCTCTTACCTAGCAGCCTAAATTTGGCCTTCAGGACCTCTCTTCTATCCTTCCCTATGTCATTGGTACCTACATATACCATGACCACCGGCTCCTCCACAGCACTACACAAAAGCCTATCTAGATGTCTCGAGAGATCCATAACCTTCACACCAGGCAAGCAAGTCACCATACAGTTCCAAACTTGTGTGGAGTTTCCTGCGTGCCACCATCTCCTTACCTCATGGTGTGTGGGGAATTGCAGCTGCCGGGAACTGTTTAGTTTCCTCCTCTCCCCCCCCACCCCCCTCCTCTTCTATGTGCAAGTTGGCTCCGCGAGGTCCAGCAACCCCTAGTGGCGGCCAGCAGAACTGCAGCCCATTTCTGTGGGGGAAAGGAAATTCTGCCTGCACAACATTAATTTCTGCAAAATTCTGTATTGTGCAGTGGTGCAGAATGTCACACCTGTATAACACAGGCCATAGAGCTTCCCACAAAATAATTCCTATATCATATCCTTTAGAAAAACATCCAATCTAGATTTTAAAATCACCTGGATGGAGAATCCACCATGACCCTTAATAAACTGTTCCAGTGGTTAATTTCCAGTCTGATTTTGACTAGCTGCCACTTTCAGTCACTGGATCATGTTATACCTTTCTCTGCTAGATTGAAGAGCCCATTATTAAATATTTGTTCTCCCTCTAGGCACTTATAAACTGTGATCAAATCATCCCTTAACCTCTCTTTGTTAAGCTAAATAGGTTGAGGTCCTTGTGTCTATCACTGTAAGGCATGTTTTCTAATCATTTTTCACTCTCATGGATCTTCTCTGAACCATCTCCAATTTTTCAATATCCTTCTTGAATTGTGGACACCAGAACTGGACACAGTATTCCAGCAGTGGTCACACCAGTGCCAAATACAGAGGTGAAATAACCTCTCTACTCCTATTCGAGATTCCCCTCTTTATACATCCCATGATCGCATTATCCCTTTTGGCCACAGTTGGAAACTCATGTTCAATTGCTGTTCAAGATTCAGTTGATAAGTGATGATATTCATCATGACCTCCAAATTTTATTCAGTCACTGCTTGCTAGGTTAGAATCCCACCTCCTGGTTACATTCAACTCATATTTGGAGAGTTTTCTTCACAACCTCAAGGAATAGACTTTTTTTCAGAGCTTTAATTTGGATGAAATTGTTGAAGGAGGACATCTGCTCAGGAGACCTGTCATTGTCTCAGGCCTCATCATAGGAGAAGATCTTCCCCTCTCTTCAGTGCAACAGTTCCTTCCTGAGAAAGGGGTCTGCTCTCTTGACTAATGAACCCAAGACATTCTCTTGTTCCTAGCTCAGGGAAATGTTATTTCCCAAATATATGCCCTTCCATTTCCAATTTTTATAGGGATCTCCTCTCCTGCTGTCTCAGGGAAAATTTCAAACAGGAAATACTTTCATTTTTAGAGGTGGTGGGGTAGGAAATCAAATGAATCAGACACAGCAAGGACCGATTAGACCAGCTAGTCCATTTCTGCTAGCCACTATAAGATTGTTCCCACAGTCTCTGTTGCTTTGTCCAGTCCAGTTTATGCCCAAACAATGTGTATTCTACAAGATATATAGAATTTGCTACCCTCATCCATACAGTAGTCTAATATAAACTACTTAAGAGTGTTTCCTCTGTGAAATGGACTAGAAGTAAAGCTGAGCAATTTATCAGTTTACATTAGTGAACTGCATAAAGTAAATAAACATCAAATAGTAAAAAAGCCTTTTAATTTTTTTAATTTTTAATAATCGTAAATTAAAGATTCCTTAGAAATTGTTTTACCCTGACATTGTCCCTTTAATGGTTTGCATCAGGGGAAAACAGGTGCCTGGAGAACTATTTCACCGCTATCTTTGTCTAAGAGCACTCGTTAGAATGTGTAGGAGACAGAAGATGCTATTCTCACAGATAAGAAATACAAAGAAAACAAAAATTCTTCCAAACTCAAAGCTACTATTTACAGCTGCCTCCCACAGCAGCTGCTAGCCCTGTATGGTGCTAATAAAATCTGTTTATAGAGGCTACATGTTAAACAGAGTTCATTTTCCTCTCAGTATGCATAAGTCCTTTTAGTGTTTGTGGGAATTAGGTATGCGCATCAAGAAGAGAGTAAGACTCCTATAAATACTACTTCTGAATTCAAAATGGCATTTGTTTTAAAAGGTGAATGGCTGGTTTAGTGGTGGTAATATCAAACAGCTTTCAGTAGTCCCACTATGTTCCACTGAGATGCAAATGCAGCTACGTATAGGAGAAGAAGAGCCCAGAGACACTCTTATGGAGGAGTATGCTTTAATATTTGATCGTGCAGTTTTGACTGAGGTTTTTATCAGAGAAATATACTTACCATTCCAGGAGGAGTGCTGCCAGCTAAAAAACATAAAAGGGGGCTCCAAATTTACTCTTTATTCTTGCTAAGATCAGCAATTTAATGCCACTATACATTATTTTGTCCATTTGTGAACAAAGTGCAAAAAGAATAGAAAGGCTACGGTTGATATTATCTCAGAGCTGAACACAAAAACCATTCACATCTTCAGGCTGTCACAAAGATGTTAGAAAAACAAAAGCAAACAAAAAAAGAGGTGGTAGAAAGGTTCTAATATTCTTTAACAGCAACCTCTGGGTCAGAGTCAAGGTTGTTCTGTTTAGGTTCTCAGATTATGCTCATCACTCTGATATCTGTTATGTTGTGATGACATCTAGGTCTTTATACTTAGTATAAAGCTCTTACGTAAATTAAGTTGTCATGGGATAAGAGGGAAGATCCTTTCATGGACTGGTTAAAAGACAGGGAACAAAGGGTAGGAATAAATGGTAAATTTTCAGACTGGAGAGGGGTAACTAGTGGTGTTCCCCAAGGGTCAGTCCTAGGACCAATCCTATTCAACCTATTCATAAATGATCTGGAGAAAGGGGTAAACAGTGAGGTGGCAAAGTTTGCAGATGATACTAAACTGCTCAAGATAGTTAAGACCAAAGCAGACTGTGAAGAACTTCAAAAAGATCTCACAAAACTAAGTGATTGGGCAACAAAATGGCAAATGAATTTTAATGTGGATAAATGTAAGGTAATGCACATTGGAAAAAATAACCCCAACTATACATACAATACGATGGGGAGTCAGCATGGATAGTTCTCTGAAGACATCCACGCAGTGTGCAGCGGCAGTCAAAAAAGCAAACAGGATGTTCGGAATCATTAAAAAAGGAATAGAGAATAAGATGGAGAATATCTTATTGCCCTTATATAAATCCATGGTACGCCCACATCTTGAATACTGCATTCAGATGTGGTCTCATCTCAAAAAAGATATACTGGCATTGGAAAAGGTTCAGAGAAGGACAACTAAAATAATTAGGAGTTTGGAATGGGTCCCATATGAGGAGAGATTAAAGAGGCTAGGACTTACTTTTCAGCTTGGAAAAGAGGAGACTAAAGGGGGATATGATAGAGGTGTATAAAATCATGAGTGGTGTGGAGAAAGTGAATAAGGAAAAGTTATTTACTTGTTCCCATAAGAACTAGGGGGCACCAAATGAAATTGATGGGCAGCAGGTTTAAAACAAATAAAAGGAAGTTCTTCTTCACACAGTGCATAGTCAATCTGTGGAACTCCTTGCCTGAGGAGGTTGTGAAGGCTAGGACTATAACAGGGTTTAAAAGAGAACTAAATATATTCTTGGAGGTTAATTCCATTAATGGCTATTAGTCAGGATGGGTAAGGAATGGTGTCCCTAGCCTCTGTTTGTCAGAGGGTGGAGATGGATGGCAGGAGAGAGATCACTTGATCATTACCTGTTAGGTTCATTCCCTCTGGGACACCTGGCATTGGTCACTGTCGGTAGACAGGATACTGGGCTGGATGGACCTTTGGTCTGAGCCAGTATGGCCTTCTTATGTTCTTAGTAGGAGTAATATCTTTATCATATGGGCAGCATAAACTTATGTTCATTTACTTTATTTCTAAGCATTTGGGCTTTATATGTGATGTGACAGATAACTATACTTAGCAACCTTAACAGCGTCTTGAAATGAAGATTTTGTTCATCTCATCTATGCAGCATTATTCCTAAAATATATTTTCAAATGCTTTGGTCAGTCCAATTTTGGTGTGTACTGTCTTTCCTTCTCTTTAACTGTTTACTTATCTCTCACTCTCGGTCTCAAGCTTCTCTATCTTTCCCTTGTTATAGTGGATCTTTTCTTATTTGTATATGGTGCCTTTGAGTGTTACACCCAAAGTAATGAGGTGTTCTCCCATGTGGAGTGTCTCTGTTATACTTAGTCCTAATGAAAATGGAATGTGACAATGAGAGTACATTCTTATTAGTAAAGTGAGTGAGTTCCTTTCTGTTGATAATGGTGCAGCCACACAGAAAGTGCCTCAATCGGGAGTATTTCCTAGTTTCTGCAGCACCGAGGAAGGGGAACTAGTGGGCTAGCTAACAACAGCTTTGCATTTTATCAGCAGTGACTTTTGGTCATAATGATTTTTTTTTTCAACAAGCATCTCCTAATAGAGTATCTGGGATGTTGTACAAAAAAAATTCAAATAAAACGTGACCACATCTATCTTACGGCCCTCATTACTATAGTGTCCAAGCACCTCATGATTTTTTAATGTATTTATCCTCACCTGAGATGAACTGTTATCATAATCCCCATTTTATAGATGTTAAACTGAGACACAGAGAGCCTAAATGATTTTCCTAAAGTCACACAATAGGAAGTTTGTGCAAAAGCAGGGACTTGAACTTAGGTCTTCTAATGCTTATGCTAGTGCCTTAATCACTAGACCATCCTTCCTTTCCAAATGGGGTCATCCCAGATGCAGCTAGCCAACAAAACAAGAAATAACTCAAAAGCTGTGACAAAAGTGAGACCAATGCAGCTAAGAAAAGTCTTGCACTGAGTTCTAAAAACAGTGTAATTGGAGGATGTTTTCGTGGTGAGAAAGTTCCATACAGAGCCTGTGAACCAAGAAGGCCCTTCCCCAAACCCCATCCATACAGAACCTTGATGGTGGGGCAGCATGTTGACTGTGTGTTCTAATATTCCTTACTATCAAGTAAGCTCCCATAGATAGAACATAGCATAGCTTCACTATGTAACAGCTTAAGACAAGAAATGAAGTGTGCCATATTCATTTGAAACTGCAGAGGACAATTTATTGAGGTAGAATATAAGCACCCAATGGGTATTTAGTCCAGACACCAGAACGAACTACTCTTAATTCTTGTGAAAAGTATTATGGGATTGTCAATAACCACTAATGGTCAGACATTGTTTTTACATGTCAGCTGAAAGACAGGACCTCCAGCAATTCAGCAGTCTTTAGTACCATACTGGGGCATTGATTCAGTGCTGACTTGAGATAATAGCCCTCTCTACTGAATCACCAACACCACTTCCTGCATCATACATCACACTGGTTATTGCCTTAGAATTCTGCCATTCAATTACTGACCAGGTCTACGCTGCTTAGCTTTATCATCGCTTTCATTGTCGTAATTTTCCATTCTTCAGAGGTAGAGATATTTTTGTTGAAAGTGCCAATCTTAATTACAAGGAGGGTTTCTCATGTGTGAGCCCTCTTAACTGAAGAAAGTTTCAGTGGAACTGTTGACTTTTGTTCCAAGTTGGCAATAGTCATTGTTATGCTAAGATTTGGTTTTGTTTCATTTGTGGATTTCCTGCTTTCTTGCAATGTTCATTTCTCTACAAAAGTGAATTGGATCTCTGTATTTTTTAACATTCCTTTATTGAAATACTTCTACAAAGAATATCATATTGATTGTATTCACAAGAAAATTAAGTTTGTATTAAAACAGGACTTTGAGGAGTTAAGTAACAAAATATTCAATACAACTTTGCAGTCAGTGTAGACAGGGACAAGCTGTGTTTAACATCATGTTATCTAATTGTGAGTAAACCCTACCAGAACTGAATTCTCTGCTCAGTTATAGATTTGTGGGGTAGTGCAGAGTTAGAAGAGGATTTCTCATTGGGTGTTGAACAATGCAGTCTTTTTAGAGAGTTTTTAAACTTTTCTGAAAGGTACAAAGGTAATTTATCAGTCGTGGCTTCATCTCATCATTAGAGCACAGGACACAACTCCTGGTTCCCATGTGGAAAACATTTTAGGAGTTTAATGTTGATGGTCTGGATCCAAGGTCCCCTCAGGCTTTCTTCCTTATGCAGGTATGTGGTCAGCAGTCAAAGGTCCGATGCTCTGGAACGTCTCTGTATGAAGCCAGCCAGGACTCTGGGTATTGGGTCTCCCCTCAGGGCACGCTGTACAGGGCAAAAAGCCTACTCAGCTTAGACCTTCCTGGTCTGATCTCAGAGCATTCAGCATCCCTGTTACACCATACACTTCCCCTTGGTGGGTCCACCTGGATGGGATCCCTGAGGAAGCCAGAGGGCCCTGCACCCCAACTCCGCAGTCAGCTGTGACTCTCAGCCAGTGTTGTAAAACAAAAGGGTTTATCAGTCAACAGGAACGCAGCATAGAACAGAGCTTGTTAGCACAGAAATCAGTGACTTTCAGCAAAATCCATGACGGACGCTCTGGACTCCCACTTCCGAGTCCCAAACAGGAGACTGCCCAGCTTCCAGCAACCCAACCTCCGACACACCCATTGCACCACCTGGTCTTTGTCTTGCTTCCCGGGCAAAGTGTCATCCGGTCGCAGCCCCCTCCTGGGTCTCAGGTTATGAAGGGCACCGTTCATCACATACACGCATGGCAGCTAGCTCCTGCCTCACCTGCTCCCGAGGGTCTCAGCAAAAGTCACACCCTTATTCCTACCACCTAGGCATTGGTGCAATACACAGGGAAACTGGGGCACACACAGTCAGGGCCGGCTCCAGGCACCAGCTTACCAAGCAGGTGCTTGGGGCGGCCACTTCGGAAAGGGGTGGCACGTCCAGCTGTTTGGCAGCAATTCGGCGGATGGTCCCTCACTCCTGCTCGGAGCGAAGGACCTCCCGCCGAATTGCCGCCACAGATCGCGATCGCGGCTTTTCTGTTTTGTTTTGTTTGGCTGCTTGGGGCAGCTAAAACCCTGGAGCCGGCCCTGCACACAGTATTCATCCAAAACAGTAAGACTCACATAGGCTCGTGTACAACATAATAAGGAGGGAAAACTCACTTTGTCACAACAAGCCCCATTTACTATCTCTTGGGTGAGCATAGGTGCCTTCCCAAGCTAAGACTCAGGGCAGCTCCTAGCTCAAAAGCAGCTAGTCTATTCTGTATGGGTACTTACTCTGTACTCATCACTATAGTATCTGATCATCTTCCAGTAGTGCATTAAACAGTATGAATAACATTTGTCACAAGTTTGTTCTCTCAGCCTCTCCCCAAGGGAAGAAGCATGTGCAGTGAAATGTCTTGTTTTGGTATGTTTCTTGTTTTGTGTATTGGGGTTATTTTTAATTTATAAATGTACCTGTTGCTATCAATTTCTTAGAAAAGGCAAGGTCAAAGAAATGTGCCTTTTACTTGGAGTGGAAGGTGGCAAGATTTGTGGTGTTCCTTAGTTCCTGGGGGGAATTCATTCCACAGTTTTGGACTAGCCCCTGAGAAAGGTTTGTCTCCTGCAGACACAAACTTTACCCTTATTGTGGAAAGCTACATTGTACCCGAGAAGCACAGTTGTTGACTACAGTCTTCACCCCAGTGCTTTAGGCAGCCTTTTAGATATCCTGGGTCCAGGCCACAGAGCGTCTTGAAGATAAGGACCAAGACCTTGAACTGATTCAGAATTCTACGAGAAACCAGTGGAGAGAGCAGAGGACAGGTTTGAAGTGCTTGTGGTGACCTGTGTTGCTGAGGAGACGCACTCCAGCGTTTGGTACTAGTTGGAGTTTCCCAAGTGCTGAAGGCTTTATACTCAGGTATATCGTATTGCTGTAATCCGGTTGAGAGGTGACAAAGGTGTGAATAACTGAGGCCAGATCATCATCCACCACGACAGGATGGAATCTCCTAACCAACTGGAGATGGTAGAAAATGTTATTTGCAGATGCTGATATGTGAGATCTTAGTGTCAGCACACAATCAAGGTGCACTCCTAAACTGCAGACTGAGATGGCCAATTGTGGGTGTATACTTTCAAGCAAAGGAGACTGCACAGTGGCTACAAATTCTTCAAAATGTTTTCCTGTGCCCACCCACCTCCCCAATAAAACATCTAAGAGGAGATACCTGAGACACGTTGTCACAGATATATCTACACTGAAGGCTATAGATTCAAATTGTCTTTGTTTCCTTAATTGCAAAGTACATTTCATATTTAATTGCAGCTATCAAAAAGCATAATTTTTAACATAATCCTCTCAAACCAGGGCACATGTATGGTTTATTTTTTACATTCTCTCTTTTGAATCACTTTGATCGATCAGTCCATCACAGAGAGCGTGCTGATCACAACACATCATTCGTGTTGTTCTAGCCAGTCCTTCAGCCACACGCTGGCCAGGCTCTCAGTGGCACTCTTTTGAATCAAAATAAGAAAAATGTTTGCAACACGATGTACTCATCTTGCATGTGGTTCTGTTCAGCATTAAAGGACTATTAAGATTGCAGTTTCTGAAGGAACCACAAAGAAATCAGAAAGGGGAAGGGTCAAAGCTGACACAGAGAAGAATTTGCCCACTACTATACTGAGCAAACAACAATGAAGTCTCAAATACTGCTGACCCAGCACACTAACCCAAACCAGACGCAATGTAAGGACAATTGGTTAAGCAAAGATACACTGTGAAAATCATGGGGGAAAATTGTGGTATACGGGGGAAGAGAGAAGTGGGGAAGCAAAAACTTCTATATTCTTCCAGTTTAAGACTGTTGCTTTCCTCACTGACAGGTAGGATTCCACAAATATTTAAAAATAGTAAGTTTTCATATCTTGAAATAGGAATGTTTAGATGCTTCAAAGTATAACTAATGGGCTATGGATCTTTCACCTCCAGACCACTGGTTCCAATCCATTCTAACTCATTAGTGACTGAAAATTGTTTCTATCTGACTAGTGTTCAATGGGCTATGTGAAATCATTTGAGAATCTCAGTCTAGTTCTTAGTTTGACATGTTTTCACATCACAAAATCCATGGCTACAATTGAATCTTTTGTTTGTAGTCTCACCAAATAACCAATGACTGAATCTGCCCTAGAAAACAAACCATCTTACCTCTCTGTGTGGTACCTCTAGTTGTGAAGCACATTGGTAGAGGATAATTGTGATGGGGCGGCTGCCCCTCACTCGCAGTAAGGGGGTTAAAAGCAGCCCAAGGGAGGCTGTGCCAGAGGCAGCCAATTAGAAAAGGGCTGAGAGGAGTAGCCAATCATGACCCGGCAGGCCCAGATAAGAAGGGATGCAGGCAGAGCAAAGTTCAGTAGCTGACTGGAACTGGAGGGAAGAAGAGCAGGCTCCTAGCAGGGGGAAGAAGCCCCAGCAGCTGGGACAATTCAGTGCGGCAAGCAGGAACTGGAGAGCTAGAGAGAGCTCCTGGCTGGCTGCTAGGGCCTGCAGGCTGAGGCCCTGAGGTAAGGGCAGAAGAGAGTGCTGAAGCTGCATGGCATGCGGCCCCAGGACAATGGACTGCAGTTATCACTGAGGGAAGTGGCTAGGCAGAGATTGCAGGTCCCCCGGAAGGGGAGAACACAGAGTGTGGCACAGCCAAAGGGCAGTGTCATGAAGAGAACACCACGGTCCTGGGAGTGACGTGGGTCCATGAGCAGAGGTGACGGTGGGTGAGATTCCACCAGAAGAGGGCACAGAGCTAATTCCCAAGACAGCCAGTAGGAGGTGCTGCAGTGGTGAGTCGCACCCTGTCACACGTTGTGGAGAATGCACACGGTCACATAAGGGGATGATAGAGGACTGTAGGGACTATTGCCTGTCTCAGAGATTTGAGAGATTGAGGAACATGGAGACAGTGGAGGCAGGGTATACAGAGGCCTTCTTTGTGGAAGGTTCTGGGACCTTCCCAGACTGGACTTCGGAGTTGGTGCCCCTGCAAAAAGGGGCTGATGAGCATCATGGGCGGCTTCAGGATTACCTGCAGGCCTATATGACCTGGCTAGCAGAGCAGCAGCTGTACCTGTTCAAGTTGCTGCAAGGGGGAGTTTGTAGGAATCGCAGGGAGCGAGAGGGGAAGCCAGGCACCAGGACTAGGAGGCCGGGAGGATGTTATGCCTGGGGCGAGAAGGACACTGGAAGGCAGAGTGTCCCTGTTGGGATGAACGACAGAGACCCTACCCGGAGAATGGGAAGAAAATAGAGCCCAGGAGAACCCCACCTGTGAGGAGAACTAGGGTTACCATACGTCCTCTTTTTCCCGGACATGTCCGGCTTTTCGGCACTCAAACCCCCGTCCGGGGGGAATTGCCAAAAAGCCGAACATGTCCGGGAAAATGGCGGCTCTGCTCCTCCCCTGACTCTTTGGCTCTGTTTAAGAGCCGAGCTGCCCAAGCGCTATGGGCTTCAGGCAGCCCCCTTGCCTCCGGACCCCAGCCGCCGGCCAGGCACTTCCCCTCCCGGGCTCCGGCGGCGCAGGGTCCGGAGGCATGGGGGCTGCCCGAAGCCGGTAGCGCTGGGGCAGCTCGGCTCTTAAACAGAGCCGAAGAGTCAGGGGAGGAGCAGAGCCTCCGGCCGCGGCGGCTCTGCTCCTCCCCGACTCTTCGGCTCTGTTTAAGAGCCGGGCTGCCCGAGCGCTACCGGCTTCGGGCAGCCCCCATGCCTGCGGACCCTGCGCCGCCGGAGCCCGGGAGGGGAAGTGCCCGGCTGGGGGCGCAGGGTCTGGAGGCAAGGGGGGCTGCCCGAAGCCCAAGCGCTACCGGCTTCACGGTTTGCCAGGCAGCCTCCAGACCCTGTGCCCCCGGCTGGGCGCTTCCCCTCCCGGGCTCCAGCTGCACTGCACTGCGCCCAGCCGGGGGCGCAGGGTCTGGGGGCTGCCCGGCAACCCGTGAAGCCGGTAGCGCTGGGGCAGCCCTTTCCATGTGGCTGGGAGTGGGAGGGAGGAGGGGGCAGAGTTAGGGTGGGGAAGGGGCGGAGATGGGGCGGGGCTGGGGAAATGGGCGGGGCCAGGGCCCATGGAGGGTCCTCTTTTTTTATTTATTAGATATGGTAACCCTAGGAGAACAGGGAGGGAATCGATGTATAGAGCAATCATATCTCCCCTCAGCCTTTGTTTGATTAGACTAACCATGCCAAGCTCCTTAAGTCTCCTCTTGTAAGGTAGGTTCTCCATTCTTCTGATCATCCCAATAACCCTTCTCTGTATCTGTTCCAGTTTGAATTCATCTTTCTTAAACATGGGAGACCAGAATTGCACACAGTATTCCAGCTAATGTTTCTCCAGTACCTTGTGTAATGGTTATTACAGTTCCCTGTCTCTGCTGGAAATACCTCGCCTGATACATCCTAGGATTACGTGAGCCTTTTTCATGGCCACATTACATTGGTGGCTCATAGTCATCCTGTGATCGACCAGTACATGCAGGTCTTTCTCCTCCTCTGTAGTTTCCAATTGGTATGTCCCCAGCGTATAGCAGAAATTCTTGTTGTTAGTCCTTAAGTGCATGACGATGCACTTTGCACTATTAAATTTCATCCTATTTCTATTACTCCAGTTTTCAAGGTCATCCAGATCTTCTAGTATGATATTCCAGTCCCCCTCCATATTGGCAATACCTCCCAACTTTGTGTCATCTGCAAATTTTATTAGCACACTCCCACTTTTTGTTATAAGGTCATTAATGAAAATGTTCAGACTGGTCCCAAGACTGATTCTTGAGGAACTCCATTAGTAACCTCCCTCGAGCCTGACAGTTCACCTTTCATTATGACTTGTTGTAGTCTACCCTTTAACCAGTTCCTTACCCACCTTTCAACTCTCATATTAATCCCCATCTTTTTCAATTTAACTAATAATTTCCCTCCCATGCAGAATTCTATCAAATGCCTTACTGAAATCCAGGTAGATTAGATCCACTGCATTTCCTTTGTCTAAAAAATTAGTTATCTTCTCAAAGAAAGAGATCAGGTTGGTCCAGTATGATCTAGCTTTTACCATTGAAGTATCTTCTTTAAAGATTTAATAGTAACATTTGAAATAATGAATACAAAATTCAGACACGGAAAGAAGCGGGGAAATATCCACATATCTGCCAAAATTCTTCCATTACACAGCAACAGAGGGTCCTGTGGCACCTTTGAGACTAACAGAAGTACTGGGAGCATAAGCTTTCGTGGGTAAGAACCTCACTTCTTCAGATGCAAGTAAGGTTCTTACCCACGAAAGCTTATGCTCCCAGTACTTCTGTTAGTCTCAAAGGTGCCACAGGACCCTCTGTTGCTTTTTACAGATTCAGACTAACACGGCTACCCCTCTGATACTTGATTCCATTACACAGGGAACTGCTACCAGTGGAATTTCCATGGGAGTTTGTAGTAAGTGGTTTAGGGGCCTTGCTTTATAGGTACAGCTTTTCTTCAGCAACATAGATGGACATAGCAGCATCAGCCTTTGTAACCTACGCTGGATATGCCAGGTTTCATTTCCTGCACGAAGAGAGAAGAGACTTTGGGAGCTCTGATGGAGGAGAAGGAATGTGGTTGTGAGGAACAGATCTCCTGCATAATAACATGGGCCATAGGACTTCCCTGAAATAATTCCTGTTTGAACTAGAATAGAATATATATCTTTTCAAAAAACATTAGTCTTTTGAAGACTGAGATGCTTTCGTCTAAACCAAGTTATTAGGTCCAACATACAGATAGCTGCATGAAATGTAATGGCCTGTGATACACAGAGGTCAGACCAGATGATCTGAATGTCCTTTTTGGACTTTTACTGAAATCTCTGAGAATTCTGCAGTATTGTCTCTTAGGTCTGAGATTCAATACACAGTCAGCACTCTTCTGTTTCTAAGGGAACCTCTACACTCCAAACAAACCAACCAACCAACCTGAGCAACAAGTCTCAGAACCCAGGTCAAAAATAAAAATATCAGTGTAGACATCCCCTTTTGGACTGGAACCTGAGCTCTGAACCCAGCACAGGAGATGGGCCTCAGAGCCTAGGCTCCAGTCTTAGTGGGAACATTTGGATTGCTATTTCTATCCCTGTAGCACAAGCCCAAGTCAGTTGACCTGGGCTTTGAGACTCGTTGCCACAGGGTTTTGGTGTTTTTTTTGCACTGTAAACATACTCTAGGGCAGGGGTTCTCAACCTTTTTCTTTCTGAGGCCCCCCTCAACATGCTAGAAAAACTCCAGCGGGGGGGAACCCTTGGGCATAGGTATAGTTTGACTTCTATTTCAGGGGGTGCAAGGACTGGTTGGGCTCTGGCCAGCTCCACACAGCGGAGTCCAGGGAGGGAGCGCCACCTGCACTCCCTGATTCACTTCAGCAGGCCACCCACCTGTCTGGGGCTGTGTGCCGGGGGCTACTCCCCAAGGGCTCTGCTGGGCCCAGAGCCGCCCGGGCAGCTCTGACTGCGTGTGTGAGCGGTCAAAGGGGGCTGGGAGCTGAGGAGCAGCCAGAACCCCAGACAACAGCAGCAGATGGGGAATGCCACGGCTGCCCACTCTATGGCACCACCAGCCAGAGAAGCAGCTGCCCCACACTGCCTGGCTCTGGTTTCCTGCCTATGACCTGGCCAGTGGGGGACTGGGAGAGAGGAAGAGGTGGATGGTAGAGCTGCCCCCAGAACTGCCTCACTTTGCATAAGACACTGCAGTTGGCGGGGGCAACACCCTTGTGCTCCCTCAACTCTGCCCATGGGCTCAAGGTTTCTGCCCGCATCAGGGTTTCAGCTGCCCCCCCACCACTCCCAGCTTCAGCGTGAGGGGGGAGGGAGAACTCAGGGTTTCAGCCCTGCACCACTCCTGGCTGCAGCGGCAGGGCGGTGCCAGGGCTTGGGGCTTCAACCCCACACTGTTCCCGGCTTCCGCTCTGCGGGGGTGGGGGGCATGCTGGGACTCTGGGCTTCAGCCCTGCTCCACTCTACTTCAGCCCCGTGGGGGGGTGCTGGGGTTTGGAGCACCAGGTTTCAGTGGCGGGGATCTGCAGACCCCTGAAAGGTATCGCAGACTCCCAGGGTCCATGGACCCTCAGTTGAGAACCGCTGCCCTAGGAGAACCTCATCTGTATATAAATGCTAATGTATGGCAAAAGAATAATAGCAGCTTTGACTTAATCTTCTATTAATGGGGACAAGGACAGGTTGGGATAGGAAGGTGAAAATGGACAGGTGGTGTCATAAGTAATTATCTATCAACAGATCATATAGAAACCAAACAACTTTGACTAAAACATTAGGTCACATAAAATCTGATCTTTGTCAACTGCTAGGAGAGTATCAATCAGTTTATGAGACCATCACAGGCTCCACACCATACCAATCTGAGAACCCCAGACTATTCCAAAACTGCCTTAAAATAACCTTCTCAGTAACCTTAGCCAAAAAGTCAAGTTAGAAACAGTACAGTAATTAAAAAGATCAATGTCAAGATACTAGCTCCTTGCTCAAAAAAGTAACTGCTCATTTGAGGGATACTGGCATCCTACACTCGCTTAAGAAGCCATTAGAGATTTTCCATTACAATGCCCACAATGCCTCTCTGCTTGAATCCAGGCCCAAAAGGAATACAGACAACTCCATAGTAAGACAAAGCCAGAGTAACTTTCTAATTAGGATGTATATATTTCCCTTTGAGTTTAAGACCCACATGCACCTGTAACAATGCTTGCCACTCTCATATTACTCTGTAACACAATGTATATATCTTATCCTTCTTTGGCATCTTTTCCCTTATCTTAAGGGACAACATGCCATCGAATTCTTTTATCATTATTTTCACTTCTTTGGATTCTCCTATTTACCCACCTCTTTTTTATGATGAAGAGCCCAAATCTGTGCGCTGCACCCCAAGGGCTAGATCTACAGACAGTACTTAGACTCATTGTTGCAATGCCTAACTTCTAGTTGTCCTGCTACCTACTGGAATCCTGAGTTAGGTGCCCCAATGCCTGGGGCAAGTTAGACGCCTAAGGGTATGCCTGCACTGCAATTAAAAACCCGCAGCTGGCCCATACCAACTGACTCAGCCTCACGGGGGCTAAGGGGCTGTTTAATTGTCATGTAGATGTTCATGCTCGGACTAGAACCCAGTCTCTAGGACCCTGTGAGGTGAGAGGGTTCCAGAGTTACCTAACCATCTACACCACAGAGTGTTGGGAAAAGATGAATCTGCCAGAGGAGACACTGAAGGAACAGTCTGAAAAGTAAAAGGACAATGAGCCAAACAGTCACCAAATCTCAGGAAGGAGAAAGCGAATCAAGATGATGATGTGGTTAAACTGTGTCTCAAACATATCAAAGAGGGTGAGGATGGAGAAGAGATCCTTGGAGTTCGCTAGGAAGAGGTTGCTGGTAAATTTGTGAGTGCAGTCACTGAGGGTGGGGGATGATGGGGAGAGAGGAAGTGGGAATTGAGGTGCACACAGAGCTGCTGACATGGGAGGGAGAAAAGGGGAACCATGGTATGGGGCACACAAAACCCCTTGCAGGAGAGAGTTGAGTTGCAGGGATTCCCTAAAATAGAGGTAGGATGGCACATAGGGAGCTTGTGGGGTGGAATGGAGGAATGAACATTGCTCCCACTGTGTGCAAAAAGCATACCTACAGAAGGTATGAAATGTTCAACTTCCTAGTCCTGTAGGGAGCAGAGAGACTTGTTTTGATTCCCAGGTAGATGGCCTGTGAAGTGTAATCCTGTAGAGAGTATATAGGCCACTGCAAAAGACACTGGATCAAAGGGAAGGGACATTACTTATATGCTGAACTTGTGGTGTTTGGAATAAGTATAAGTGAGTCCCTCAAGTAAAAGGACTAGGATCCTGTGGATGGAGGGTATTCTTTGATGCACAAGCTTGTGAAATAGCCTACCAGCTTGCAGGGGGAGAAAGCGTAGGATTGGGGAAGGTGGGAGGGGATAGGAATGGCAGGAATAGGAGACAAGTATCAGAGGGGTAGCCATGTTAGTCTGAATCTGTAAAAAGTGACAAAGAGCCCTGTGGCACCTTATAGACTAACAGACATATTGGAGCATGAGCTTACGTGGATGAATACTCACTTTGTCAGATGCACTCATCGACGAAGTGAGTATTCACCCACGAAAGCTTATGCTCCAATACGTCTGTTAGTCTAGGGCAGGTCTTCACTACCCGACGGATCAGCGGGTAGAGATCAATCTATCGGGGATCCATTTATCGCGTCTCGTCTAGACACAGATAAATCAATCACCGAACGCGCTCCCCGTTGACTCCGGAACTCCAGCTCACGAGAGATGGAAGCGGAGTCAACAGGGGAGCAGCAGCGGTCAACTCACTGCCATCCTCACGGCCAGGTAAGTCGACCTAAGATATGCCGACTTCAGATACGCCCCCCCCAGTGTAGACTAGGGCTATAAGGTGCCACAGGACTGTCGCTTTTTACAGGAATAGGAGAGTAAGAGTGTTGCCAACTCTCACAATTGTATGACAAGTCTTGTAATATTTCTATTCTATATATGTTTTATACCTCACTTATCCCTATAGTATCTGAGCACCTTCCAGTCGTGCATTAAGCAACATAATTAACATCTGTCACACATTTCTTCTCTCATTCTCTCCCCAGGGGCAGAAGTGTACACAGTCTAGCGTATGGTGGTATATGTTTATGTTCAAGAAGGTAATATCAAAGAAATGTCTCTTGCAATTAGCCATACTTTAGCCTGGGAAGCAGTGACTCTGAAAAAGATTTGGGTGTCACAGTGGATCATCAGCTAACCACGAGCTGCCAGTGCAATGCTGTGGCCAAAAGGGTTAATATGATCCTGGGATGCATAAAAAGGGGAATCTTGAATAGGAGTAGAGAAGTTATTTTACCTCTGTATTTGGCCCTACTGCAAAATTGTGTCCATTTCTGGTGTCCACAACTGAAGAAAGACACTGAAAAAATTCAGAGGGATCAGAGAAAGAACCATGAGAATGATTAAAGGATTAGAAAACATGACACAGTGATAAACTAAATAAATTGAGCTCCTTGAGTCTAACAAAGAGAAAGTTACTTGATTACAATCTATAAGTACCTAGATGGAGTACACATGTTTGATAATGGACTTTTCGGTCTAGCAGATAAAGGTATAATGTAAGCCAGTGCTGGAACCTGAAGCTAGACAAATTTAGACTGGAAATAAAGCATAAATTTTGAACAATGAGGGTAATTAACCACCAGAACAATTTTCTAAAAAAGTTGTGGTGTAGTCTCTATCACTAGCAATTTTTAAATGAAGATTAGTTGTTTTTTTTTAAAGATATGCTCTATTCAAACAGGAATTATTTTGGGGCAGTTCTCTTGCCTGTGTTATACAGGAGATCAGATTAGATGATCACAGTGGTCCTTTTTGGCCTTGGATTCTGAATCTTAGGGTAGAAAGCCTTAGTTCCTGGGGGATTTCCTTCCACTGTCTTAGATTCCAAGGCCAGAAGGGACCATAGTGATCATCTTGTCTGACCTTCTGTATAATACAGGCTGTAGAACACCCCCAAAATAATTCCTAGAAGCAGATCTCTTAGAAAAACATCCAATCTTGATTTAAAAATTGTCAGTGATGGAGAATTCACCACAATTTTTGGTAAATTGTTCCAAATAGTTACTTACTCTCACCATTAAAAATATACACCTTATTTCCCGTCTGAATTAGTCTAGCTTCAACCAGCTATTGTATTGTGTTATATCTTTCTCTGCTAGATTGAAGAGGCCATTATCAAATATTTGTTCCCTGTGTAGATACTTACAGACTGTAATCAAGTCACCCATTAACCTTCTATTTCTTATGCTAAATAGATGTCGCTCCCTGAGTCTATTGCTATAAGGCATGTTTTCTAAACCTTTAATCATTCTTGTGGCTCTTCTCTGAACTATCTCCAATTTATCAACATCTTTCTTGAATTGTGGCCACCAGAACTAGACACAGTATTCCAACAGCGGTCGTAGCAATGCCAAATACAGAGCTAAAATAACCTCTGTACTCGTACTCAAGATTCCCTTGTTTATACATCCCAGGATCACATTAGCTCTTTTGGCCACAGCGTCACATTGGGAGATAATGTTCAGCTGATTATCTACCATGACCCCCAATCTTTTTCAGAGTCACTGCATCCCAGGATAGAATTCTCCCTCCTGTAAGTATGGCCTACATTCTTTGTTCCTAGATTTATACATTTACATTTAGCTGTATTGAAACGCATATTTTTTGCTTGTGCCCAGTTTACCAAGTGATCTATGTCACTCTGAATCAGTGACCTTTCGTTGCGTCTCTTGTCTTTGATTAAGGTAGATCCATCTGAACTATTTAGTGGAGCTAGTTCTGACTTTGATGGGCCATAAATCAGCTTGGTGGTATTGGTGTCAGTGTAATGCTGTATTTCTTGCGCAATCTTTTCTGATCAGTTATCATGTAGAACAAAAAGTCCCCTTTGAGGCTTGGCTTGCAGTACTTGAATTTTTCTTCCTTTGATGTTTATCTTTTTTGTTTTGCCAAGATAGAAACTTCTCCTTGAGGATCTTTTTAATGTAATCATCATTTTCATCAAACCACTTTTTGGTTTTGTTTTGTTTTGGCCTAGAGTTTCTCCTGAAGCTTGAGGGATGTCTCATTTGATTATATTCCACTTTTCAAGTGCATTATTGGGTGATAATATAATACTATCAACTTTTTCCTCTAAGTTTTCCCTCAGTTTTTCTTAATGAAATGGATGTCTCAACTTTTCTATGTTCAACTTTAGTTTAATCTGTTCAGCATTGTTTCATTGAGGGACAACAAGTAAATTGAAAATGGCTGTGATCATCCTGTAATTGATCCAGCAGTTTGCTCTTTAGATTGATCTAGTGATCTTGATGTCCCTGATGTCTCTTTGCCATATAATGACATAGTCAATCAGGTGCCAGTGCTTTGATCTTGGATGTGTCCACAAAGTTTTATATTTGTTGGCATGCCTTAAGAGTATGTTGGTAATAATGAGCTCATGTTCAGCACTCTTCCAGAGCAGGAGGAGATCACTGCTGCTTATTTTTCCAACTCCCACTGTTCTTTATTACAGCGCTCCCAGCATCACTGTCTTCCAGCTTTGGCATTCAAGGTTCCCAGAAGTACGAGTTTGTCTTCACTGTGTATAGATTTGATTATGTCATCCAAGTCAAAATAAAGCTGTTTTTACTTCTTCTATATGGTTCCTGGTTGGAGCATGTGAACTGATAAGAATCACAAAGTGTGAATTTCCAGTGGGAAGTCAGTGTCATCAGGCATTTATTTTTGTCCACAGAAGTCTTGCAGTGATTTCAGGGGGCTGTTTTTAATGGTAAAAACAGTACTAAATTCTGTCTTCCTCTGCTGGTTTCCCATTCCCAAAGAAGATATAACCACTTCCTAATTCCTTTATGGAGCCTTTGGCTGCAATTCTGGTTTTGCTGAGGGCAGCTATCTTGATGCTGTATCTAGCAAGTGTTGGCACCAGGGGCTACTACCTCTGAAATGGATCTTTAATGGCTCCCAGTGGAGCAGATTACTGTCATACCAATGAAAAAGGTCCACAATAATTATCTTGCACACACAGCAGTTTATTTGAGAAGGAATTACACAAGTGGTAAAGGGTTACATTAAGCACATAACTCCTATGTTAGACATTTAAGAACTATACATTAAGAGCTATACATTCCTCTTAGCAAGCCGCTCTATCACAAACATACACAAACAGGCCCTGTGCTAGCCTCACACAGTTCCTGCTTGGCAAACAGAGAAGGTGGTTACCAATTCGATGGATGACTTCTTCTCTCCAGGTCTGGTCTCCTCAGCCCTCTGGTCTGTCTCGAATCCCCTCGAGGCCAGGCCTTGGAAACCCCTCTGGTCATAGTCCAACTTGAGCCCACGGAGCAGAGTTTTGGCTACTCTGTCTAGCAGCTTCTTCAAGCGTCAATTAAGGAATCCCCCTCTCTCTGACAGTAATTTACTGTGCTTGATTCTTATCCTCTTTTTCCTCAAAGGAGTCACATGTCTCAAAAGTATGCCCAGTGGGCATGTGGTTATTAATTTTGGCTGATTAGTATTTTAGAAGGGGCTGGAGGGGGTACCGAACAGAGATCACGCCACATTTACTCACTCACCAATCATTCACTCTGGCTCTCTGCATGGCGTTCTTGCTCTGGGTCACTATAACCAGGTCGACCCGTGCTCCATGCTGGAACTTTATGCATGTGATATTTACTTTTGCATAGGCCCATATTTGCCAACCAATAGGTTGAATATCAATCGCACACGCAGGCTTTGCCAGTCCTTTATCAAATCTGCTTCAAGGGACCGTGCTCCCAGGATCCTCTGCAGTTCTTCAGGCATGTTTAAGTCATGTCAAGTTATGCTCACACCATTCATTCAACATGGCCACACCAACTTGGCACCATCCCAACAGCATGTTCCCTTGAAATCCATGATGTAGATCTTTCAGGTCTTGATTTATTATCTGTGCTCTATGTTGCCATAGTGTGAGCTCTTGTTTTATGTATAGAATGACTGCTGCGTGGATGATCCAACAGTCACAGTAACCTGGTCATATTACATTTGGGCAGCCAATGGTTAGGGCCCCTTTTCTTATTAGGGTGAGCAGTTCTGTCCGGAAAAAGGCTGCTCAATCACCATGAATGTTGCCAACCATCATTGCTGCCCAGAATTCAAGGTTGATTGATCAGAGCCCCAGGTCGCCTGCATGCAAGTTTGTGACTATGACTCTCAATGTTCATCTACACTTGTCATTTCTCCACTCACCTATCACTGCAGGACTTTCTTTATTAATGGTGTGTGAATACTTATGCATGAGAATTTTTTTTTTTTTAAGTGAGAAGAGTGTTGCACAGGAGCAATCACTCTCCCGGCTGCTGAAGTCAAAGACCAGTGGCACAAAAGATCACAACAACTCGGAACTTCACTAGCTGCAGTGGATAGCTATTGACATCTTTCATGCCTTGTCAAGCCTTACAACATGTTGTTGTAGTGCTTTTCCAGCTGTTGGATCACCAAAGCAGACTTAGTATGCTGGGGATAGTCATTTCCCCTCATGGCTACCTTCTCCCTGGTTTAGCCCACCAGCTAAAGTGGAGTCTTGGTGTATGGCCACTGCCTCATACTAAAAAGAAACCTATACCGGAAACCTACTGACCGCTATACTTACCTACATGCCTCCAGCTTTCATCCAGACCACATCACACAATCCATTGTCTACAGCCAAGCTCTAAGATACAACCACATTTGCTCCAATCCCTCAGACAGAGACAAACACCTACAAGATCTCTATCAAGCGTTCTTAAAACTACAATACCCACCTGCTGAAATGAAGAAACAGATTGACAGAGCCAGAAGTATATCAAGAAGTCCCCTACTACAGGACAGGCCCAACAAAGAAAATAACAGAACGCCACTAGCCATTACCTTCAGCCCCCAACTAAAACTTCTCCAGCGTATCATCAAGGATCTACATCCTATCCTGAAGGATGATCCCTCACTTTCACAGATCTTGGAAGACAGGCCAGTCCTCGCTTACAGACAGCCCACCAACCTGAAGCAAATACTCATCAGCAACCACACACCACACAACAAAAACACTAACCCAGGAACCTATCGTTGCAACAAATCCCGTTGCCAACTCTGTCCACATATCTATTCAAGGGACACCATCATAGGACCTAATCACATCAGCCACACCATCAGAGGCTCATTCACCTGTACATCTACCAATGTGATATATGCCATCATGTGCCAGCGATGCCCTTCTGCCATGTACATTGGCCAAATCGGACAGTCTCTACGCAAAAGAATAAATGGACACAAATCAGACATCAAGAATTATAACATTCAAAAACCCATCGGAGAACACTTCAACTTCCCTGATCACTCAATTACAGACCGAAAAGTCGCAATTCTTCAACAAAAAACTTCAAAAACAGACTCCAACAAGAAACTGCAGAACTGGAATTAATTTGCAAACTGGACACCATTAAATTAGGCTTGAATAAGGACTGGGAGCGGATGTGTCGTTACACAAAGTAAAAACTATTTCCCCATGCTAATTTTCCCCCTACTGTTACTCACACCTTCTTGTCAACTGTTTGAAATGGGCCATCCTGATTATCACTACAAAAGTGTTTTTTCTCCTGCTGATAATAACCCACCTTAATTGATTAGTCTCGTTAGAATTGGTATGGCAAAACCCATTTTTTCATGTTCTCTGTATATTTTTCTCTCCTACTATATTTTCCACTTCATGCATCTGATGAAGTGGGCTTTAGGCCACGAAAGCTTATGCCCAAATAAATTTGTTAGTCTCTAAAATGCCACAAGGACTCCTCGTTCTTTTTGCCGATACAGACTAACACGGCTACCACTTTGAAACCTGCCTCATACTAGCAGCTGTTGGAGCCACTGGTGAGAGCTGAATATGAAACGAGGACCAACAAAAGAAAATCATTCAAAGAATGTGTGACCCAGGGACCCCTTGGTACCAAGTAGCAGAGGACATAGGGCTGCATAGATTTGTACATGGATCTCCCTGGATTGGATATCTGCATAATAGTTCAGCAAAGGGTGGCATGTGATATCTGTACCAAGAGCCAGTAATAATAGGTATATCTATACTGAAAATTATGCTCTTAAGGTCTTGGAGTTAAGGCAGGTCGCCTTGAGGTGACATACCTCGAAGATGTCCCCTTTCAGGCAGGAGGTAACTGGACACCTCTCTCTGCCTGTCTAGCCACTTGTGTATTGTATGCCTATGTGTATGCTGAGGCAGGTATGAACTGAGAAATTGTGAAACCTACAAGAAGAAACAAACAGCAAGGGGTGTCCTGTTTGTAAATAAAGACAAAGGATTGGTCTGGTACATCTTGGAGTATAAAAAGATACACAGAATCTTCACCTAAAAGGCATGCATGTCTCATGGCCAGTCTGGCTGTAAAGCACTGCAAGAATTTTGGTTGAACAATGAGAGTATCTTGTTAATTAAATCTAGGCTTTAGATTGTGCATTGTCTTGCATGTATGCTTTGTTAAATAAACTTATACTTAATTTCACTATAAACGAATCAAAGTGCTGTGAATTAAACCAAGCAGTGATCTGAAGTGAAACTGGTAAGCTGGAGTGTACTGCTTCTTTGGAAGCAGCAGATTGGTGAATACCGTGAATGTCCAGTGAACCAGCGATTAGACACTTCATGGAGATGCTTGGGTTGCTAACGTGAAAAAAGTGACAGCAGGGCCTGCAAAGCCTAAAGGGAAGTGCTTGGGTTGCCTGTGCCTGGTGGAGCTGGGGAGAGGACCCACTGCAGTCACAGACAGGGCCTCTTCACGCTAAGAGCAGGTAGTAGCAAGGTGCCTCAAAACCCTGTACCCTCAAGAAGTGCAACAGAGTGCAACTGTCCTGACTTTAAGAGAGACTACCTCTCCTACACATATAGAAGGAGTAAAGCAGTGCCACTAGATGGTGTATGTCATTTGTGGAGGTAATTTTCAGCCACTGACAGAAAGTCAAGATTTTATCAAGAGAACTCAAAATTGAGTGTGGGTGCATGCAGAGATGTGCTGAAATAAGGAAAGCTTTACTGGTAAAACTTTCTAGTGTAGACCAAGTCTTATACTGATATAAGTAAAGCATCAAAACTCAAGCATACACAATCCCTGAGTAAGATATCACCAAACCATAGATTTTGGATATATTATTGAGAAAAAAGCAACAAGACTTAGGAACAGTTTGAATGTAAAAGGGTAAAGGAAAGTGAAAGGTCAAAAATGAATATGAGATTGCAGTTCTGGGGAATGAGCAGGATTCAGAACTTTCTAATGCAGTGGTGGGAGAGAGGAAGATCTTGGGTGAGAAGACCTTGTGTACAGGCTCCATAGCTGGCTGTGGGCTGTAGGCCCTCTGAGTAAGCAGGGTGGCCGCACAAGTAACGGTGAACACCTCACAAAACTTGGAGGAAGGAACCCCAGAAGTGTCCAGCGACAAAGAGCTCAAGGAGGGTGGCATGGAAGATGCATGACCCACAGATAGACTGGAGCTCTGTAAGATCCAGCCAAACCCCATGCACATGAACCCAGATACAGAACCCAATGAAGAAAGGGAAGGGAGCTCCGTTATATGAATTAACATCTACTATTGTTTCCTTGTCATCACTTCATGGGCCCAGAGCCATCATCCCCCTCCTCACTCTTCTTCCAAAATGACATCTGAATGCGTGCAGGCAGGGAACAAGGGAATTGCCTTTTCAAGTAGCAATTTTATTTTAAAATGTGCCCTGGAAGTTCAATTAGAGAAGACTGTAACCATTTAAGGACTATGACCATATACTCATTTATAGATGTAACCTTTTTGCAGGACAGCCAGATAGCTTTTCGACCATCATAAAGCAACGCTTGCAAATGCTCAAATATTAGTTTGAGTATTCAAATACAGTGCAAGAAATGTTTTAAAAATATCTTTAAAAATGTAAACAAGCACACCAGTAACAGGTCATTCAAACTACATGATTTTTATGAATAAATATGAAAAATAAACCTTAATGTAAATATTGAAAAAGGCAATGCTTTGGTTTTCCAGTCCAAGACCAAAACAATTCACTTGCATGCTGTGCTTTGATTCAGGAGTAGACAGTGGTAGAAACATTATGTTGTTGGCTTGGGGGCTTGACTTTGTTTTGACTGGCGGTGCTAAGCAACTCTGACAAATCGTCTTCACTTGTGGAGTTTTAAGTTTATCTTCTTACATCTATCCCTTTTGTCTTCTGGCACAATCTTGGAAAATTTTTGATCAATGAGCTTCAGAGACACCATTTTTGTCACGAACCTGGCAGCATACAGGCCAGGATGACTTTGAGCAACTGTCTTCTCTCGGTCACTACTTTCAAGAGTGATATGTCAGCCATAATGACCACTGCCTGGTAACAAATTTAGCAATATTTACTGCACTAGCCTTACATCTAATGCCTAGGCCACCCAGCAGACCGTGCCTCCTCCCCCCATCCCATGCAGATGAGCGATGAGCTGGTGAGCAATCCTGAAGATAGCAGCAGTGAAGGAAATTTGTATAGAGTTTTGTCACTTATCTTTTCCTTTCCACTAAGCCTTTAACTCTGTCTTGTTTTAGCAGCCACAGCCTCCTTGCAAGGTTTCCATATCAGCTGAACGATTGAGCTTGATTAGGTGAAAGAAGAAACGAACAAGGGAGAACATGTTTTCAAACCTTCTTATGGTCTCTGGGGAAGGTTCACAAGAAGCAAGGGATTGGAGGTAGGTCCTGCTTGAGGAAAAAGAGAAGGACCAAGAGATGGACTGAGAAATGTACCAAGACAAAATGAAGTTCTTCAGACAACAAACTCTAATGTTTCAGAATACAGTGAAGTAAAATGGCAAGAGACTTGCACCCCACCAGTCATTGCACACTGTGACCAATTCTGTATTTCCAGGCCCTGTGCTATGCACAGTATCGCAGTGCCCATTTCACTTGACCACAGTGGAAAACAAGAACTGCTATGGTTACATATATCCTGGGCTGTGACTCATGTAGGAGCATTCCACACCACGCACTTTGTTTTTAATTTCCTTTTAACATTTTTTTTTGTCAGATCATTGTTGACTATGTCTCAACAATTTTGGTTTTGTAATAATCATGATTTATTTTGTATTACAAAATATTAATCTGACCTATCCCAAAATCATCTCCTATTCCATCTTTACTGTCCTAATAGTGCATTTACATAGAAACCAAGTGGTATTTTCATTATGTGACACAAAAGAGCACACAACAGCCCACTTTTATGCTATGGTACACTGTCATAATACTCTCTTAAAGCGTCCTTCAGCTGGATAGCACCTCCATGTGTTCTGGTTAGTGTCGTTGTGTTTCACTATTCATCCCCTCCTCCCTGCTGGCAATATTTCCCCCTTTGCTTTGTAAAACACAACATGCAGAGATAATAACAAGAATATTTGGCTCACTGAGATCCAACGTAGCCGTGCAATCATAGAAATGTAGGGCTGAGTCCTTCTGGAAAGGATCCACGGTGAGTCAGGACCAAGTAATGGACCATCCCTGACTGGTGTTTGTCAAACTTGTTCTTAAAAGCCTCCAAAAACAGGGATTCCCCATCCTCCTTCACTAATCTATTCTAGTTGTTAAATATCCTTATAGTTAGAAAGTTTTTCCTAATATCTAACCTCAATCTCTTTTGCTTCCAATTAAGACAATTATTTCTTGTCCTACTTTCAGTGGACACTGAGAACAATTGATCACCATCCTCTTCGTAACATTCCTTAACATATTTGAAGACTGTTAACAGGTCCCCATTCAGTCTTCTTGTTTCAAGACTAAACATGTCCAGGTGTTTTTTTTTGTTTGTTTGTTTTTAAACTTTTCCTTATAGGTCAGGTTTTCTAAACCTTGTTATTTTTGTTGCTCTCCTCTGGAGTCGCTCCATTTTGCCCAAATCTTTCCTAAAGTGAGGTGCCCAGAATTAGACATAGTACTCCAGCTGAGGCCCCAACAGTGCCAAGTAGAGTGGGACAGTTATCTCCTGTATCTTACATACAACACTTCTGTTAGGACATCCCAGAATGATATTTTTAGCAACTTCATCACATTGTTGGCTGATACTCTGTGAGTCACTATGACCCCCCAGATTCCTTTCAACAATACTACCACATAACCACAAAAAGAAGAACAGGAGTACTTGTGGCACCTTAGAGACTAACAAATTTATTAGAGCATAAGCTTTCGTGGACTAGAAAGCTTATGCTCTAATAAATTTGTTAGTCTCTAAGGTGCCACAAGTACTCCTGTTCTTCTTTTTGCGCATACAGACTAACACGGCTGCTACTCTGAAACCTACCACATAACCAGTTATTCCCCAATTTGTATATGTGCATTTGGTTTTTCCTTCCTAAGTGAAGTACTTTTCACGTATATTTATTGAATTTCAACTTGTTGATTTCAGCCCAATTCTCCAATTTGTCAAGGTGGTTTTGAATGCTAATCTTATCCTCCAAAGTGCTTGCAACCCCTCCCAGCTTGGTGTCATCTGCATATTTTATAAGAATACTCTCTACTCCACTATCCAAGTCCATTAATAAAAATATTGACTAGTGCTCGACCCAGGACAGACCCCTGTGGAGCCCCACTAGATACAATCTCCCAGTTGGACAGGGAACCACTGATAACTATTCTTTGTATACAGCCTTGGCTGGGTCGTATGGTCTGGATCCTTCTGTCTTCAGGGCCTTCTGTGAACTAGATATGATTGAGGTCTATAAAATCATGACTGGTGTGGAGAAAGTAAATGAAGTAGAGAGAAGAAGCATAAGGGATAGCTCAGCATTTTGAGCATTAGCCTGCTAAACCCAGGGTTGTGAGTTCAATCCTTGAGGAGGCAACTTAGGGATCTGGGGCAAAATCAGTACTTGGTCCTGCTAGTGAAGGCAAGGGGCTGGACTCAATGACCTTTCAGGGTCCCTTTCAGTTCTATGAGATAGGTATATCTCCATATAAGTGTATTTACTCCTTCTCAAGAACTGGGGGGGGGTCGTCACCAAATGAAATTAATAGACAGCAGGTTTAAAACAAACAAAAGGAAGTATTTCTTCACACAACACACAGTCAACCTGTGGAACTCTTTGCCAGAGGATGTTGTGAAGGTCAAGACTCTAACAGGGTTAAAAAAAGAACTAGATAAATTCATGGAAGATAAGTCCATCAATGGCTATTAGCCGGGATGGGCAGCCTTTATATAGAGAGGTCCCTTGCCTCTGTTTGCCAGAAGCTGGGAATGGGCAACAGGGAACAAATCA